>NC_133336.1:105710857-106040857 GCF_042186555.1 Aquarana catesbeiana | reverse complement strand
ATGCTGGTAGGTTAATTGGTTTCTGTCCAAAATTGGCCCTAGTATATGAGTGGGGACCTTGGATTGAGGGTAGGGACTGATGTGAGTGTGCCATGTACAGGGTTAGGGACAATTGTAGACACGCACCCACACTCACTTGGGTTGAACTGGATGGACTGGTGTCTTTATTCAACCTTACTAACTATGTAACTATGTAATCCCCATCGGAATCCCCCCTGCTCATATGTGTGCACATCAGAGCCCCCCTCCACACATTTGTGTCTCAATCAGAAACCCTCCCCTCAGCAAATTTGTGTCTCCATCAGAGCCCCCCCACGCACATTTGTGTCTCCATCAGGGCCCCCCCACGCACATTTGTGTCTCCATCAGGGCCCCCCCACGCACATTTGTGTCTCCATCAGGGCCCCCCCACGCACATTTGTGTCTCCATCAGGGCCCCCCCACGCACATTTGTGTCATCCTCAGAGCCTTCACACCCCCCACAACTGTGTACCCATCAGATTCACCAAACCCCTAACTCTGTACTCATCAGTCATCACACCACCCTATAATGATGTCCCCTTCAGTGCCATCAACCTCCCTCCCACTCACAACTGTGTCTACATCAGAGCCAGCCCACCCACAACTTTGTCCCCATCAGAGTCTTAAATCCCCCCCCCCACAATGATGTTCCCTTCAGTGCCATCAAATCCCCCCACAACTCTGTCCTCATCAGAGCCATCAGCCCCCCCCCACCACCACTGTGTCCCCTTCAGTGCCATCAAACCCCCATAACGGTTTCCCCATCAGAGCCAACCCTTCTCCAACTTGCACATTTGTTTCCTCCCCATCAGTTTCTCCATAGATTTGTAATTACTTAGGCACGCTGTGCACAGAATTATTGCTAAAGGACACTAATGTTAAAGGGTTTTTTTTATCTTGATGCATTCAGTAATATAAAAAGCCTTCTGTGTGCAGCAGCCTCCCTCAGCCCCCCTAACACTTACCTGAGGTCCCTCTCTGTTCAGCGATGTCCACGAGTGTCTTAGCCCTCCAAGATTCTCCTTTCTAATTGGCTAGCTGACATTGATTGACAGCAGTGGGGACCAATGGCGCCTCTGCTGTGTCTGGGCCAATCGGGGTAGAGAGAGGGCCAGGTCGGGGTTCCGTATCTCAATGGACACAGGAGGCTGTGACTCAGCTCAGGTGCCCTCATAGCAAGCTGCTTGATGTAGGGGGCACTGCACAGGAGGGAGGGGCCAGGATCAGAAGAGGGACCCGAGAGGAGGAGGATCTGGGCTGCTCTGTGCAAATCCACTGCAACAGAGCAGGTAAGTATAACATGTTTATTATTTTTATAGGAAAAAAAAACAAGACTTTACAATCACTTTAAGCTTTGTCGGGTTGCGGAACCTGCAATGCATACTGCTGGTATGGGGGTGAGTATGCATCGCAGGTTCCGCAACCCAGAGAAACCATCCCTGCACTGAGTCTGAGGACTCTTGCTGTGTGCTGGTAAAAATATCCTAGTGAATCCATTAGTTGATATCTACTGTAAAACCACAATAATGGATTCAGTGGACTCGCCCCTATCGGTGCTTACACTTTTTGTACGTATTTGTAAGATTCCAAACTTCTTTTTTTTTTTTTTTTTTTTTTATTTAGTTTGAATGGATTAGGGGAAGGGTAAAACCTTTGCTGTCTGTATCCTTTTTAGGGATATATATTTTCACGTCTGTCACAGGGATGCAACAGGAAGAAAGGAAATTTCTCCAGATGAGAAGTACTCCCATCTTAGACACTTGTCACTATAATAGATTTTTTGTATTGTATCAGTGGTCAAAAGGACCGAAACACAGGCAGCAATAAATCAATGGATGAAGATCTAACCCCTCACTACTCAATTAAAAATTAAAAAATGTTTTTCCTTTCCATACACTTTGATTTAGCAGTTTCCATTAAACTTCATGCAATGTGTCACCTCTGCAGGTTTGATTACCAAATCGACATTAATTCATTTCTGTAAGGTTCACTGGATCATAGACACTTGTTATTCCTTCTTAACATGATTTCTGAAATTCTTTAGTTTTCATCAAAGATGACTGTCATAATGCAGTATCCTTTATTAAAAAAAAAAAATCTATCTATCTATCTATCTATCTATCTATCTATCTATCTATCTATCTATCTATCTATCTATCTATCTATCTATCTATCATATCCTATAATTGCTAGACAATCTTTTTTTGTAATTTTAAATGTTTTCAGAAATTATTTGAAATTATTTTTCAATTTTCATTGGCCCAACAGATGATGGATTGGCTCACAGACCAATAGGAATATGTTGGAAAGAAGAAAGGGAAAGGCAAGCTTTGTCACTACCAAGAAGCTCTGGATTAATGGTTTATATGCCCGAGCACAAAGCCCAGCTTTTGGGTGTAGGGTGGCCATTAAAGCTTCTTTAGGTTTGTTGACTGCAATTTATAACAAGGAATACTTTGTTAATCATCTCTCAGATACATTAGTTTGCCCTGGCCACACTGTTTCCTGTGTCTGCTGAGGTGCATGAGGACAATGATACAGCTCTTAGGCTGCATTCACACCTGAGCGTTTTTGAATCGCGGGCAGAGGCGTGGCAAATCTGCCCGCAATTCAAAACACCCAGGTGTAAATGCAGCCTTACCCTTAGCTAACTCTGTATCACCCAGAGAATAAATTAAATAAAATTGTGCAAAAGCCCAGAGAAACAAATCTGTATGCACCAAAAACACTTTTCAGTGATAATAAATATGTAAGGACTGTGTTGTGCTATCAATCTCCACTCAAATATGTGAAAACAAATTTGTCATCTTGTCTAATATATTATTGAAATGTTGCAATAAACCCAAAGTTGTAATGTGCTCTTCAAATCAAAAATGAATGCGTATTCATGACTCAAAAAAACTACGGTATATATAATCAGAAGAACACTCATATTACAGGTTATCACGTAATATACAAAAATCCCAAAAAAGTGAACAGTCAGAAAATGTGCAAAATATCTCTCCTTTGCCGTGTAAACAGATGTGCTCCAAAAGGATGGAATATGCATAGTTACATTGGTCCAAGCTAATGTCCATACTTGGAATTCATCTTTAATAATCCTATTAAGTTGTTTTGATGAATGAACTGTACTTCACGATTTTTTTTATTTTTTATATCTTCTCTTTTAGCCTGGTTGTTGGAGGGATATCTTGCACTATTTAGCATATCAGAAAAATGAAGGTACTTAGGCACTTTATCCCCTCCAAGGTTTTACTAAAACTACTATATACACTTTGGACTACCAGAAAAAGACCCGGACCTGCAACCAACACAGTTTAGTACAGACTGCAGCAGCTAGACTGAAAACAACTGTTCTCTGACATGAACTTGTTACTCCTTCTGTTCACACCCTCTAATTGCTTCTATAAAATGAATAATTCAGAAATACACCGCCACAAAAATGAGTTTCTGACTCTTACACTTTCTATCAACAAATGAAAAATAAAAAATGTTTTACTTTAAACAAATTACATTTATTTTACCTTCCCTGGTTCTTCCTTTCCCCCTCAACATTCTAATAACATTTTTAAGTAAAACCTTTCTGCTTTTATCATATACATGCCTCATTTATAGACTCGGGGACATCATCACTGGGTCTCTGTGCTATTCTATACGACACAGGCAGATCACGGGAGATGGGAGGGGCTGTTAGGGTGCTGTACATATCTTAAACCCGACTCAATCTGCGCTATCGCTACAGCGATATTGTAACTCAATAAATGTGAACAAGCAACTATAGACAAAAAGTGCTGCAACCAAAATAAACTCGAATATCTAGTTCTGTGCCATATATAATAAATTCAGGTGCGCTTCTAGTGTCCCAATGGTTAAAGTTGATCTTCAACCCAAACTTCTTGATATTTATATATTACTTTAGTGACAATCAAAATAAATAAACATATGTGAAGTCCCAAAAAAAAATTGTCAAAACAATGTATAAAAAAATGTGTTTCTACAAAGATAGTCTTTCTTTCTGCTAATGGGATTGCTGATCCTTTAGCGTCTGAACCTGCTGACAAAGCAGTATAAGGACATGCTGACAAAGCGGTAACATAAGAGGGGGGCATTTACCAGATAAGTTGGACCCCTATTACGGGGGTCTTTAGAGCCTCACAGGTGCCAGATCTAGTAGGCAGGAACAGCTGCTTTCCCTTGCGGCTTCGGATCCGCCTTGGCTTCTTATCGAGCACCGGGATGATCTCAACTTAACGGATGCCTCTATGTGATCTCAGAAGGGCCTTGATGTCAGCCATCCATCAGTTTTAAATAAAGGAATTTTATGTACTTCACCATGGAGGATTTTTTTGTTTTATCCCCAATATGCTAACAAGGGATTATACAGGAGCACAGCTCACAATATGGCATCCCAGTGCTTGGGAGGAACCTAGGGCGGATTTCTAACTGCAGATGAAATCAGCTGTTTGTGTCTTTAAGCCCCAGCATCGGTGAAGCCCTGAAGACATCTGAGATCACATAGCGGCATCGGTCAAGTTGAGATCATCCCGATGCTCGATAAGAAGCCAAGGCAGATCCGAAGCCGCAAGGGAAAGCAGCTGTTCCTGCCTACTAGATCTGGCACCTGTGAGGCTCTAAAGACCCCAGTAATAGGGGTCCAACTTATCTGGTAAGCGCCCACCCTTATGTTACCGCTTTGTCAGCATGTCCTTATACCGCTTTGTCAGCAGGTTCAGACGCTAAAGGATCAGCAATCCCATTAGCAGAAAGAAGGACTATCTATGTAGAAACACATTTTTTGATACATTGTTTTGACAATTTTTGATTTATTTTTTTGGGACTTGACATATGTTTATTTATTTTGATTTGTAATCAAAGTAGTATCCTGTTCATGAAAGTCGGATGGATGTAGGACCAATGTAGGATCAATGTAGGACCAATGTAGGACTGATGTCGCAGAGCAAAGTAGGATGAAAGTCGTACTACTGTCGTGTAGTATAGTGTGAACCCAGCCTACTACACGACAGTAGTACGACTTTCATCCTACTTTGCTCTGCGACATCAGTCCTACTTTGGTCCTACATTGATCCTACATTGGTCCTACATCCATCCGACTTTCATGAACAGGATACTACTTTGATCCGACTTTTCAGATAGTACACTTGTCCTTTGACCAATCAAAACTAACACACAATGGGAGGGGCTACAGCAGGGGACAGGAAATAACACAATGTTGGATGCCAAAGTCGGATGGTTAGGACAAGGATCCGACTTTGATCCTACTTCAATGATAGTCAATGGGCTGAAGTAGGATCAAAGTCGGACCAAAGTAGTACAGGGAGCATTTTCAAAGTCGGACCAACTTGTGTCGGACCAGTTAAGACAGCTCCCATAGGGAAACATTGATTTTCACACGTCATGCGACATGAGCTCCCAATGTCAGACCGTTTGTCGGACCAGTGTGAACCCAGCCTGATACAAACAGTGGGCTGTACTTTGGGAGGAATGTTGTAAATATTAAAATGCCTTGATGGGCATATGTCAGTCTGGAGGGGTGAGCATTAATAGGCAGGCTGCATTTTCATGAAGACTGTCCTAGCTAATGCCCATATGTGATTCACGCTGGGTTCACACTGGTCCGACAAATGCTCCGACATTGGGAGCTCATGTCGCATGACGTGTGAAAATCAATGTTTCCCTATTGGAGCCATCTTAACTGGTCCGACAAAAGTCGGTCCGACTTTGAAAATGCTCCCTGTACTACTTTGGTCCAACTTTGATCCTACTTCAGCCCATTGACTATCATTGAAGTAGGATCAAAGTCGGATCCTTGTCCTAACCATCCGACTTTGGCATTCGACATTGGGTTATTTCCTGCCCCCTGCTGTAGCCCCTCCCATTGTTTGTTAGTTTTGATTGGTCAAAGGACAAGTGTACTATCTGAAAAGTCGGATCAAAGTAGTATCCTGTTCATGAAAGTTGGATGGATGTAGGACCAATGTAGGATCAAAGTAGGACCATTGTAGGACTGATGTCGCAGAACAAAGTAAGATGAAAGTCGTACTACTGTCGTGTAGTATAGTGTGAACCCAGCCTCAATGTAGGACCAATGTAGGACTGATGTCACCGAGCAAAGTAGGATGAAAGTCGTACCACTGTTGTGTAGTATAGTGTGAACCCAGCCTCATAGCCTTCATGATGTAAAGAACTGAAAAGAAAATAAGTGAAAGAGGCAGACCAGGGACAATCAGACTGGGAAAAGGGGCTAAATAATGTTGGACATTTTCCCAGCCAGGAAATAATATGGGTTCCTTCTGACTTGCTGTAGCTTCTAATGCACATTGTGTGAACTACAGTAAAACGTCATCCTCACAAAACAGTACTTGGCTTATGGAGCATTCTATACATATTATAAAAGAAGAATACAAGAAGTAAAAGGGAGTTTGTTTCACTCTGAAATTTCATTCTGAGATTTAATGGTCAAAATAATAATATATAGAATAACAGTTCTGCAAGTGAAGTAAAAAATGTAATTCATGAACAGAATAATTTCACCCTCTGGACTTTTTCCAAATTGACATTTGGGTTCTGTCCCAATCAGTGTTAATTTTGGCAGCAAATTTCGTTTTAGTCGTAGTCTTAGGACTAAAATGGCATTTTAGTTTTAGTCCCATTTTAGTCTTCTGCAATTGTTTTAGTTTTAGTCCTATTTAGTCAACTAAATCTCCAGTACATTTTAGTCGACTAAAACTCATTTTAGTTGTCTAAAATCTAATGGGTGTAATTAAATTTGAATGCATTAGTTAACATTTCTCTACAATTTCCAAACTCATTTTATACTGCTGGAGTGAAAAATCTAATAAGTTATTTATTATGGTATTGAGGTATGAACATGCACTACAGACCAGTGTTCATTTTGATGTCAAATTTCAATTTAGTTTTAGTCTTTTGACTAAAATGCCATTTTGGTTTTAGTCGTATATTAGTCATCTCAGTTGTTTTAGTTTTAGTCGTATTTTAGTCGACTAAAATAATATTCATTTAGTCGACTAAAATGTTTTAGTCAGAGAAATTAACACTGGTCCCAATATGGTGGGTGGTCAACTGTCAGTAAAAACTATCAATACATGCTATATTACATTTTGTTCCTACTTACTCAGTCACTATGGGATTTGTTTTCTGTATTTTGCAAAAAACCTGTTTGATTCTGCTGTTCTCTGTCTCCCCCTCCTGTCAGTGTACCCACTGTAGTTGGGGATTTTGCAGAGCAGTGTTGGCAGATCTGCACATGCTCCGTTTTCAGTGAGTTTCTATGCTGAATATTTTCTCCCTATCACATCTGAGCAGCCCACGTGGGCGTATACACAGTGGTAAATGACAGCCCACTTGCTTCCTCCTTCTCCATGCCCACTAACCAGCTAAACATAATGGGGGAGGGATATTACATTTTTAATTGATGGAGGCTTGTCCTCACTGTTATTCTAAGACACAGGCTAGAGGGGCGTGACACAGCCAGTGACTGGCAGAAATCCGCACACACCATGTTATTACCAAAAATCAATAAAGATTTGATTTCAAATAGTATGATGATTTAAAACCGTTTATTGATATTTATTTTAACTCCAAGGGCTGTGTTTTTTTTTTTTTTTTTTGAACATGTGACGAGCAGCAGAGGACTAGAAGCTCTCCTCCTGCCTATGTTTCCTACAGACAGGCTGGAAAAGAGCTGGATCATGTGACAGCTGTATATATCAATTAGGAAAAAAGGTACTTAGGTGTTTTTTTTTTCTTAAATTAAAATAATTACAGTGCCATATACAGAAATAGAAAGGACTATATAAATTAAACTGTGTGTGTTTAGTATCACTTTAAGAGTACACCCATGCGCATTATCCAAGGTAGCAGTCATTAAAAGTTCACCCATGTACCCATACATGCGCAGTGTTGAGTCATCACAGGATGATGCACTCATCTCAGTCTGGTGCATTCTCGGTATGCTGACACCAAGGCGGTAGGCGTATCCCACACATGCACAGAAAAAGCAGTCAGCACTACTTGCTCATGTGTAGCAATAAAAATCAGGCAATATGGCAGCGAGAAAGCACACATGAGTGGTAGCCATGGTAAAATTGCTCACTACCAAGCATATGTGGGTTATCATGCCCATATTGTCAACTACTTTTTCATATTTTACATGTGCAGAAGACCAATATTGTGCCAATTGGCCCTGAAAAACATTCCTGGGAGGCTGATGACAGCCGCTTACATGACATCTATCTGCTTCCTCCCAGCAGCCCCTTTTCCTGACCTACCAACATGATGCCAATAGTCCTTTCACCACCTTGCTACTAATATCTCCTGCCCCCGCCATTCTGCCAGTAAACCACCACACCCCCTTCCAGCTGCCAGCAGCATACCTTTCACCAACTCACTCTACAACCACATGCCTGTCAGAACATATCCCCCACTGTGATCGCTATGCCTGCATGACTGCCATCCGCACTGTCACCACCAAGTCTGCACCCTTGCCCACCTCACCATGGTACTGGATCTACCCCCATTATCTGCCCTGTTGTTGGCACCATGCCCGGTCAACATCCTGTCTCCGGAACTCCTCACCAAATCTGCACCCTTTCTCACCCTCACTGCAGGGCTTGACCAGATTCCTCCCACTCCTGCACCTGCACACCCTACTACCCATGCTCTCACAGCCCTCACCCTAAGTTTTACCACTGCTTCTGCATACAACCACATCCTATCCTTTCATAACTGCATCCTTCCGATACCTGACCCCTATTCCCTTCCCCCCTGCAATCCCTTATCAAAGGGATTCTTCATCTCCTCACACTCAGCCTCCTGTCCTCTAACAGATGTTTTCCCCACCATCTTTGAGCAGGGTTGCTGCTCTCCCATCAGACAGCGCATCAGAGACCGCAGACATGGTACAAGAGTGGATCAGAGACCGCAGACATGGTACAAGAGTGGATCAGAGACCGTAGACATGGTACAAGAGTGGATCAGACACTGCATACATACTGCTTTGCTTGGCACTGCATCAAACAGACCTGCAGCTTCTGCAAATCTGCACTAGTGATGCAGCAGCCCATGTTTTCCTGAATTGTGTTCAAGCAATCATTAATATTATCTATCTGACATGATAAAACATGAAGGTAGGTACCCAGGCCAGCAACACCTTCTTTCCTTGTTTCCTCCTCAGCTCTGTACTTTTTCTCCCGTGCTGGGGCAGCCACTGCACTGACCCCCAGGCAGGCCCCAGTCCCAGGCCAGACCACCCAGTCCCTCCCTCCTGTGACTTTCCCTGGCTATTGCTGAGGTGTTAAGTCCATTCCAGTGACCAGTGAGTCCACACTGCGCATAACAAGTTAACTTACTCTGCTCTGCTCCACAGTCTCGGAGTCAGTCTCACTCTCAGCAGACACTGACAGACTCCTTGGGCTTGAGGCGAGTTGCCTTCCAGTTGGTTCCTCTGGAGTCTTTCCTCCTGTTCTCCCGCCATGACCCACGCTGCCTGCGGTCCACAGAGAGACTCCCAACCCCTTCCCTCAGAGATGACTCCACACTGCACTGCAGGTGTCAGGACGAGTGGGCGGCGCCATCATTATGTAGAGCAACAATTCTTTTTTTCAGATCCTCAGAGAGTTCTTTGCCATGAGGTGCCATGTTAAACTTCCAGTGACCAGTATGAGAGAGTGAGAGCGATAACACCAAATTTAACACACCTGCTCCCCATTCACACCTGAGACCTTGTAACACTTACGAGTCACATGACATTGGGGAGGCAAAATGGCTAATTGGGCCCAATTTTGGACATTTTCACTTAGGGGTGTACTCACTTTTGTTGCCAGCGGTTTAGACATTAATGTCTGTGTGTTTGTTTTATTTTGAGGGGACAGCAAATTTACACTGTTATATAAGCTGTACACTCACTACTTTACATAGCACAGTGTCATTTCTTCAGTGTTGTCACATGAAAAGATAGAATAAAATATTTACAAAAATGTGAGGGGTGTACTCACTTTTGTGAGATACTGTATAATCCAATTTAAGAATGTGTAAGAAAAAGTGAGAATGTTGCAGCTGAAGAGTAAGCCTTGTCATCCTAGGAAAAAAGAAAGAAGGGCCCGAGGGTACTCTTTGTTGGTAGGATCACCAGATATGATTATATGAAAGAAGAGACTATAAAAAAAACAACTTTTGACATTATAAACGTTTGACTTTACAGGAACATGAACTGTACAACAACATATTTGATTTAAATGTTGGAGTTTAGATACACTTTCAGCATAATCTTATGCTCTGTATAGTTATTCTTTACATATTCTCCATTGTTATGACAAATGCAAGCTTTTAGAATATGTATCGTATTGTGATATTACTAGTATATTAGCATTTTAAGCTGCAAGCTGTCTTGAAATACAAGCCTACCCAGTGTATTCCAGCTTGTTATACCAGAAAAATCATTGGCGTGCGTTTTTTAAAGTTCGAGCTGCTGCAGCTTAGTTTTATTGATCCATTGGTATCATGTTGGTGAATGGTGCTCACAGTTCCATTTGATTGGGGCCAGATGGTAAAGTGAGCTAAATTCTTTTTAGACTAGTGAGGATGAATGTTCTTGCACATATTTTGTGATGGCTATTAAATATTACATGACTTAATTGATTTTTTTGTTTGTGAAACTACTAGCACTTGAGTACTTAAAGATGAGCGGAACACATGTCTGATCTATATTGGGTTCACTGGCTGACATCTGTTTAGGGAGTGTATGTGTGATTGATTGCGCAAAGTATTGAGTGCCCTGTGTGATTTTGTAGTCAAAGGGCTTTACTATTAAAAGTGTAGAACCATAGAACTTGATTATTTAGTGTTTGAACCACATTTATTTAAGAGTTTCCATTTTAGACTCAATGGGCTCAGTGCAACAAAAACCCCTTTGGGGGATTTCCATGTGTTCTGCACAGTATGTGGCAATATTGTTTAATTATGACTTAAAGTGATTGTAAAGGTTCATTTTTTTTTTCTTTTTTAAATAACAAACATAATACATTTACCTCCTCTGTGCAAGGGTTTTGCACAGAGTGGCCCCGATCCTTCTCTTCTAGGGTCCCCCAGCGGCTCTCCTTACTCCTCCTCTTCTTGAGTGCGCCTACGGAGAGCTGCATTCCCAGGGGGCACTCGTGTGCCCCCTGGGAATGCAGGGGGGGGTCCTCCCGTGTCCTGCTGCTGTGTCCATTGACACAGACAGCAGGACTCAGCCCCGCCCCCCATGTGTCCATTGACACAGACAGCAGGACTCAGCCCCGCCCCCCATGTGTCACTGGATTTGATTGACCGCAGCGGGAGCCAATGGCTCCTGCTGCTATCAATTTATCCACTGGGGTCCGAGACAGCGGCTGCAGCTGCTGTGCTCGTTCCCGTCACCGGAAGGATCGGGTTCAGGTAAGTAAAAGGGGGGCTCTGGGGGGCTGCTGCACTACTGATGATTTTTCACCTTAATACATAGAATGCGACTTGAGGGTTTACAACCCCTTTTAATGGCATCCTGGAACTTATCATTTCATAGAGATTTGTTTTTTGTCATTGTAGCTAGGCAGGCATGGCCTGAGAGACAGGAGCTCAGGTTCAGAAATGGAGCATGATAGTCTTGGAAAGAACCCCCAGGACCAGTCGCTTTTTAATGTCTGTTCATTGTATGTGCTTTGTATGGAATTTTCATGAGCCCTTGATGTCCACAATGGTGCATGCTCCCACTTATGTGCAAAATAGCACCATAAAGTGTTACGGTATGCTACTTACAGGACTACGGTGATATTTTGTAGTGTTTCCCAAATGCAGAGCACTGCTTCAAGCATCGGAGGCTGAGGCTGGGCTGTGAAATATATAAAGCACATAATTAGCAATCTGCAGCATTTGGGGGCACAACAAAATAAGGTGGTACACTTATCTTTCAAAGTAACAGATTGAGATGTAGGATACAACAGCACCAAAAAACATTTGGCAAGAGAGCCTGCTCCTGTTGGCTTACATCCTCCCCCCATCCTCTTGGCTCCTTTCCTGCATCTACTCCCTAGATTACTGCACTGCACTCCTCTCCTTCACTTGCTGAAGCACTTACCTTCATGATACTACTTATCCCAGCTGCAGCCAACTTTACTAAAATAACCTTGATCTTTGAAGTGGTGGTAGAAAAGCCCTGTCATCTGCCAAATGTATAATTCCTGTAAACTGAGGAAGAATCCCACCACACTGGTCAACAAAAATGAAGAGGTCACAGACAACCTTAAGCCTCGTACACACGATCGGACTTTAAACAAACTTTTCCGTGGATTTCTGTCCAAAGGGCGTTGGCCGTGAACTTGTATTGCATACACACGGCAGGACTTTTTAGGCAGCAAACGCGAACATAGTGATGTTTCAACGTACTGACGACACTTCAAAAGAGGAAGTTCAATTCTCCGGCGCCACCCTTTGGTCAACTTCTGTATTTTTGTCCGATCTTTTGCATTGGTTCTCAGCATGCGTGTTTGTACTTAGGACTAAAGTGCGTTGGTTTTGTGTACACACGATCGGACTAGCTGACGTAGAACTTTTGTTGCCGCCAAGTTTGTCTGTTCGCACAGCCAACATTTGTCCGATGAAAACCGAAAAAGTTTGCCCGATGGAGCGTACACGCGTTCGGATGTTGCCTTAAAACAGCTAATTTACATGTCAAAAAGTCTGATCGTGTGTAGTGGGCCTTTATACACATTTTTACAGGGACATACTGTATAAAGGCCCATACACACGATCAGACTTTTTGACAACAAACATGCAAATTAGCTGTTTTAAGGCAACATCCGACCGCATGTACGCTCCATCAGACAAACTTTTTCGGTTTTCATTGGACAAATGTTGGCTGTGCAAACAGACAAACTTGGCAGCAACAAAAGTCCTACATCGGCTAATCCGGACGTGTGTACACAGAACCATTGGACTTTAGTCCAAAGTACAAACACGCATGCTCAGAACCAATGCGCAAAAGATCAGACAACAACACAGAAGTTGACCAAAGGGTGGCGCCGGAGAATTGAACTTCCTCTTTTGAAGTGTCGTCAGTACGTTGCAACGTCACTACGTTCGTGTTTGTTGCCTAAAAAGTCCTCCCGTGTGTATGCAATACAAGTTCACGGCCAACGCCCTTTGGACAGAAACCCACGGAAAAGTTTGTTTAAAGTCTGATCGTGTGTATGAGGCTTAACAGTGGCTTTTTGTTCTTCAGCACATAGAACTCGTTTCCCAATCAGAAAGGTCTTCACCCACTCAGGAAGCCCGATCTTTAAACTGGTAATCACTGCAGTGATAAAACCCACCAGGACTGGATAAGAAAATAAAAGGGCTTAATACAGCCCTCTGACTTTACTGAAATTTAACAGTTGTGATGTCTCCCATGCC
This sequence comes from Aquarana catesbeiana, assembly GCF_042186555.1. Lineage (NCBI taxonomy): Eukaryota > Metazoa > Chordata > Amphibia > Anura > Ranidae > Aquarana > Aquarana catesbeiana. Next base: position 106,027,390 of record NC_133336.1, on the reverse strand, counting down.
CAGAATGTGCACATTTCTCCTGTCTGAAATTGGTAAATCACATAGTTTCTTTACACAATGCAGGCTGTAAAATAAGAGTAAATATACCTTTCTTTTTGGCAACCTGTGTGTATGTACACTGTATGTATTCCACACTTACAGGGGTTCAGAATACCGGCTTCCACCCTACTTGCTATGGTTCTTCCCATCATCTCTTATATCACTACAAGACATAGGAGCCAGTGGAAGGAACCACAAAGTACGGCAGGTGTAACAGATATTTGACCCACCCAAATGTTCAAAACCCTTCCTTCAGTTGCCAAGGAGCAGTGAAGTGATGGCTTCTTTTCAGCTACCCAGCTGCTGTATGTATTCTCTACTTCTGAGCCCAACAATGTGCAAGGGGAAAAAGCAGGCATTGCAAGGTATATTGGGACCAGATTTTTCAAAGCATGTCTAACTCTGGGACAGGAGTCTGCTTTGATGGTGTGTTTATGGCTAGCCATGAATATGTTTTAGGGAATGGTAGATGGTTGTTGAAAACCTCTTTAAATGTGTTTGATATTGTAGTGCATATAAAGTTAACATAACAATTGAAGCCCAAAGATATTACTTTACATCATTAAAAATGAATGAATTTAAGAATAAAGTCTACCCCATAATTTTTTTCTTCTACCCCTCCAGTGTGAGAGCTGCAGGCAGCTTAGCTGTGTACAAGAGAGACGTTGAGTTCTGCACTGGATTTCTTTTCCCTGCTGTTTTGTTGTTTGACTTCTGTACACGATGCTCATATTGTTGGCAGTCTTTCAGCGGACTGTAATATAAATCATTGATTCTAGCAGCATGGGGGCAGCTGAAATGTGGCCTCTGGCATCTCCTTCTCCCCAGGAAAGAATCCAAGTGGCCTCATGGTACAGTTAGAGCGAGCGACCTTACTGGCGACACAAAAGATCAAACTACAGGTTCTTAAGCACTGTATTTACTCTTTAACCCACAACATCTCCAGCTCCCTGGTGGCGCTTGAAATTACACTTACACAAGTCTGTCACTTGTATTTCTCTAATTTGATACGTTCACAGAAAAGCTGTTTGGGTGTATAGTTCATCTGTTCCTGCTGTTCCAGTCTGTAACTACAGAAACTAAAAAGAGCAAATAATGTGAGTCAGTGAAAAATTTGAAAATTTATATTTATTTCTTGAGTGACGTAACCAGCTGTCCTGCCATAAATCATTACATGGCTGTTATGTATGCTCTGATGTTCAAAGATGACCTTTATTCAGGATATGTGTTGCTTCAACAAGTGTATGTCTTTATAGACTTTTATAAGGAATGGTAGTTTTCTAAATGAATGAACAACCCTGATTTTAGGAAGAAAAAAAGTATGCAATTCTAAATAAGAGTATTGTAGTCACCTTTTACCTTCTCATCCCCCCTCATTTTCTGTGTGAGAATATCTAGGACTTGACACCATAAGAAATATGTATCCTTACCTTCTCCAATACGTCATGCAGATTGACAGCACAGCTAAATAGAGCAAAACAGGCAAGGTTCCTGCTGCATTATGGGAACAGGGCTGTTTCTTCTGGTTAAGACCTGCCAAGCTATGACATTTAACGTAGAGGAGTGATGTTACACAGGTCCACTTTTTTACACGTGCAAATAGTATTACTAAGTATTACGATAGGAAACACATTCATGGCTTTACTGGGGCTTAAAAATGTACCATTGTCCTGCACATTCTTTCACTGAAGGTTTGGGTGCAGGAATGGGCTGTTATGGGCACCTTAGGACCTACAATGTGAATGTTGAGATTCCCAGTTTTGTAAGTGGTATACAAACTTGTGCATGTATTTAATCACGTTTAGGGAAATCTTTGTAGATACTAAAAAGCAGCATTTGGCTTGTACTTTCAATAGATTGGTTGTGCTAATGCTGCATTATGAGAAGAAGGGGAAATGGAATATATTCCTAAATACCCAGAAGTGTGGGGATTTGAATAAGGCAACAGCAGAAGGTGTCACTGGGGGTATATTTGGGCGAAAGATGGTGCTTAGTCCCCAAAAAGGATTGAATTGGCTATCTAATTTACGGATGGGTTTGTTTAGATGTAGATCTGGGTAAATATGTATAGAATTTAGGTAACAGTCATTTGTGTCAATAAGCTAGCAATCAATTTAATGTGTCAGAGAGCAGTTGCATTCTATATGCCCCTACAGCCTATATTAATCATTGGAAAGATAGCTTTGGCAAATGTTGATGCTTCCTTTTTGTGCAGAAAATAGACCTGGTGATAACTGATATGATGGTGGAAAAAGAAGGCATCTAACACTGGGTTTTTACCTATTTACTTAGAACAGCAACATAATGTTTAAAATTCCTTTTTTTTAATTTTGTGAGAAGACTTGTAAAGGGCTCTTTATTCAGTCACATACCATGTGTGAAATCTTAAACTTGTGTCCTTCCCAACCTCAAGTGTCTCCCCATTCTCACAACATGTGCTACTTTACTCATTATCAGTTCTCAAATAATTAGCATCATTAAGCAGCACATTATGTTCATTACAGGCATATAGATAATCCCATTAGACAACGAAGTGTGCCTTACTCAGCATAATTTTAAAAAGCAGTGTACCCCTTGTAGGTGTTGGGATGCTCTAAATTATTATACCAGGGGTGGCTAAGATAATCTGACACTGAGTGCAACATTTAAATGTAGAGGCATCTTTCTAGCTGTACAGTGCATCCAGAAAGTATTTAAGGCTCTTCACTTTTTCCACATTTTGTTATGTTGCAGCCTTATTCCAAAATGGATTAAATTAATTATTTTCCTCAAAATTCTACAAACAGTACCCCATAATGACAACGTGAAGCAAGTTTCTTTGAAATCTTTACAAATGTATTTAAAAACAAAACGAAAAAATCACTTGTACATAAGTATGCACATCTTTTGCTCAATTCTTTGTTGAAGCACCTTTGGCACCAATTACAGCCTCAAGTCTTTTTGAATATAATCCTACACATTTGGCACACCTATTTCTGGGCAGTTTCTCTCATTCTTCTTTGCAGGAAGCTCCATCAGGTTGGATGGGGAGCGTAAGTGCACAGCCATTTACAGATCTCTCCAGACATGTTCAATAGGGTTCAAGTCTGGGCTCTGGCTGGGCCACTCGGACATTCACATCGTTGTCCCATAGCCTCTCCTTTGTTATCATTTCTGTGTGCTTAGGGTCGTTGTCCTGTTGAAAGATAAATCTTTGCCCCAGTCTGAGGTCCAGAATGCTCTGGAGCAGATTTTCATCAAGGATGTCCCTGTACATTGCTGCATTAATCTCTCCCTCGATCCTAATTAATCTCCCCCTCGATCCTAACTAATCTCCCTGTCCCTGCCGCTGAAAAACATCCCCACAGCATGATGCTGTCACAATCATGCTTCACTGTAGGGATGGTATTGGCCAGGTGATGAGCGGTGCCTGGTTTGCTCTAGACATGATGCTTGCCATTCAGGCCAAAGAGTTAATTCTTTGTGTCATCACACAGATAATTTTGTTTCTCATGGTCTGAGAGTCCTTCGGGTGCCTTTTGGCAAACTCCAGGCAGGCTGTCATGTGCCTTTTACTGAGGAGTGGTTTCCGTCTGGCCACTCTACCATACAGGCCTGATTGGTGGAGTGCTGCCGAGATAGTTGTTCTTCTGGAAGGTTCTCCTCTCTCCACAGAGAAACACTGGAGCTCTGTCGAAGTGACCATCGGGTTCTTGGTCACCTCCCTGACTAATGCCCTTCTCCCCCAATCGCTCAGTTTGGCTGGGCGGCCTGCTCTAGGAAGAGTTCTGGTGGTTCTTCCTTTTCCAGATGATGGAGGCTACTGTGCTCATTGGGGCCTTCAATGTTTTGACAACCATTCAAGTTGTAGAAACATCTCAAGCATGATCAGTGGAAACAGGATGCACCTGGGCTCAATGTTGAGTGTCATGGCAAAGGCTGTTAATACTTATGTACATGTGATTTTTTTTCGTTTTTTTTCATTTTTTTTTCAGGTTTATTAATCATGGTCTGAGAGTCCTTCGGGTGCCTTTTGGCAAACTCCAGGCAGGCTGTCATGTGCCTTTTACTGAGGAGTGGTTTCCGTCTGGCCACTCTACCATACAGGCCTGATTGGTGGAGTGCTGCCGAGATAGTTGTTCTTCTGGAAGGTTCTCCTCTCTCCACAGAGAAACACTGGAGCTCTGTCGAAGTGACCATCGGGTTCTTGGTCACCTCCCTGACTAATGCCCTTCTCCCCCAATCGCTCAGTTTGGCTGGGCGGCCTGCTCTAGGAAGAGTTCTGGTGGTTCTTCCTTTTCCAGATGATGGAGGCTACTGTGCTCATTGGGGCCTTCAATGTTTTGACAACCATTCAAGTTGTAGAAACATCTCAAGCATGATCAGTGGAAACAGGATGCACCTGGGCTCAATGTTGAGTGTCATGGCAAAGGCTGTTAATACTTATGTACATGTGATTTTTTTTCGTTTTTTTTCATTTTTTTTTTCAGGTTTATTAATATATCAATGCCAGCAGCAGTACTGTTCTCTACCTTCTGCCTGGTGGCTCTTGTCATCCTCCTACTTAAAGTGCAGCTTTAGTCAGAAAATGACTAAGCACAGGTGTGTAAAAGGCATTTGCTGAACGTTTTGAGCTGGCTGCATGTCATGTCATATCCTCGTTTTTAATGGCATTTCAATAAAATAATAATTTTATGCTGAAAGTGCCACCACCCTTTTCTTCATCAGAAAATTAAGTCCTGTTAGATTACTTCAGGCTGACCCCTTTTGCAGGTATAGCTTTGTAAAACATTAAAAATAAGTGCCTATGCTGTTTATACTATCTATACCGGAACTTAGGGCTGTCGTTGCAACAGCACAAACGCCTATGACACAGAAGGAATCCCTCTGGAGTACATGCAGGATCCCTTGATAACATCTGATTGGATAAACCACGTCATGGCAGAGTTTCTAGTGCTGATGTTACGCCACTGCACAATCCAGGGTTGGCAGCGGCGATCGATGTGAATGATTTGTACTTTTACATGCACATTTGTGCTTTTAACTGAATTTTAATGTAACGGATGCACTATTGGAAGTTGCTTTTGGCTCATGGTGAGGTTTATCTGTGCTAGCTGGAGTTCATCAGAAAGTACCATTGAATTCTGATTGCTGCATGTACTCCAGAGGAATTCCTTATGTCTCACAGGTGTTTGTGCTGTTATAATGACAGCCCATTGGTGAGTGTTGAATTCACAATGAGTTGGTGGCTGGTTTCCTGAGCGCTTCTGGAAGAGTTAACACATGTGATATGGCGGTGGATGGTTGATTTCACTGTTCACTTTACTGACTTACTGTGAAGAAATTAATTTTGGGACTTGTATGATGGATTATATTTACTAAATAAAAACAGCCCTGTCTCAACCACAGCTTGCTGTCCAATCAACAATCTGCTATCAGCCACCACTAGGTGGTGATATTTGGAAAGGGGAAACCTGCAGGACCAGCCCAGAGCAGGGTAGGTAGGATGTAAGCACAGCTTTGGTAACCTGAAAGCTAGGTTGCTAGAAACAAATCTCATATTCAATAAAGATGATGGTTTCTTTTTTTTTAGAGGCTACATGGACAAAACACAAATTCATAGTAGAAATACATTTAACTTCTGGTAGTGATGTATTTATGTGAACAATTTTCTCTGACACCCTAAAATCTATCACAGGCTCCCCATTACTTACCTGCTCTGTTCAAAACCATTGCACAGAGCAGGCAAGTATAACATTTTTGTTATACTGCCTTTGTGAGAGCAGCCGCACATTATTTATCACAGCGCAAATTTTTCTACGTTCATCAGGTTTAGATGCATGTCTAAGTTTAGCCAAACTTTGTTATTTTTTTCCCTTTCTGTACTTGATTGTTGAATTTGCTGCAGTTGTCTGTGTATGGCAGAACTAAGACAGAGTTTAGGAGTCATTCTGTCCTGATGGCACTTTTAGGGAGCCTGGAGAAGTGACCACAGTAGAAAGTTACTTAAAGTGATACTAAACACACTTTTTAATTTACATTGACCCTTCTATTTCTGTATGTGGATGATGGCTCTGTAATTATTTTAATTAAAAAAACCTCTAAGTATCCTCTGGAATACCCTACCCCAATCTGCTAGACTATCTCCAAATCTATCTACTTTTAGGTTATCCCTGAAAACTTTTCTCTTCGGAGCAGCCTACCCTGCCTCCACCTAACAACTGTTCTTTTATTTTCTTCATCACTTTAATCCCCCACAGTTATTACTCTTTCCTATCACTTGACTCTCCCTCCTAGATTTTAAGCTCTAACGAGCAGGGCCTTCTGATTCCTCCTGTATTGAATTGTACTGTCTGACCTACTGTTGTAAAGCACTGCGCAAACTGTCGGCGCTGTAAAATAATAATAAATAAAGTACCTTTTTCCTAATCGATATAGAGCTGTCACATGACCCAGACTGTTGCCAGCCTATCTGCAGGGAAACATAAGCAGGAGGAGCTTCTAGTCCTCTGCTGCTGGTCACATGTTAAAAAAACAGCCTTTGGAATACAGAGTAAAAATAAATAATATCAATAAACTATTTTAAATTGGCATACAAATATATATTTTGAAATTAAATCTTTATTATTTTTTGGCAATAACATGGTGTGGGCAGATTTCTGCCAGTCGCAGTGTCGGTGAAGCCTCCATTAATCTACATGTAATATCCAGCCCCATTGTATTTAGCTGGTTAGTGGGCATGGAGGAGGAAGAGGAGGAGAGAGTGGGCTGTCATTTACCACTGTGTATACACCCACATGTGTGAATCTATAGTCACATGGGCTGCTCAAATTGTATGGGGGAAAATGCTCAGCATAGAAACTCTCTGAAAACTGAGCATGTGCAGAGCTGCCAACACTGCTCAGCAAAATCAATAGCTGCATTGGGGACATGGACGGAAGAGGGAGATAGAGAGCAGCAGAATGAACCTGTTTTTTGCAGAATACAGAAAATGAATCTCATGGTCACTGAGTGAGTATGAACATCATGTAATGCACCATTTATTGATCCTTTTTTTATGATGTGCGTTTAGTGACACTTTAAATCAATACCAAAACCAAACATTTAATTTATTACAGTTTACCAATCTGTAAATGTGGCTGCATTAGTTTTCTTTTTTAGGCTTTTTCCCCCATTATTTTCACCTTGTGATCTGGCCAGTAACACACTTCCTGTCTTACAATGTCAGCATTCTGGATGGAGGAGCAGTAGAGACATCTTTGGACAGCAGCATTGCCAATATGGGGAAAGGGATGTGTTAGATGCACTAGAAGATTTAGATGGACTTGGCTAACAAATTAAAGCCAAACTCCAGCTAACACGTTAAGGAAGTTAAAGCAATAGTTTTTTTTTTCTTTCAAGACCAAGGTTATACATAAATTATTAAAAACTGAGCATTGTAAGCACCACTATCAGTGGTAATTTTTATCTCAACCCTCTAAATGCTACTTTGTCTGGACAGCTTGGTCTGTTAAAGGATTTGCTGAATCACCAGGTGAAAACAAAATAAAACAAGCCTAAAAAATTAAAACAAATGCATACACCACTTCTAAGAATTGGTGAGCTGCAATTTAATACTTTTTTTTGTGGGGGGGGGGGGGGGGGGGGTTAATACTGCTTTAAACATAAGATACAGATGACATGTTTAGATACTTTGGTAAATTGATGTCTAAACTTGTTCAACTTTGGTATACAGTCAGCATTCGGTGCCAGTGCTCATTTTTTTTTTTTTTTTTTTTTACTTATTTCTATTAGTTATAGAAATACGTATGTGAATGCCAGTTGTCATTTTCCAAGGCACATTGGGGGTGATTTACTAAAACTGGAGAGTGCAAAATCTGGTGCAGATTTAGAAGCTGTTTGACTGCCATGCACAGCTGCACCAGCATCTGAGTGCATCAGTTATAGTAAATCTCCATCATTGTCTACATCAGGGGTGTCCAGTCTTTTGACCTTCCTGGGCCACGTTGAAAGAAGAGGAATTGTCTTGGGTCACACATAAAATGAACTAAGAATTAGGATAGGTGATGAGCAAAAATTTGGGTAGATCACAAGTTAACTATCACTGATACAGATAATGTACCTATCTGAGTAATAAAAGTTTTTTTTTTTTTCCCTTAAAGTAAAAGAGAGCAACATAAAAGGAGTGATATATTTGACACTGTTTTGAAAAACTAAAGCAAATAGAATGTCATATTTTTTTCCCCTACAAGTAGAGCTTTCTTTTGGTGATATTTGATCACCACTGCATTTTCAATTTTTTACGTTATAAACAAAAAAGACTGACCATTTTGGGAAAAAAAAGACAATATTTTTTACTTTCTGCTATTACACATATCCAATAAAAAAATTGCAAAAAATATAATTTCTTCATTAATTTAGGCCAATTTATTTTTGTATTCTGCTAGAAGGTTTTTGTTAAAAAAAAAAAAAAAATGCCAATAAGCGTATATTGATTGGTTTACACGTTATAGCATCTACAAACTATATGATATATTTATGGAATTTTTTTTTTTATACTGGTAATGGCGGCGATCAGCGACTTATAGTGGGAATGTGATATTGGGGCGGACTATCGGACACTGACATGTTGCGGGAACCAGTGAAATGAATATAGTGATCAGTGCTAAAAATATGCACTGTACTAATGACACTGGCTGGGAAGGGGTAAACATCTAGGGCGATCAAAGGGTGAACTGTGTGCCTAGCCAGTGTTTTTGTGTACACAGTGTGCTGCTTTCACCAAGGGAAGAGATCGATTCTAATCCTTGCTTTGCACACAGGACACAGAATCGCCTTCCCCTCCCCACCCCGTCAGAACTGAGAGAAGTCTTGTTTACAATCTCAGTTCTCTGTTTCATACTAACGATCGCCGGGTACCGGTGGACATCGAGTCCTCGGGACCCACAGATCAGCTTCTGCTGTGAATTATCACAGGAGAACCGGCCTGCGCGCCCCCTACAGGCAGAAGTGCAGGATCGCATATACTGTATATACATGATCCTGTGCACAGCTGCTTTCCCCTGTAGCAGTAAAAGTGCTATAGGGCGATCAGCATGTGGTTAATAAGGCGTGATTGTGAAGAGAGGGATATTTTTCTTCGGGAAGATAAAACTTATAAGTCCAGTAAAGAGACACTGTCAATTTTTTCTTCAGCTGCATGTGTTCGCGAAGTGTAAATTATTTTTTTACAACCCCCCCCCCCCCCCCCCCCCCAAAAAAAATCAACATTTCTAACTAGGTTTACAATTTTGTGTTGGGCCGCAGGTTGGGCACCCCAATCTACTTGGTTCCTGGTTCTTGATAACCACATTTACCTCATTGTTATGTTTGGACATGCATGACCACTCCAACTAAATGCATGCCTTTAATGTAACTGAAAGTAAATGGACTAGTGATAAACAGGCTTGGATGTCTGATTGATCAGTGATTACTGAGCAGTTCAGTTTTCCACCCTGCTGGCTTTGCTGTCCCCCTGACTGCTGCATGCTGATGATCACCATGTTCTTTGGATAGAGGTGCAGCTACTTTGTGGATAGCAAAAGCACTGTGGATGGATGGTCTTGCCCTTTCACCCATTCATAATCCGATGTTGTTTTACGTTTTACTGCACAGAGCTACTTTCATATTACTTACACTCTGTTAAGATTAGAAGGCTGTGTATTGGTCTTTTGTAATTACCTCTCCACGGTGTTCATTGATTTTGTACTTCTCTGAGAAAGTAAAAAATGTGTTGGTTGTTACAAATGGGTTATTTTGTTAAATATCTTTTATGATTTTATTTAGTTTATGCACTCCGAGCTTGGTTATTTGAGATTTTCATTGGAAATTGATTGTACGAATGCAGATACGTTAAATTTAGCTGCACTTTTCAAATGGGCTGTTTGTTCAGTGACGGGTAAGCATGACAAATAATCGGCTCTGTTCATATATTTTGTAGCAGAGGTTGATGTGTGTAGTGATTTTGCTTAATATTGTTTACTGAGTCAACCATTGTGATATATGAAAGAAGACAGGAGTGTGCTAAAAATGTCTTAATTGTGTTATGTTAAAATTAGAAATCCCCCTGTACATGTGACACAGCGCATTAATTCACTGATGGGATGGATGCCTGGTGTATGGAGCGTTTACATTGAAGGGTACATTGGTTACACATACAGAACATTGTTTAGAATGGTGAGATGACAGAAAGCCCCTGGCAAATGTTCATCAGATTCTTTCGTATGCAAAATATACTTTGTATTTCATCTATCTTTCTCAATGTGAAACATTTTGATCAACATGGTTATGTTTTATTGCACAAATATGAATGCATGCTTGGTAAATAGAAAAGTTCATGCTTCATTGATTAAAGTGGACCAGTCACCCTCACATTACCATCTAATACCCTTTATTTTTATAGACAGCATAAAACATTGTGACTGTATTAAAGCAGAATAGTTCTTCAGTTCTTAGCTTTTTAACATCTGAATAGAAATGACATAATGTATTTAACCATTTATATGTCACTTACATGTGTTTCTGGGAGCTGATCCCAAAACCCCCCATCACTGATGGTGTTAAGGTGATTGTAAACCCTCACCTAAAATAGAAATGAAAGGCAAACATTTGTACATAGATAGGGGGGGGCAACAGCACACTGAGCTTCCCAGTGGAGGGCTGTGCAGGGAGGGCGTGTTGAGACAAGTCTGATTATTGGAGCAGAGCAGGCTGAGTTCCCAGCACAGCTACAGTACTGAACACTGTGTGTTCTCATGCCTAGTGTGGTCAGTTCTTTATAGGAAAAAGACCACAATGTTCAATCTCCTGCTCTTTGCAGTGAGCCCCAACGCAATTTCAATCTTCTATTCTGATACATTTGAGTGGATAATGCACACCTCATTGCCTTCCAAAGACTGGAGAGGTCCAATAACATTGAAAACATAGAAGAGAGCGCATGGGCCTAGCGCATTATCCTCAAAACATGTATTTTTTAAGTAAAACCGAGGTAATTAACATACTCACAAGTATGATGCTTACTTTTTTATAGGAAATCGGAGGAACTGGCAAGAACACTAGAGATTTCACACAAGGGGGGGCACGGGGATCTGTCCCTCCCAGGAGAACACAGTGATTATTTCTAGCGGCTATGAAAAATCCGACATGCTGGTTGTACCCAAGTTGATCAATTGATCAACTTGGGTACAACTAGCCTGCCCATACATGGTTCACATCTTGTTCAGTCCCTGCTGAACCGGCCGATATTAGAACCGTCTATGTCAAGCTTTTTTTTCATACAGGTACATGGTACAGCAGGCACATATAAGGAATATTAAATGTTAGGTTAACATAAGTATCACTATTGCCCCATATTCATGAGTATATTTATGAGTACACGTTAATGAAAAGTCAAAAACTCATAACGAACCCCCGACCTAATACTGGCAACACACATAAAAAAAAACTTTCTTCGTTCTTGGAAAGTTTAATGTGTTCATAAAAGTGATTTCTAATACAGGGCTATCTCAGAAATGTGAGAAAAGGATTTTGGAAATAATTTTGCATGTCAATAAATGTAAACAGTTGTGAGTTCATTTGTAAAGCACAGCTGAATGGTTTACAAATGGACTCAAAAGCCAGTAGAATGCCATTGAAGGAAATGAGGTTAAAAGAATTTGAGAGCAGAGCCTGGTCATGTGACTGGACTCTCATCCAATAGCTGAGTTGTATCTGCAACATTAATATGTATACCACGGGCTCATGATCACAACCTGCATTTTATGAAATTCAGACCACGGCGTGGAGTATCATTGTGTTGTATAGAGATATGCACAGAGAGCGATATTCTCACCAATCTATTACAAATGGGCCTAGTACATGTATACACATAATTCCACCATAAATGTGTCAGCCTGGCTATTTCCAAATCTAAATATATATAAATTGAAATTCTTCCTTTTTTTTCCTGTGGGTTCAGACATACACATATTATATAAAACAACTCATCCCTTCATAGTAGCCTGGTTACATCCACTCATCCAAACTGTATTCCCATTAGTATTTGCTAAAGCAGTATACCTTAGTTTCTTTCATAAAGCTATTGAGATCCAAGAGTTAAGTAGTTATAAAATGTAAGACAAATTGGCACTTGTTGGTGGCCAGTAGAAAGCATTTACCCTAAAACAAAAACTTGTAGAGGAATCTTCTGGTGTGAACCATATGCTAGAAAGAGTTGCTTTTCATGCTGGCCGCACGCTATTTGTAGGTGCTTACACTTCATAATTGATAAATTTTGTTGGCCTGAAAGCTCAAGTTTGCTATAAAATCTCAGACTTGTGATTGGCCCTCTGTCTGCTGTTATTTCCTAGAATACTTATTGAACTTTAGGTTGGTTGTATATATGGCTCTGCTTAGTGTAATAGCTCTTGCCATAGCACTTCATCCACAGAAGGATGAAGAAAGCTTTTCAACTAACGTATTTCTTTATTATGGATGTAAGAGGGACAGGATAATGAGATCTAGTTAGTAGAGTGACACTGTATACATTCTCTGGTCCAGGAGTTCTTAATAATTCATTGTCGTTTTCAGTTCAGGTATTTAGCATGTTTTATACAAAGGATTTCTTCAGTTTAGAAGTTGCTGGGATTTGTGTGGCAGGGTGGACAGATTCATGCACAACTTCATAGGCAGTTAAACAAACTCAAGAAGCCAGCCAAGAATCCTAGTCTGTGTGCACCTAATTTTAATCTGCTTGGTTCTTTGCGTTTATCAAAAATACCTGAGAGATGAGAAAGTTGCAAAAAAAATCTGGGGGGGAAATATCAGAAAAAAATTGGCCTTGCAATGTGTGTTTTATTTTTTTATTTTAATTTATTTATTTATTTTTCTTCTTTTTTTCATACACATTTTTTTATATGCTTGATGCATGCAAATTCCATGTTTGCGACAAATATGCTTGGCATAAGAATTACTGTAGAATAGTTATCTCTGCTTTCCTACCTTGCTTATCCTCTCTTTTTTGCCTTATCTTTTTTTTGGTCCCAAGTGTTGTTGTTTTTTTTGTTTTACATAAACATGGCAGACATTTAAGGCTACTATACCCGTTGACAATATCGGACGAATGATCGTTCATTCATTTATTTTTTTCCACTTGCTAGTCTCGTATTGCAAATCAATAGGTACAACTTCGGAAGTGATGCAGTGTCTTGTATTGTAATGTATTCTTTCAATTCCAGGCATGCGTGGTCTTGGTCATATGATTTTTTTTTTGTACAAATACTATACTAATTACACAAAAATAGTTTTTTTTTGTTATCTTATGAGATTTTTTTTGTGCGTGTCCATTTGGATAATTTTGCATGAACTGTCGTGATTTGGCTCTCTAAAGCTGTGTACTAACGAATAGATTGGCCGCGATCGCTTCAGTTTTTTTTTTCATCTAATATTCTCATCGTGTGTACTAGGCATTAGAGTGTGACCGTACCTTGGGTACAATGAAGCGGTGCAATGGTTTGTTAAAATCTCCAGAGCTGGGCCCGAGCTTGCGTTGTTTAATTTTTATTCAGATTTATGAACTGTTTGTAACATCTGCTCTGGCGGACAAACTCTTCAGTGGATTAAATAAAATGTATAGAGTGCATGCACAGACCCAGCTCAGATTTCCTTGCTGGATTGATGAACATAAGGATAGCTGAGGGGACCTTGAAACAGGTAAAGTTGAGAACATAGGAATACTTACGTGTGAACAGTTTTACTTGTCAAAGAAGTATATTTGTTGTCTTGTAATTTACAAAGTACTTCATAGCCAGGATGGTGATGCCACTATAAACTTTTTCATCTTTGCAGTTACCTCTGTCGCTTACAGTGCCTTGAAATTGTCCACATTTTGTCATGATACAACCAAAAACTTAAATTTATTTTATTGGGATTTTATGATAGACCAACACAAAGTGGCACATAATTGTTAAGTGGAAGGAAAATGATAAATGGTTTTCAATTTTTTTTTATAAATATCTGAAAACCGTGGCGTGCCATTGTATTCTGCCCACCTGAGTCAATACTTTGTAGAACCACCTTTCACTGCGATTACAGCTGCAAGTCTTTTTGGTGATGTCTCTACCAGCTTTGCACATCTAGAGAGTGACATTTTGCCCATTCTTCTTTGCAAAATCGCTCAAACTCTGTCAGATTGGATGGAGAGCGTCTGTGAACAACAATTTGACAAACGTCTTGCCACATATTCTCAACTGGATATAGGTATATACTTTGACTAGGCCATTCTAACACATGAATATGCTTTGCTCTAAACCATTCCATTGTAGCTCTGGCTGCATGTTTAGGGTCGTTGTCCTGCTAGAAGATGAACCTCCACCCCAGGCTCAAGTCTTTTGCAGACTCTAACAGGTTTTCTTCTAAGATTGCCCTGTCTTTGGCTCCATCCATCTTCCCATCAACTCTGACCAGCTTCCCTGCCCCCCACAACATGATGCTGCCACTACCATGTTTCACGGTGGGGATGGTGTGTTCAGGGTGATATGCAGTGTTAGTTTTCTGCCACACATAGTGTTTTTTTTGACCAAATAGTTCAATTTTGTTCTCATCTGACCAGACCACCTTCTTCCACAGGGTTTCTTTGTCCCCAAATAAAACAAGGAAGAATGTCGCAAAGACGGGTACAAGCAAAACGTTATGGGGCTAATGACATATGCATAGATAAACATGTGTTAAATAGAAGGGCTGTCTGCAAAATAAAATGTAATCTATGGTGAAGTAAATCATCTCTAAGAAACAGAGAACTGATATAAAACAAAGTTCTGGAGCGCACTCGATGCAGTCTGGAACCAGAAGTGACGTTGGGCGTATCAGATGACGTGTTTCAATGCTTCCGCATTTTCATCAGATCGAATTGGTCGTCGGGGCTGTCAGTCTTATATAGGCTCCCGGGACAGAGCACAGAAGAAATGTAACGCTGGATGCTATTGGATAAGAGTCACAGAGAGCCCAGCTGACACTAGAACACTGCCAGCAATGTAGTTGGTAGGTAAAGCATTAATGAACATACATATATATAAAACTCACCAAGGATTGGGATTGTATATTAAGGCAAGAAATGAATAAAGTGCAATTGATTTTGGTAAATGGTAACGATCAAATATGGAAGTCGTAGAAAATATATGCGATATTAAATTAAATTGTAAATTTATGGAGATAAATATATGAACATATATAAGAGAGAGTAATTACATGCGTTTGTACAATAAATACAAATATGAATTATGAGGAAAATAAAAATAAATATGAATATAAAAAAGAAATATGAATGTGAAAAATTTGTTGTGTCCCCCACATGGCTTCTCTCAAACTGCAAGCGGGACTTCTTATGACTTTCTTTCAACATTGGCTTTCTTCTTGCCACTCCTCCATAAAGGCCAGATTTGTGGAGTGCCCGACTAATAGTTGTCGTGTGGACAGATTCTCCCACCTGAGCTGTGGATCTCTGCAGCTTCTCCAGAGCTACTCTGGGCCACTTGGCTGCTTTTCAGATTAATGCTCTCCTTGCTCGGCCTGTCAGTTTAGGTGGACAGCCATGTCTTGGTAGGTTTGCAGTTGTGCCATACTCTTTCCATTTTCGGATGATGGATTGAACAGTGCTCTGTGAGATGTATAAAGCTTGGGATATATTTTTATAACCTAACCCTGCTTTAAACTTTTCCACAACTTTATCCCTGACCTGTCTGGTGTGTCCCTTGGCCTCCATAATGCTATTTGTTCATAAAGGTTCCCTAACAAACCTCTGAGGGCTTCACAGGACAGCTGTATTTATACTCAGATTAAATTACACACAGGTGGACTCTATTTACTAATTAGGTGACTTCTGAAGGCAATTGGTTCCACTAGATTTTAGTTAGGGGTATCAGAGTAAAGGGGGATGAATACAGTTGTATGCCACACTTTTCACATATTTATTTGCAAACATTTTTGAAAACCATTTGTCATTTTCTTTCTATGTCACAACTATGTGCCACTTGGTGTTGGTCTATCACATAAAGTTCCAATAAAATCCATTTTATGTTTTTGGCTGTAACATGAAAAAATGTGGAACATTTCAAGAGGTATGAATACTTTTTCAAGGCACTGTATTTGCTTGTTGAACCACAAATTGTAATGACCACACTGCTAATCCATTGTGGTATGAAAATCACAGAGCTAAAATGGGAAATAGTATTGTCACTGTCCTGGCTATGTGGTGTATCATAGCTATGGCAAGCCAAAGACTGGATGAAGAACTGAAAATTCTTTTAGCAGGTGAACAGTTTTTGTGTATGTATCTCAGCCATGTATATTTGACTACTTGGGATGAGGTGCCAAATACTTGGGTGTTCTACCTTTAGCTGGACATATTCAATATAAACATGTAATAATCTGTTTGCTATTTACATCAATTATAACAGTTCTAAAAAGGCACGTATTTTCAGTTTGTTATCTAGCTCTGGTGATGTACAGTATGCAGTCCCATAGTCCATTATATTTCACTGAAATCTACTGTGTGGACCTTGCTTCGTGTAACTTGGAATGTGGAGTCCAGAATTTTGTAGTTTTATATGGAAAATTGTGCTGTCATTCTCTTTGTCAACAATTGGCTAAATATGTAATCGTGCAGACGGTGTTGAAATTCCAGTTGAGATAATTTGGTAATAGGTTTTAGGGTAATGTTTTTTAACTTTGTCAAAATTGTCATCTCTTTAAGGCTGTTGTGTTTTCTTTGCTAGTGTTAGAATGCAGTCTATTTAACCCTGAGTGAGCTTATTTCCCTACCGGTTCGGATCTGTGCACAGGGAACTGGTTTAATGACTGTTGCTTTCTTTTGTTCTACTTCATTTAAACAGGAGGCAAAAATAACATAGTAAGTAAATGTGAGTGAATGTTGGAGTGAGATGACAGCTTACGAGCAGGAGCCCGAGCACAGCCGGCCACATAACACAGATGTCTAGGGGAGTCATCTGCCAGCTATGCTTATCCCATGATGCTGCATTCTCCCTGGGTGATAGCATTCGACACAGTGCTGTCAATGATGCAAATCGCACAATAGAAGAGGATGCAGATAGTGAGCCCCTGCCGTGTCGCCTTGCCCTGTTAACCGCTGAGATAGCAAGAGACACCAAAGGAGTGGTACTCTGAGCTCTGGGGGCCAGGAAAGGTCATGCAATGATGGTCATTTGAATTGGAAATTGTCTGCTCTCTTGATTCTCAAAGCCTGTTGGTACAGTGGGGATGGACAGACGCTGGATGTCTTCTATGAAAGATTACTTAATATGCTGCATTATATTCATGTATCGCATAACATAACCACACAACTTTTTATTCAAAGTCTTAAGTGGCATTGTATATTTTCGTATTGTGGGCATTTTTGTAAAGCCATCACTTCAAAAAGAAATCTTTGAAAGCACTACATTCTGTTCCTTGCTGGGGATTACAACTAAAACAAACAAAAATATTAACATAGTTTTATTTCTACCTCCATTGTTACTCTGTATGTAAGAAGATGTTATAAATACATTAGGGTTGATTTACTAAAACTGGAGAGTGCAAAATCTGGTGCAGCTCTGCATAGAAACCAAATCTGCTTCCAGGGTTTTTGTCAAAGCTTAACTGAACAAGCTGATGTTAGAAGCTGGCTACCATGACCAGCTGCACCAGATTTTGCACTCTCCAGTTTTACTAAATCCACCCCATTCTACCTTATATTTAATTCATAAAAATAATGAGGGGAATTTACAAAGATTTGGAATAGCTGTGCATTGCAACCAATCCACTTCTAGCTTTCCTTTTTAAAGCCTAACCAAACAACTGCTCCAGATTTTGTCTACTTCAGTTTTTGTAAATTCCTAATGTGTTTATTTTTAGTACGATTGCATAATTATTATTATTTATTATTATACAGGATTTATATAGCACCGACAGTTTACGCAGCACTTTACAACATTAGGGCAGACAGTACAATTACAATACAATTCAATAAAGGGGGGAATCAAAAAGCCCTGGTCGTTAGAGCTTACAATCTAGGAGGGCGGGTCAAGTTATACAAAAGGGTAATAGCTGTGGGGGATGAGCTAATGGAGAAAATAGTGTAGTTGTTAGATGGAGGCAGGCTTCTCTGAAGAGGAACGTTTTCAGGGATTGCCTAAAAGTGGATAAATTTGGAGACAGCCTGACAGATTGGGGTAGGGAATTCCAGAGGATGGGCGAGGCTCAGGAGAAGTCCTGGAGGTGGATATGGGAGGAGTTGATAATGTGAATAATACAGCCGTTACATTGATAGAGTATTTTTAATACAGTTATTTTTAATTGAAGGGTGGTCAAAATGCTTGATAGCAGTGGAGACTCCAGAAAGTTGAGCACTAGTTTAAAAATGTTCAGGTACACTGGGCAGCAGGTTCTTTGTATCTGGCCAGTCTTTACATGTATATGTGTGAGAGAGTAGGAGGATGGCTGGCACACCTTTGCAAGGGCTACAAAATAGAAAACCTGGGGCAATCATTGAGCGTAGAGAAAATCCAAAACATAAGAGGCAATCACAGGATGTTTTTAAGGTAAAAAAAGCAATAATGCTAAGCTCAACTTTTCAGTTAGATGCAACTTACATTTCTAAGGAATGTATACACAGACATTTTAACACAGTGCGCCCCACTGCACTTTAGACCTGCATAAAGCAAAAATGCTGGGTAGATACTGCATAAAACAGGAATGAAAATCAATTCACAAAAAAGAAAAAAAATGCATGTGGTAAATAAGTAGTGGTCTCGGCATGCCATGTTTAACCACTTCCCTACCCGCCCATAGTCATATAACGTCCGCAGGTTATTTCTCCTGTCCTAGGTGGGCATCATATGACGTCCTCGGCTTCCTGGCAGTATAGGGGGCGCCCGCCGCATCACTCGGGAGCCGATGCGCTTGTCTGGCGGCCACGATTTCCGCTGGGCATCTGCGATTGCTGGGGACAGAGCAGGAACGTGGATCTGTGTGTTTACAAATGTCTCCAGTAGAGAGGAGAGAGATCGTGTTTTCCTAGTATATAGGAACACCGATCGGTCTCCTCCCCTAGTCAGTCCCATTCCCCCACAGTTAGAATCACTCTCTAGGTAACACATTTCACCTCTTGATCGCCACCTATTGTTAACTCCTTCCCTGCCAGTGACATTTATACAGTAATCAGTGCATATTTATGGCACTGATCGCTGTATAAATGTCAAAAGTGTCCGATCTGTCTGCTGCAATGTCGCAGTCACAATAAAAATCGCAGATCACCACCATTACTAGTAAAAAAAAAATAATAATAAAAATGCCATAAATCTATTCCCTATTTTGTAGGTGCTATAACCTTTGCGCAAACCAATCAATATACGCTTATTGCGATTTTTTTTTTTTTTTTTACCAAAAATATGTAGAAGAATTCATATCGGCTTAAACTGAGGAAAACATTTGTTTAAAAAAAAAATGGGGATATTTATTATAGCAGAAAGTAAAAAATATTGTTTTTTTTTTCAAAATTGTAGCTCTTTTTTTGTTTATAGCGCATAAAATAAAAACGCAGAGGGGATCAAATACCACCAAACGAAAGCTCCTATTTGTGATGAAAAAATTATAAAAATGTCATTTCGGTACATTGTTGCATGAATGCACAATTGTCATTCAAAATGTTACAGCGCTGAGAATTGGCCTGGGCAGGAAGGGGGTGAAAATGCCCTGTATTGAAGTGGTTAAGGAACTGGCAACCATCGGCATCCTTAACCACTTCAGCCCCGGAAAGTTTTACCCCCTTCCTGACCAAAGCACTTTTTACAATTTGGCACTGTGCTGCTTTAACTGGTAATTACGCGGTCATGCAATGCTGTAACCAAACGGAATTTGCATCCTTTTTTCCCCACAAATAGAGCTTTCTTTTGGTGGTATTTGATCACCTCTGCGGTTTTTATTTTTTGCAATATAAACGAAAAAATATTTTCTACTTTTTGCTATAAAAAAAATACAATAAACTCAATTTTAGGCCAAAAAGCATTCAGCCACATGTCTCGGGTAAAAAAAAATTCAAGAAGCGTATATTTATTGGTTTGCGCAAAAGTTATAGTGTCTACAAACTAGGGTACATTTTCTGGAATTTACACAGCTTTTAGTTTATGACTGCCTATGTAATTTCATGAGGTGCTAAAATGGCAGGGCAGTACAAATCCCCCCCCCCCCCCCAAATGACCCCATTTTGGAAAGTAGACACCCCAAGGAATTTGCTGAGAGGCTTGTTGAGCACATTAAATATTACATTTTTTTGTCACTGTGATTGAAAAAAAAAAAGATTTTTACACAAAGTTGTCACAGAAATGATATATTGCTCAAACATGCCATTGATATATGTGAAATTACACCCCAAAATACATTCTGTTGCTTCTCCTGAGTACGGGGATACCACATGTGTGAGACTTTTTGGCAGTCTAGCCGCGTACAGGACCCCCAAAACCAAGCACCACCTTCAGGTTTTCTGAGGGCATACATTTTTGATTTCACTCCTCACTACCTATCACAGTTTAGGAGGCCATAAAATGCCCAGATAGCACAAAATCCGCCCAAATTACCCCATTTCAGAAAGTAGACACCCCAAGGTATTTGCTGAGAGACATGTTGAGTATTTTGCAGATCTCGCTTTTTGTCACAAAGTTTTAAAAATTGAAAAAATAAAAAAAAAAATTAAAATTTCCCTTTCTTTCTTCATTT
The DNA here is from genome assembly GCF_042186555.1 of Aquarana catesbeiana. Lineage (NCBI taxonomy): Eukaryota > Metazoa > Chordata > Amphibia > Anura > Ranidae > Aquarana > Aquarana catesbeiana. Next base: position 106,006,591 of record NC_133336.1, on the reverse strand, counting down.
TCCAAAACGAATGAGAGCTGCAAAATACTCACCATGCCTCTTAGCAAATACATTGAGGTGTCTACTTTCCAAAATGGGGTCATTTTTTGGGGGGGGTTGCTATCTTGACATTTCAGGGCCTCCGAAACTGTGGCAGGTAGTGAGGAGTGAAATCACCATTTTACGCCCTTAGAAAGCCTGAAGGCGGTAATTGGTTTTTAGGGTCCTGTACGTGGCTAGGCTCCCAAAAAGTCCTACACATGTGGTATCCCGTACTCAGGAGAAGCAGCAGAGTGTATTTTGGGGGTGTAATTTCACATATGCCCATGGCATATTTGAGCAATATATCATTTAGTGACAACTTTGTGAAAAAAAAAAAATCATTGTAATTTTCCTGAAACTTGTGACAAAATATAAAATATTCCATGGACTCAACATGCATCTCAGCAAATAGCTTGGGGTGTCTACTTTCCAAAATGGGGTCATTGATTGGGGGGGAGGGGGTTGTGCTATCTGGGCATTTCATGGCCTCCAAAATTGTGATAGGTAGTGAGGAGTGAAATAAAAAATGTACGCCCTTAGAATGCCTGAATGCGGTGATTTGTTTTCGGGGTGTTGTACGCGGCTAGGTTCCCAAAAAATCTCACACATGTGGTATCCCTGTACTCAGGAGAAGCAGCGGAATATATTTTGGGGTCTAATTTTCACCTATGCCCATGTCATGTTTGGGTAATATATCATTTAATGACAACTTTGTGAAAAAAAAAATATATCTATATGGTCATTTTCCCGAAACTTGTGGCAAAATATAAAATATTCCATGGACTCAACATGCCTATCAGAAAATAGCTTGTGGTGTCTACTTTCCAAAAAGGGGTCATTTGGGGGGTTTTGAAGTTTCCTGGCATTTTATGCACAACATTAGAAACGTACATCACACATCACCCACTCTTCTTACCACTTGAAGACAAGGCCCTTTCTGACACTTTTTTTTTACATGAAAACATATTATTTTTTGCTAGAAAATTACTCTGAACCCCCAAACATTATATATATTTTTTAAAGCAAAGGCCCTACAGATTAAAATAGTGGGTGTTGCAATTTTTTTTTTCACACAGTATTTGCGCAGCGATTTTTCAAACGCAATTCTTTTGAAAAAAAAAAAAACACTTTTTTTTAATTTTAATGGACTAAAACACATTACATTGCCCAAATGTTTGGTAAAATATAAAAGATGATCTTATGCCGAGTGCATAGATATCAAACACGACATGCTTTAAAATTGTGCACAACCGTGCAGTGGCGACAAACTACATACATTTTTAAAAACGTTTAAAAGCCTTAACAGGTTACCACTTTAGATTTTTAGAGGAAGTCTACTACTAAAATTACTGTCCTCAATCTGACGTTCATTGTCATACCTCACATGCATGGTGCAATTTCTGTTTACATATGACACTAGACCGACACTTACATTCGCCTTTGCGTGTGAGCACGGGGGGACTGGGGTGATTTTTTGCTTTTTCATTTTATTTTTACACTGTTACTTTAATTTTAATTTTTTTTCTTTTTTTTTAATCATTTTTATTGTTGTTACAGAGAATGTAAATATCCCCAATGATAGCAATAGGTAGTGACAGGTACTCTTTTAAAAAAAAATTGGGGTCTATTAGACTCTAGATCAGCCTTTCTCAACCAGTGTGCCGCGGCACACTGGTGTGCCGTCAGAGGTTCTCAGGTGTGCCGCGGGATCAGGGGAGAGAAGGGCTGTCAGATGAGCCTGATATCCTGATCCCCTGCCGAACTGTACATCGGCACTGTGAGAAGCTCCGTCAACCTCAGCAAAGTGAAAGTAAAGTGCAGGGGAGTGTGCTGTGCTCTCTGCTTCCCCCTACAGTGCAGTACCTGGCTGAATGAGGAAACTGGAAAGGTACAGTGCTGTGCTACAAGCTAGATTTGTTTTAAAAGGGCTTTATACATGTGTCTGTGTGTGTGTGCATGTGAGTGTCTGACTGTCTGTGTCTGTGTGTGTGTACATGTGTATGTGTGTGTGTACATGTGCATGTGTATATATATGTGTGTGTGTACATGTGCATGTGTGTACATGTGCGTGTGTCTGTATGTGTGTGTGCATGTGTCTGTATGTGTGTGTGTGCATGTGTCTGTATGTGCGTGAGCATGTGAGTGTCTGTCTGTATGTGTGTTTGTACATGTGTGTGTGTGTGTGCATGTGAGTGTCTGTCTGTATGTGTGTGTGTGCATGTGTCTGTATGTGTGTGTGTGTGTGTGTGTGTGCATGTGTCTGTATGTGTGTGTGTGTGCATGTGTCTGTATGTGTGTGTGTGTGCACGTGTCTGCATGTGCGTGTGTACAAGTGCCTGTATGTGTCTGTATGCCTGTGTGCACATGTACCTGTCTGTATATGTGTGTGTGTGTGTGTGTGTGTGTGTATATATCTTACTTTTAATACGGACACCCCCCCCCCTCCATTCCTGTACCATCAGAACTGCTTTTGTAGGTCTTGTTTGTGATAGCAGCAAGGACATGGGCATACATGCACCATTTTTTTTTAAACTGTGGTGGTGAAATCACCTCCTACAGCGCTAGAGTAGTTGATTTACGTATCGTGAGAGCAAACGCTGTTGCTGTCAAGATATATGAAACAGTGCTGCAGCTGAATGGTGTACCTGAAACAATGGTAACAATAAAACATTAACTCAATAAAACAACAACAATCTGTGCCAAAAAAAAGTAAAAAATATATGCCGAAGCATGGGGGCAGTCTGCTCCTAATGTAAGGCTGCTTTCACACTGAGGCGCTTTACAGGCGCTATAGCACTAAAAATAGCACCTGCATAGCGCCTGTAAAGAGCCTCTCCTCTCACTCCAGTGTGAAAGCCCGAGTGCTTTCACACTGGAGCGGTGCGGTGGCAGGACGCCAAAAAAAGTCCTGAAAGCTGCATCTTTGAGGCGATGTAGGAGCGGTGTGTACACCGCTCCTACAGCACCACCGAAGTGCTGGCAGAGCGCCGGCGCTTTTAACCCCTATTCAGTTGTTAGTGGGGGTTAAAAGCTCCCCGCTAGGGGCTGAAAAGGGCTGCTAAAGCGCCGCTAAAAATAGTAGCGATTTACCGCTGACGTCCCCAACGCCCCAGTGTGAAAGTAGCCTTAGGGGCAAATCGCCCCTCCACCCCTGCCCCGATGCTTCGGCATATATGCTCTTTTTTTTTTTAAACTGTGGTGGTGAAATCCTACAGCGCTGGAGTCACTGATTTACCTCTCCTGAAAGCAAAAGCTGTTGCTGTCAAGATAAATAAATCAGTGCTGCAGCTGAATGGGGTACCTGAAAAGAAAATAATGGTTAACAATAAAACGCAGTAAACAGTAAAGTATAAAAGAATTGCATACCTGAAAAGCAAACATGATAAAACTAATAACAAAAAAATTGCAGTTAAACATAAAATACAGCAAAAAAGAGCAGAACAATAGAGAGAGAGAAGAACAATAAAATGACAACTATTTTTTGCTTTTTTATTTTATATATTTTTTTGTTTTTTGGTTTTTTTTTTTACTTTTTTTTTATATGCTTTTTATTTTATTTATTTATTTTTTTTACACTTTTATTTGTAACTGTAACGGTTCCAGGTTCGGGTCTCTAAAAATGCAATGGCATCTTTTGAGACCCTGTGAAAGTGTGCCCTAGTTTGTGCAGTGCTGTACCCTTCGCTAATACTCCACTAGTGTGTGGTAGCGTTCATAACATTCACTGATGCAAAGACCAGGTTGGCCAAGACAGGAGGGACAATAATAGCGGGTGTCACGCCTATATCCGTGTTTCCTACAGACACAACATTTTCTTTAGGGTGCTTGTTGGGTAGGGGTACCAGGGAGGACATAAGGAAAATGCCTCTTATGCAGCCGGCTCACTGCATTTGTGTTGGGAAGGTGGGGCACAGCACCGTTGGAAACAGAAGGGCTGTGACGATCACTTCCTGGAATTTAAGGAAGAATCCAGTTTGTCCTGACGCTTTGTATAGCACATAAGCGTTCAGCAGAGCCAATTGAAATAAGCATACACACACTTTTTTGTACCAGTGTCTGGCCTTACGGGCAATTAGGTAAGGCGCCAACAACTGGTCGTTGAGGTCCACCCCTCCCATAATAAGGTTGCATTCGTGGACACAGAGTGGTTTTTCCACAACTCCAGTCGCTGTTTGTATTTGGACTGTTGTATCTGCGTGAAGGGAGGACAGAACAAAAACATTCCAATTATCCTTCCACTTCACTGTGAGCAAATTATTACTCCTCAAGCAGGCTCTCTCCCCCAGCCTAAGACAGGAATCTACAAGCCGATGGGGTAAGCCCCGGTGATTAGATTGCCCAGTGCCAAATGTGCCAATTCCATGATCAAACAGATGACTAAAAAGTGGCACACTTGTGTAATAATTGTCCACATACAAGTTGTACCCCTTTCCGAATAAGGGTGACACCAAGTCCCACACAATCTTAATGGCGCTTCCTATATAGTTTGGGCAGTTCTCCGGCTCCACGTGGCTATGTTTTCCCTCGTAAACCATAAAACTATATGTATTGTACTGTACTGTTGCCCTGTCACAGAGCTTATACATCTTGACCCCATATCTGGCACGCTTGCTGGGAAGATACTGTTTGAAAGAAGAGCGACAAGAAAACCTAATCGGGGACTCATCAATGCAGACATTGATCGGGAGTAAACAAGGCTGCAAACTGTTGGTTCAAGTGGTTTATGAGGGGCTGAATTTTGTGGAGCTGACCGTATTCAGGGTCACCCCGAGGACGACAGTTCATTGTCATTAAAATGCATGAACCGCAAGATCTGCTCGTATCTAGCCCTGGCCATGAATGCAGAGAACACGGGCATATGATGAATTGGGTCAGTGGACCAATATGACCGCAACTTACTTTTTTTAGTTATGCCCATGAGGAGGGATAGGCCCAGAAAGGTCTTAAATTCGGAAACCATAATAGGTTTCCATTCTCTGGCAAGGGTCAAATGGGGATTAGCGGCGATGAATTGACCAGCATACAAATTGCTTTGGTCCACAATAGATCTATAGAGATCTTCTTGTGCTTGGCCCTTCGGGTCTGGTATGGATTTTGAGGGGAACCCCAACACCAAAATGTAAAAAAAAAGTGGCATGGGCCACCCCCCCAAATCCATACCAGACCCTTATCTGAGCATGCAGCCCGGCATGCCAGGAAAGGGGGGGGCGAGGAGCGCCCCCCCTGAACCATACCAGACCACATGCCCTCAACATGGGGGCTGCTTTTGGGAAAGGGGGCTTATGTTAATGGAGACAAGGGCCTTTTTCCCACAACCATGGCTGGGGGTCTGTGGGTGGGGGCTTATCGGAATCGGAAGGCGCCCCCAGATCCCGGCCTCCCTTATGTAAGTGAGCATCAATCATGATGCCTGCTACCACCGCTGAACCCAAAAACAAAAACAAAGTCCACTTCCACCAAAGACTCCTGAAAATAAGTAAGGAGTGGTGCCATCTGGTGACGTCAGAGGGGCACTACCCCTTGTGATTTCACTGACCAGGGCATGCTGGGTCAGTGATATCACAAGGGGCGGTGCCACACCGGTGATGTCACCGGTGTGGCACGGTCCCTTAGACATTTAAGAACTTTCAGACGGAGTGGGCAGATGGCGGAAGCCTTCATCTGGAGTGGAGCAGGTCAGTGGTGGCGGCGGGCATAGTGATTGATGATGGATCTATGGCCGACTTCCTGGATGTGAGTGAGAGGAGAGCCACGGCTGCAGCCAGCATACATTGAGGTCTGTCACTGTCGACGGCTTACATGAGGTTTACATACCCTTGATGTGCCTTTCTTATATCAACTCCACGTGAGTTCCCACTTGTCATACCTTTTAATAAATTGTTTTAAATCCTACACTTAGAAGTGCCTCTCTCCCTTCTGTCTAATTAAAAGATAAGTGCAGGTTTTCAAAAAAGCAAACGTACACATAGGTTCATGCAACATCGGTCTGATGCTTTGTCACCCCCAGCCTGAGTGATCAAAAATGGCTGATCACTCTGTTCTCAGTCTTCAGTGAGCAGAGCGTTGGTGACTGTCACCGCTTTCTGTTGTGCCCCTCCAGCACTCACTGGAGCACCAGGCTGTGAAGGGGTGGGTGCAGTTGGCTCAGGCTCTCATCGGCGCACTGAGAGGATGAGCCAGCTACCCATCAGCAGATCCTGATATTATTGTCGGGGTCCCTGCAGAGCCTGGACTGGCTTTGTAACATCAGCCAACAGTGGGCTTTAGACTGCTGTTGGCTAAATCTGGGTCACAGGAGTGCAGAATTAAGTGCATTCCTGTGACCAACAGGAGAAGTATAGCCAAAATAGCTTTGGCCATACTTCTCCTTTTAAGTGCAGTATATACAAAAAATGAGTCGCAACTTTTCTAAAGACTATCATGATAATCTGCATGTACATGAAGTGCAATGGTCATTCTTAAATTGCAAGTTTGATCTTGTTTTCAGATGTCACAATCTGGCTCTTATGTCAGAAAATGCTTAATGCAGGAGCTTAATGGGACCTGCTCCACAATTTGTTAACCATCTAATATGACCAGTGAAATTTTAAGATGGGGAAGAGGGACAGACAGAAATTATCTGTAAATTGTGAATAAAGCGTTAAAATAATGGAACAAAAGCGAAATCTGTCATCATTTAGGGCGCAAAGAATATAAGACCACAGATTTGTCACAGCTCATAGAAAATTAGGGATACAATTACTCTTTTGTAACAGGGGCAGCCTGCAATATGGGCGTGTATATTAATCATGGAGCAATTTAAATGAGAACAAATAGTCAATGAATATATTTAAATAAAATGCTTCGGTTTATCTAATTTAAGTTTATTTATGTCTTCACGTTGACTTTTATGTCTGGTCATGGAATGGTGACTATGTCAAATTAGCAATAACAACAAAAAACTTTTTTTTTTACATTTTTCGATTTTTGTTTTCAAGCAATAGTAACACATGAATGTTGTGGAATAAAATTATTTTGTATTTTCAAGTGCACTGAAGTCCAATCAGCTCCTTTAAGAACTGATCGTTTAGTTCAGGGTTACATATCTCAGAGTGGTAGTGGTGAAATATTTCCACCAGGATTTCTTGTTACGCGCAATTGCTGAGGCAATTACAAAACCAAATGATGGTGTCACACCTCCTTGAATGATTCACCTTGATGAAGAATACATTTCTGGGTATTTCAGCTGCAAGAGAGTGACACTTTTGTAGAGAGAGACACACAAGCTGCTGCTGGGATAATCTGATATTCTACTGAAAATACTAATAAGATCTATTTTGTGTATGGTTTACTTTTTTATAAAATGCCAATACTGTACAGTACTGTACAATACTTTAACCATACTGAAAGCCTAAGATACCGTACTTGCATTCAATGAGAACGTGTCCCTTGTGCTGATGGCTGCTCTTAGTTAAAGATTTCAGTCCTCTGCTCCCCATGTACCTGCACTTCTTCATGAAAACCACTTCTGGCCAGACTTTTACGGACAGTAGGCGGGTGTACCTGTGTCCCACTGGTTTCTGCCAATTCTGTGCTGATGGCACTGCTGGACATTTTCTGATGTCAAAGGAAAGTAAGCATGATATGTCTTCTTATGTGCTGCATTATGTTTCCTTGGCCAACCTCTGCAGTCCTCAACATTGCCTGTTTCTTTGTGCTTCTTCAAAAAAGCTTCAACAGCATATCTTGAAACCCCGATCTGCTTTGATATCTTTGTATGAGAGAGACCTTGCTTATGCAGTATCTTGAGTTTTATTTCTGTGCTCAGTCTTACCATGGTGTATGACCTGTGACATGAAACTGTCTTCTACTACTTCACCTTAATAGCAGAGTTTTGCTGCTCCTCACCCAGTTTTAAGCCTCCTACACAGTTGTTTCTGTTTCAGTTAATATTGACTGTGTTTTTATCATACATATGGAATTGAGGATCATTAGCACCTGCTTGGTATAATTGGTTAATCATACACCTAACTCCAATCCTACAAAATACCTGACTTTGTGCAAGTGTACAAAGTGTGCAAGTGTAATGCCCTGTACACACAATAGGATTTTCCGATGGAAAATGTGTGATAGGACCTTGTTGTCCGACCGTGTCTAGGCTCCATCACACATTTTACATAGGAATTTCTGACACACAAAGTTTGAGAGCTTGCTACAAAATTTTCCCACAACAAAATCCGTTGTCGGAAATTCCGATCGTGTGTACACAAATCCGACGCACAAAGTACCACGCATGCTCAGAATAAATTAACAAAACTAAAGCTATTGGCTACTGTCCCGTTTATAGTCCCGATGTATGCGTTTTAAGTCACCGCGTTCAGAACGATCGGATTTTCCGACAACTTTGTGTGACCGTGTGTATGCAAGACAAGTTTGAGCCAACATCCGTCGGAATAAATCCATGGTTTTTGTTGTCGGAATGTCCGATCAATTGCTTTGATTTACTGTAGGTTCTTCTTCTGTGCACTCACTTTGCAATTTGTAAATTGATAAAAAATAAACAATTAAAATATATATTTTTAAAGCATTCTTACTTTGCAGCATTTCTTTACACCTGCCTAAAATTTTGCATAGTGTTGCATAATCTGCTGGCTCTCTTTTCCTATACAATGATAAATACTTTAAGTGTTTAACGAAGTAATTTTAATAATTACTATTTTTTGTAGTGCCGTGAGATACTACTTAAATTATTAAACCATGGTTGTTTTTAATTACTATTTAAACTTTTGTTATATTTAGATTAGAAATGCATCTAGATAACAAATTAGTTAGCATTTGCATTATTTAAAAATATATTTAACATATAGTCAAAATCCACTTCCTTTCCATTTTTAAACATACAAATACAGTTATCACATTATATATAATAATAATTTTATTTCTTAATGTTTTTAGCAGACAACCCCAGTTCCATGTGACTTCTTGGCCTGTGTCTGTAGATTTGATCTGGAGAAAGGACAGGGACACAATATGCTTTGTGCCTCTCTCTAGGGACACATAAATGCAGATGAAGAATCCTCCCAGGCTTAACGTTTTCAGAGCAGTGTCAGAATAATGGATGTTGAGCACATGTCAAGCATTTGTTAATTTCTCTGTTATTTGGAGTTTATCTACCATGATCAATCCAGAAAACGAGTGCTTGGCTCTTGTGGCATGTGCCATTGAAATGGTGATTGGGCAGGCTGGCAGAGCCTTCTGCCTTCTAGTTTCCTTCTTTGCCAGGTAACCAGCTACGTATGAATAGCAATCTCTTTCCAATTAAGGACTGGTTTACAGCTCAAATTGGTGGAAATGTATTTGGAAACTGCCACATTAACTTAATGCTATGCTGCTTACAAAAGTCCTCTACTTGATTTTATTTCAGCAGTTAACAAGGGCGAAATGAACCCAGGATAATGCTATTAGGAGGGAGATAAATATGGATCCCTGTGCTCTTCCTTTTTTTACAACTATAAGCCAGTTCTGTCTTTTTACAATTCAGTGAGAGAGATTATAATGATAGCTAGAGAGAGATTACATGCAGTTAATTTACATGGGGTAAAAATCTTTTACACAAATTCACATTCCACTAAAATGTAATAATTAAGGACTTTCTTTTTTCATTCATTAAAGTGGTTATAAAGTTAAAATGTCTTGTTTTTATTTTAATAATAATATTAAAAAAAGTTTTACTTACCTGTTCTGTGCAATAGTATAAAACTCTGAACCCCATCTTCTGAGGTTCTCCACTGGCGCACCTGGCTTTTCCTCCGAGTGCCCCCATAGCAAGCCGCTGTCCACTCCCTCCTCACTGGATTTGACTGACAGCTGCAGGAGCCAATAGCTCCTGCTACTCTCAGTCAAGCCTGTGAATGCAAGAAGAGAGAACATAGGAGGGCTGCCAGTGGGCACAGTGCTGGATTGAGAGTGATGTCAGGTAAGTGTTTAGGGAGGTAGGCGGGAGGCACAAACATAGCATTTTTTTTTTCACCTTAATGCATAGAATGCATTAATCCCTTCATGCCTATGAGTAAGACAAATGTTAATGCCTAAGCACAATTGTGCAACATTGAGTTTTAAAACTGTACATATCATAACTACTTTGTACATCCAGGTGGATTATACCTTGTTTTTTCAGGACAAATTGGGCCTTTATTTGGTGGTAAAAGGTAATGGATATCTCCTCCTCCTTCTCTTTTTTTATTATCTAAGGAAAACTGCCCCAAAATGGTAAAAAAAGATAAAAAATCATTTATTTTAAATGTAGCTGCAAATTTCTTGTTACTACCATAACCTACTACCAAAGAACAACCCAAAATAAATTCTCCTGCTCCCGACAATCGTAGCGAAACCACATATGTATATGTTTGTACCCGTAGTACAGCGCAAAAACAATAGTGCACATTTTGTTTTGGTTTTTTTTTTTCTTTCCTACCTAAAGAACATACTTGTTTTTTTTTTTAAATCCTGCCCAAAATATAAAACTAAATAAAGTGCAGCACTTGGGAAAAAAAACTATGGTGCAGTGTCCAAATGTACACATTAAATGAACCAACGTGTATAAGTGTTAAACTATACAAAAATAGTTCATGGATAATCCTTAGTGATAACGATTCAGAGAGTGACAACAATCCTTAGTGATTCGTTTAGTCCTATCTGGACTCTTCAACAGAGATTCACAAACATGCCCCTCCACCAATTCAAATACACTTGCCAGAAAGCAATGTTGCACAGATTATAGGTCACAAACTGGGCTCAACAGCATCATCCAAGACCAATGAATCCTGAGCCACTACTTAAAGGAGATGACCGCAACCAGATTATTCAACAGTAAAAACAGCAAGCGGATGACAGGACTGAAAATAGGATAAGTGACCCCCCCCCCCCCCCACATAAAAAAATCTCACAAAAGTGAGTACACCCTTCACATTTCTGTAAATATTTTATTCTATCTTTTCATGTGACAACACTGAAGAAATTACACTTTGCTACAATGTAAAGTAGTGAGTGTACAGCTTGTATAACAGTGTACATTTGCTGTCCCATCAAAATAACTCAACACACAGCCATTTATGTCTAAACCACTGGCAATGAAAACGAGTACACCCCTAAGTGAAAATGTCCAAATTGGGCCCAAAGTGTCAATATTTTGTGTGGCCACCATTATTTTCCAGCACTGCCTTAACCCTCTTGGTCAGCGAGTTCACCAGAGCTTTACAGTTTGCCACTAGAGTCCTCTTCCACTTCTCCATGACGACATCACAGAGCTGGTGGATATTAGAGACCTTGCGCTCCTCCACCTTCCATTTGAGGATGCCCCACAGATGCTCAATAGGGTTTACGTCTGGAGACATGCTTGGCCAGTCCATCACCTTTACCCTCAGCTTCTTTAGCAAGGCAGTGGTAGTCTTGGAGGTGTGTGTTTGAGGTCGTTATCATGTTGGAATACTGCCTTTTTTCTGTCCGAGAAACCAGTGGAATCCACATAAGCTGTGACACCTGTCTTGACGCTGAGGTCAGCTGTGGTATATCTATCCGTGCCTTATATATCCATCCCTCTGATGAGTTTGAACCCGAAGGGTAGTTTGGTACACGGACTTCGGTGTGGGGAGACATATGCCCTGTACACACGGTCAGATTTTCCGATGGAGAAAGTGCGATCAGATTGTGTTTTCGGAAATGTGGATCGTGTGTGGGCTCCATCGGACTTTTTCCATTGGAATTTGCGACACACGAAGTTTGAGCGCAGGCTATAAAATTTTCCGACAACAAAATCCGATCCTTTAAAATCCGATCATGTGTAGACAAATCCGACGCACAAATGCCACACATACTCAGAAAAAATTAAGAGAAAGCTATTGGCTATTGCCCCATTTATAGACCCGATGTACGTGTTTTACGTCACTGCGTTCAGAACGATCGGATTTTCCGACAACTTTGTGCGACTGTGTGTATGCAAGACAAGTTTGAGCCAACATCCGTCTGGAAAAATCAGATGGATTTTGTTGTCGGAATGTCCGTTCAATGTCCGATCGTGTGTACAGGGCATTACTGTGTAACATAGCAAGATTATCATCTGAGGTTTCTGGGACTTTTCTCACACCATCTGTCAACTGCTTTTCACCCTGTGTATTGTATACACATGAAAGCTAATCATAGACTATATGATAGTAGCGCTGCTATAACAACTATAGACAGCTGAGTTGATCTTGTGCTAATTTTATTATTATTATAATTTTTATTATGTCACAGTACATGTTGGAATTCATCCAATTAACTGTGGCTCCCCAGTGCCAATGCAGCCCCAGACCATGACACTCCCATTACCATGCTTGACTGTAGGCAAGACACACTTTTCTTTGTACTCCTCAACTGGATGCTGCCACACACGCTTGACACCATAACACCGTATGAACCAAATAAGTTTTTCTTGGTCTCATCAGACCACAGGACATGGTTCCAGTAATCCATGTCCTTAGTTTGCTTGTCTTCAGCAAACTGTTTGAGGGCTTTCTTGTGCATCATCTTTAGAAGAGGCTTTCTTCTGGGATAACAGCCATGCAGACCAATTTGATGCAGTGTGCGGCATATGGACTGAGCATTGACAGGATGACTCCCCCAACCCTTCAACCTCTGCAGCATTGCTGGCAGCACTTATACGTCTATTTCTCAATGACAACCTCTGGATATGATGCTGAGAACGTGCACTCAACTTCTTTGGTCGACCATGGCAAGGCCTGTTCTGAGTGGAATCTGTCCTGTTAAACCTCTTTATGGTCTTGGCCACCGTGCTGCAGCTCAGTTTCATGGTCTTTGCAATCTTTTTATAGCCTAGGCCAGTGATGGCGAACCTTGGCACCCCAGATGTTTTGGAACTACATTTCCCATGATGCTCATGCACTCTGCAGTGTAGTTGAGCATCATGGGAAATGTAGTTTCAAAACATCTGGGGTGCCAAGGTTCGCCATCACTGGCCTAGGCCATCTTTATGTAAAGCAACAATTCTTTTTTTCAGATCCTCATAGTTCTTTGCCATGAGGTGCCATTGAACTTCCAGTGACCAGTATGAGAGAGTGAGAGTGATGACACCAAATTTAACACACCTGCTCCCCATTCACACCTGTATGTATATTTGTAGTACTTATGAAAAAGTTGTAAAATAAATGTGCTCTCATAGAAAAATTATATAAAAGAGGGTGTGTGTATATGTATACAAAACATCCACAGTGTGCACCACCACCAGTCCAATGCAGTCACCAGACCAGATGGCTGCACATCATGTGAACAGCAAATGGGTACAGTGACTATCACCAGGTCTCTGCGGTCACCCCTCAAGAGCGGTCCCTTTTTAAGAAGTTTTTTTGATGTAGCACCAACCAGAAAAGGTGTCGGGTACCAGCACTCAGGCAGAGGGCAGGACTGTGTGGAACAAGTGCTCACCGAAAACAGAGCCAAATGGAATTTTCCACATTTTGTTATGTTACAACTAAAACCGTAAATGTATTTTTCTGGGATTATATGTGATAGACCAACACAAAGTGGCATATAATTGTGAAGTAGAAGGAAAATGATAAATGGTTTTTCAAATTTTTTCCAAATAAATATCTGAAAAGTGTGGCATGCATTTGTATTCAGCCCCCTTTACTCTGAAACCCCTAACTAAAATCTAGTGGAACCAATTGCCTTCAGAAGAAGTCACCTAATTGGTAAATGGAGTCCACATGTGTGGAATTTAATCTCAGTATAAATACAGCTGTTCTGTCAAGCCCTCAGAGGTTTGTTATAGAACTTTAGTGAACAAAGGACAGGTCAGGGATAAAGTTGGGTAGAAGTTTAAAGCATGATTAGGTTATAAATAAATATCCCAAGCTTTGAACATCTCACTGAGCACTGTTCAATCCATCATCCAAAAATGGAAAGCATATGGCACATCTGCAAACCTACCAAGACATGGCCGTCCACCTAAACTGACTGGCTGGGCAAGGAGAGAATTAATCAGAGAAGCAACCAAGAGGCCCATGGTAACTCTGGAGGAGCTGCAGAGATCCTCAGCTCAGGTGGTAGAATCTGTCCACAGGACAACTATTAGTCGTGCACTCCACAAATCTGGACTTTATGGAAGAGTGGCAAGAAGAAAGCCGTTGTTGAAAGAAAGCCATGCCTAAATTAAATTGAGAATCTGTGGCAAGACTTGCTGTTCACAGATACTCTCCATCCATTCTGACTGACAGAGATTGAGATATTTTGCAAAGAAGAATGGGCACAAATGTCACTTTCCTAGATGTGCAAAGCTGGTAGAGACCTAACCAAAAAGACTTGCATATGTGATTGCAAGTATTGACTCAGGGGGCTTAATACAAATGCACACCACACTTTTTGGATATTTTATTTGTAAACATTTTTAAAACCATTTATCATTTTCTTTCCACTTCTCAATTATGTGACACTTTGTGTTGGTCTATCACACAAAATCACAATAAAATACATTTAGGTTTTTAGTTGTAACATGACAAATGTTCATGAGGTATGAATACTTTTTCAATGCACTGTATAGTGTAGTATTTAATAAAAGCCTTTCTTTTTTTATAATTTATTTTGAAGCTCCAGAAAGACCCCTAGAGAGCGCACCAAGTTGCCCCCCTTTGCTAATTCCACTCATTGCCCCGCTTATCTGATTATTTTGGGACATTGCTTTGGGGATGGTCCGGGAAGACGTCCTGTTACTGTTTTACCATAGTTGTTTTTTAAATTTTTATTAGGTTTTTTTTCTTCTAATATAAGACAAGTACTATATAATTGTCTAATATTTTTTTTCCTTTTTTTTTAGTCTTGGGATTAGGCCTTCTCTACGCTTTCTTCCTTTTTTTTGAATGGTGTAAGACAATGGCAGCGTGGGTGTTTTAACACCAGTTGGGTTTGTGATATATGTTCTACCCATTATATATTTTCACACGTTGAGCTTATTTAGTATTTTATGGACATGTTTTCCTGAATGTTTTCTTTGTTCTAGATGCATTTTATCGTATTGCAGTTATGTGTCTCAGTATCATTCTCTTTCATTGTCCCAATGCTGTCACGTGATCAAGCTAATTTTTCCATCCTGTCATGGAATGTTCATGGCCTTAATTCTAAATTTAAGAGAGCATTGCTCTTTCGGTATTTAAAAACTCACTCTCCACATATGGTGTTACTGCAAGAAAAACATCTTATGGGCAGTAAGCTGTTGATGCTGAAGAGGCCTTGGGTTCAGAAGACCTTCCATGCTTCTTACTCTACATTCTCTAGAGGGGTCCCAATTTTAATTAGCAAATTGTTGCCTTGTATAATAGAACATGTTTATTCTGCCCCCCAGGGAAAATACGTTTTGGCTGTGTTTTTGTTGTGGGGCCAGAGATATATAGTTGTTAATGTGTATATTCCTCTTCCTTTCTCTGGAGCCCTACTATATAGTTTGCTGAAGAGGATTACCCCCTCATTGTCCAGCCAAATTATTATTTGTGGGAGATTTTAATGCCATACTTGATCCTACCTTAGATAGGCCGACTCCCCCTAAACATTTCCCAGTGGACCTCTCTGCTTGGGCTCAGGCGGCATGCCTGTTAGAGGTTTGGCGTTTTTTTCAACGTCATATAAGACTGACTCTCATATAGATCTGGCTTTTGCTAACCCTGCTATTTTAGCCGCTATAATAGATGCCAAGTGGGTTATCTGATCATGCCCCATTTGTTACTCGCACTGTGTCTTCCCCATTCTCGGGATGCAGCCCAATGGATATTGGGAACCCATTGGGCGTCACATCCTGATGTGATAGACAAAATCCCGCCCCTCCTTACAGAGTATTGGGAGTTTAATGAGGAATCTTCTACTCCTGCAAATGTATGGGACGCCTTTAAGGCTTACACTCGAGGACAATATATATCTGCTATAAAGGCTGTCCATAGGGCCCAGCAAGTGAAGACTGATGCCCTGTGGGCCTCGGTGGAAGAACAAACAGCTCAATATGCAATTGACTCGTCAGAGATTAATTTTAATGGTTTATTGCATGCAAAACAAACTTTACATCTTCATATTACAGAGGCCACGAGGATGGATCTTTATAAAAATAAACAGAGGTCCTTTGAGCAAGGGCACTGAAATGGTCATTTCTTTTGACCATGATGGCTCAACATGAGCATTCTTCTACCTCGATTTCTGAAATACGTACTCCTTTGGGGAATACGGTTTCCTCACAATCTAATATTTACTATCAGACATTATATACATCCCAGATGACCCCAGATTTCCTGCCTGTTGATTTGGCTTCTTGGTTGGATCTGGTAGCGCTTGCCTGATTGTCGGACACAGAGAGAGAGTCTTTAGTATGTGCTATAACACAAGAGGAGGTTCTCCTAATTATTGGTTCTTTCCCTACGGGAAAGTCACCGGGACTAGATGTTCTCTCCCATAGAATTCTGTAAGGCTCATGGAGACCTTCTTGCTCCTCTTCTTGCTTCTCTATATTCTCATTGTCTGAAGGAGGGGGCTCTGCCGGACTCAGTGAGTTGTGCTCATATAGTGCTGATTCATAAGTCATCAAAAGATCCATCCTCTTGTGCCTCTTATAGACCTATTGCTCTTCTGAATACAAACCTTAAGATATTGACAAAACTCATTGCCCAACGAATACAGCCCAAAAGTCCGACGGGAGCTTTTCATCGTATATTCCGAACGTGTGTATGCCCCATCGGACTTTTTACGTTGAAAATTCTGACGGACCTTGAAAGAGAACATGTTCTAAATTTTTCTGACGGAACGAATTACTATCGGGAAACCCGCTCGTCTGTATGATGTTCCGATGTACCAAAAATGACGCATGCTCTGAAGCAAGTACGAGACAGAAGCTATTGGCTACTGGCTATTGAACTTCCGTTTTCTAGTCCCGTCGTACGTGTTGTACGTCTCCGCAGTTCTGGATGGTTGGAATTTGATGTGACCGTGTGTAAGACAGCTTGAGCGGAATTCCGTCGGAAAAACCTTCAGAGTTTATTCCAACGGGAAAACCGGTCTTGTGTATAGGGCATTAAGTTTCTTTTATTCAGAGGCTCTCAGGCCCCTTATCATCTGACCCCTTTAATGCCTACTACTATTCGAGCTTGGGGGGCTGGCCTTAGATTGGAGCATTGCTCTAGCGTGTCAATTTCTCCAAATGCCCCCCTCTGGCTGAATCCTACTTTACTCCAGTTTTATAAATGATCAGAACCCTTTGTATGGACTAAATATAATGTTAAGTTGGTTTCTCAGATTGTTATTATTCAGAAGTTATCCTCCTTTTCTTTACTCACCTTAAACTTTAATCTACCCAGTTCCCATCTGTTTAGATATTATCAGCTTTCCCATGCCTTCAATGTCCAGTTCCCACAAGCTAATCCAATGATTGAACAATCTATTTTGGAAATGGTACTTCTGTCCGACTGTTTGGAGAAACCTACTTCCAGACTGTATTCTCATTTTATTACAGTATCTCTCCCGGTGTTAGAGGGCCTTATGGCTAGATGGCTGTGGGACATTCCTGATTCAGACAATGACGATTGGGATGATTTTCGATCATAGGTCTCACTGAGAGACCGTTTGATCCAATTCAAATGGGTGCATAGAGCTTATTTTACACCATACCAACTTCACAGGATGAATCCTTCACGCTCTTCTGACTGTTGGCAGTGTGGTACGGCTCTGGGAGATTTCTCACACATCTTCTGGACTTGTCCATATATTGTAGGTTTTTGGGTGGAGGTGATGTCTTTGTTAAATTCCATTTTACACACCCCCATGCCAGTCTCTGTCAGTATGTTTGTTGGGTTTGGTTAAAAATATCCTTCCTGCAGAGCCAGAGCGGACATTGGCTAATATTACTTTGTTTTAAGCTAGATAAGCTATTGCCTTGTATTGGAGGAAACCTTCCCCACCCACCCTTTTATACTGGAAACAATTGGTTAATAATAGTTTACCACTACATAGAGATACTTATGTGAACAGAGGTGGTAACAAAAATACGAAATTTGGGCTAAGTGGTTGGAGGAGCCTTGCACGGCATCCGCCAACAATATTCATTTCTAATCTCTAATATCAATTGTTGATATGATACTGATACATATATGGTCATATAGACTATAAGGATTATTGATGATATGATTTGCTAAAGATATATATGAGCTGGCGGATATTATGGTGACTGAAAGGTCCCTTGCTTTAGATATATATTTTTTTTATTTTTTATCGCTAATCTATATACTAGATAGGAAATTAGTAATGCAATCCTATGGGGATATGGGGAATGAATATATACTTCACTATTGTGTTTTGTACTGTGTACTGTATTTGTGTTAGTTTTGTTGATTAAAAAAAAAAAAAAGAAAACAATAAAGAGATTTCTAAAAAAAAAAAAAGCAAAAACAGGCAAGATAAAACAAAAAAGTGTCCTGGACTTAAAGCTATGGCCACCACATGCAAACCATGTGGTGGCAAAGACGTCAACATTCTTACTCCACTCAATGCGCGTTTTGCGCTCTAGTGCAAAGGGTGCTGGGTGGTAAGGGTCTCCTATATATACAGTCCTTAATTGAAGTGGTTGAAGTCCAGGATAAGAAATAGTAAAATCATCAGCTGTTTTGTCAAAGGTCAGCTTCCATTTTCCATAGGATTTATATAACCTTATCCTTAATACTAGATACATTAGTCATTTTGTTGAAGACCAGCAGACAACTTTTGGGGTTTGGGCTGATTCACCTTTTAGCGCCAGCCGCTGTTTTATTTCCACAAAGCGCCATGTTTTTTTTAAAATTATTATTCTGCACAAAATATACTGACCATGACCTTTTAACCCTGACCTTGCCCTTTGACCCTTACATGACCCAAACACTAGCGCTGGCATTGACCTAGATCAAGGCTTGATCTAGGTATTTTTTCTTTTTCTTTTCTCCTCTTCCTTTTTTTTTTTTTTTTTTTTTTTTTTCAATATACACACACAGTTGTTTATCTCTTTCTGCAAGCAGAGAGATATAATGTATCACAGTGACTGATCATTGTCATAGCCAATCAAAGGCTATTACAGTGATCAGGTGACCCAGAACCAAGAGTTCTGTATCCCAATCGTTAGTATGAGACCCCAGTCTCTGTACTGGGAGTGCACTGTGTGACAAGCTCCCAGCACAAAGACAGATTTGTATGTATGTGGCCCCACGGAAAAAGCCAAGTCCACTGAGGCCAGATATATGCGTACTGTCGGTGTGAAGGGGTTAAGGGGAAAAAAATAAAAAAATAAAAAAAAACTTCTTTCTTTAGAACCACTTTTAGGCCCCTTTCACACTCTTCCATCCGTCAACGGACGACAATGCATTCCTATGGGCAAACGGATGACCATACGTTAACCTCTGCTTACGTTTTTATCCATTTTTTTTTTTAACTTACAAGGCTACTTCCAGATGCAACAAAACGGATATTAACTGACAATGTCCATCAACGTCCTATCAGTTAAGATCCGTTTTGAAGAAATAATTCAAAGTTCATACTTTGACAAATAGTAAAACAAAGTGAAAAGACGTTTATTTTAAAAGGGTTATGCAGAATAATAAACCGAAAACTGTTTTGAACATATCATGTGCTTTTGTGTCTTTTTATGCTATCAAAACACAATGAAATAACCAAATTAATTAATTAATACATTTAAATTTGCACTGCATTATTTATATATATATTGGTACTGCCATGGAACTTCTCCTGATGGATATAGAAGTAGTCGGCAAATTGTTCACGCATGGCAGTGTAGGATGGGAGGAGCAATGCTTTCTGGGTAATTTCCTTAAAGGCACAGAAACTGCTGTAAATGGATGGAAATGGATACAAAAACGGATGAATAAACGGATGTAAACGTGTACATTAATGGATGAAAACGGATATTAACGGAAAGAAGACAGATGAAAACTGAGATTAATGGAACAGAAGACGGATGAAGCAACAGGCCTAACCCTTTCACTGCCAGGTCTGTAAGGCCTATGGAGCTACAGCACTGCTGCCAGGTGCTGTGTAACCCACTGCTTCACCTGCCTTTGCTGTCATCTGAATTGCCCTTCTACCCCCCTCTAACTTCCCCCTTACCTGCCACTTCACCCCCTACTCTGATCCCCCCCCCCCCCAGTACCGATCCACCCCCTCCTTGCAAACCCAATCCCATTGCAGCTGCCCCGTCGGCTTCCCTCCTCTGCCCTCCCGCAGGCTTTCCGTTGGATAGATTTCCGTGGGATAGATTTTTTAATTTTTTTTTTTTAAATACCCCTTGGCTTTCTGACCCCCCCCCTTTAGTGCCCCCCACCTCCCTGATGTCCGGGCCCTTGTCCATGAAGCTTCCAGCTGGTTGTTCCTCCCCCTCCCACTGGCTACAGCCGCTAACTGATCTGTCGGCATGGAAGGCAGGAGGGGGGCTGGTAAACACATGTTTACCCCCAATTGCTTTCTTACCCCCCTGCAGTGCCCCGCAGCTCCTCATGTACGGGCGGCCCCGCTGCTCTCCCTCCCCCTCCTGCGGGCTGCAGCTGCTGTCAAATCTGTCCGGATGGAGAGCGGGGGGGGGGGGGGGGTGGTAAACTTGTGTTTACCAGCCCTTTTCCTTTCCTGAAAGAATACAATCAGCAAACAATACTGATCGGTTCTGTATTCTTTCATCGCTGACACATAGTAAACTGTGTTTACTATGTGTCAGTTTGTAAATGAAACATAGTACACTGTACTGTGCTTCATTTGATGAATGGACAGGAGACTCCTATCCATTCATACACAGTGCAGCTCAGGCTGCATAGAAAGGGACTGTCTTCAGTTCCTTTCTCTGTTTCAAAAAAGAGACATTAGATGTCTCTCCAAAGCCCCCCCCCCCCAATAAAATCTGAAAAATATAAAAAATTAAAGTTGTAAAAAATATAAAAAACTTAATAAGGGTAGATTTAGACATGCATCTAAATCTCCCATGCTTCTGAAGCTTGATCCAAGTTTGGATTGTGCTCCAGTGGCTACCGATCGGCAGTGAGGAAGCAATGCAATGCCTCCTCACTGCCTGTTTAAACCCCATTTTATCAACAAATGCACTGCAACTGCATGCATTGCACTAGGTTGTGGGGCATTTGTGGCATTTCCCCATTTACATAAATGTGTAGCGTTCAGCAGATGGCATCGCTACAAGTTTTGATGTGGGCGTAATGCCTTACGTCATTAGCACCCTGTCCACTGCCTATTGAAGCTTAAGGAGGGGCGTTTGGCAGGCGGCAAAAACACAGCTCAACTGCTCATTTTTGCCACCTGCCAATTGTCCCTCCTTAAGCTGCAGTAGGCATTGGACAGGATGCTGATGCGTGATGCATTGCGCCCGCGTCAAAACTTGTAGTGATGCTATCTGCCAAACACTACACATTTATGTCAATAGGAAAATGCCACAAATGCCCCGCAACCTTGTGCAATGCATGCGGTTGTGGTGCATTTGTTGGTAAAATGGGTTTAAAACAGGCAGTAAGAAGGCATTGCGCATTGCTTCCTCACTGTCTGTCAGTAGCCACTGGAGCACGATTGGAATGTGGATTAGGCTTCAGAGGCAATCAGTAGCACCTTTTTTTTATTCGACTGGGCATGTGCTTTCAGAAAATATATGGTTTGGGGGGTCTTTTGTAAACTCTGAATGCTGTAAGTCAAAAATGAAAACCTCCAGATTTTTAGAGAAATTTTTGCATACGTTCGATTTTCATCATTTTGCAAAAAGGCGCAATTTAAAATTGACAAATATTTGGTATTTATTAGCTCAATACAGGTTAAGCTTTTATATTTAGTAGGAATTTTGGAAAATGTGCTGTGTTGGTATATAATAGTAATGATTTTAGTGTATTTTTAGCGAAAATATTATTTGGATAAACATTTGCGCAAATATCGTGGGGCCTTTAAAAAATCAGTAGGACCTTTTTTTTATTCTACTGGTCTCCAGATTTTTTTGAGAAATTTGGATATTTACATTTTTGCGTACATTCGATTTTCACCATTTTCGCAAAAAGGTGCAATTTAAAATTTACAAATATTTGTTAAATCAATACAGGTTAAGCTTTTATTTCTCTTTCGTTTATCCACGGACACAGCGCCTCCTTAATCTTGACCATTTGGGTTATATTGCCTCTGCAGGAGTAAGACTAGGCAGAACAAAGAAAACACCTGGCTACTCCCATGGGCTATCCTCAGTCAGTATATAACCCCCTCCCTGCTCTAGGTATTTAGTTTGTTTCTGTCTAGTCAGGAGTAAGGACCTAGCTCCTTGCTGGGATCTTTTGGTCCTAGCAAATTTTAGACTCAGGTCTATTCTATTAAGGGTCGGGTTCCTCCTTTCCCTGTCACCGCGCATTCTACTCGGGCGCTTAGTACTTCTTGGGCCTTTCGTCATCAAGCGTCAATATCATAGGTTTGCAAGGCGGCCAATTGGTCGTCAGTGCATACCTTCACTAAATTCTATAAAGTAGATATTTTGGCATCTGCGGATGCTTCTTTTGGCCACAAGGTTTTGCAGGCTGCTGTTTAAGAGGGGGGTTCCCTCATAAGGGGTGTTTTTTCTTTAAATATTTTTTATTTCAGATGGGGCTCCTGTGACCTGGTTAAGGCTCTTTTGTCCTGGTTAGGGCTCTTGTGGTTAGCCTTGGGTAATTTCCCAACCCCTCATTTTTCTTTGGCACTGCTTTTGGACGTCCCAATGGTCAAAATTAAGGAGGCACTGTGTCCGTCGATGAACAAAAGAGAAAAAGGGCTTTTTGTACTCACCGTAAAATCCATTTCTCTGAGTTCATCGACGGACACAGCACCCACCCCTCTATTGAGTTTTTGATACTTCTTTTACTGCTTGCTACTAAACTGAATACCTAGAGCAGGGAGGGGGTTATATACTGACTGAGGACAGCCCATGGGCGTTAGGGGTGCGCATCTTCACTGGCCTCATGATTCGATTCGATTACGATTATCATGTCAACGATTCAATTCCACGATGCATCACGATTACAGAGCAAGTGCGCATGGTTTTCATAAAAAAAAATTCAAGTAGTCAGGAGAACTCCATTTTTTTTATTCTATCTGTTCCTAAGAAAAAAAGAGACAGCAGAGGAGCTCCAGGCTCTCCTCTAAAATACTAAAGGAGATGGTCAGAGACTGCAGACATACTACAGGAGATGGTCAGAGACTGCAGACCTACTACAGGAGACGATCAGAGACTGCGAACATGCTACAGGAGATGATCAGAGCCTGCGGACATGCTACAGGAGATGGTCAGAGACTGCAGACATAGTACAGGAGATGGTCAGAGACTGCGAACATGGAACAGGAGATAGTCAGAGACTGCAGACATATAATACAGGAGATGGTCAGAGACTGCGGACATAGTACAGGAGATGGTCAGAGACTGCGGACAATAATACAGGAGATGATCAGAGACAACGGACATGCTACAGGAGATGGTCAAAGACTGCGGACAATAATGCAGCGTTGTGGTGTGATGAAGGCACATAGAAGACAATTCTATGATATGGACTTGTGTTGGGTTATGTAGATCAGCTGAATGGTGATTGTGACACAACCTGACAGATGGTCAGACTGGTAAGAGAAAGCAATACACAGTGTGTGTCACCCCAGCACCATACTGGGAATAATAAGAGCAGACATTTGTGTTTTTATTTCTGCCAATCTAATGGTGTCCTGTGTCCCCTCCTGAGCTGTCATCACATTCAGAAAGATATCACACCATTGCTCCTCCTGTCTATATTTCTCCTCCTTACAGCCCATTCCCCTGCAGTGACAATGACATTACTCATCACAGGTGACACATCAGATTCCTACATGCCCGGACTCCTCCCTGTGTCCCCGGATTACAGCACCCCCCTCCCCCTCTGTACTTACATGCTGCTCTGCCGGTGCTGGTGGCCGTTCTGCAGGCCCCAGCTGCCGGTCTCCCTGGTAACGCTGTAAACACTGTGTTGCCTAGTGATAAGAAGGGGGCGTAGCCAGGCAGGCGCACACCTTGTAATCCTACTCGGGCGATAGAGGATCATTGGAGGGAACTTACTTGAAGAAACGTGTCATTGCTGTCCCTCTGACCATGGCAGTCTGTAATGAAAAGGGTGATCTGCCTGCTCACCATCTCCCCCCGATCTCCATTCCAGCCTCTGGTGTTCTCACATCTCACGTCTCTCCTGAGGTCAGCAGGGAATTCTCCCGGGAGAGCGCTCCGTGCGTATAGCTGTTGTGTATATGCCGCTCATGTGACTCCCGGCCCGCCTCCCTCCTCTCACGTCCTCATGTCAGCCCTGCCCACCTCTCCTCTGACCTGATAGCTCCAGTCAGTGGGCGGGGCTGACATCAGGAGAGACATGAGAGGAGGGAGGCGGGCTGGGAGTCACATGAGCGGCATATACACACACTAAGTAACAGCTATAGGCACGGAGCGCTCTCCTGGGAGGGGCGGGGCAAGAAATCTATTTTTCCGGTCGCATGCATCGATGCCACATCGGGGACACCCGAATTGCGATGCATCAATGCAGCGATTAATTTCAGCACCCCTAATGGGCGTAGCCAGGTGTTTTTTTTTCTGCCTAGTCCTACTGCAGAGGCCTTATAACCCAATGGTCAAGATTAAGGAGGCGCTGTGTCCGTCGATGAACTCAGAGAAATGGATTTTACGGTGAGTACAAAAATCCCATTATTTAGCAGGAATTTTGTCAAATTTGCTGTGTTTTTATCTGCTAATAATGATTTTAGTGTATTTTTTGCGAGAATACTGTTTTGATAAACATTGCACAAATACGCTGGGGCCTTAAAAATCAGTAGCACCTTCTTTTTATTCTACTGGTCATGTGCTTTTAGAAAATATATGGTTTGGGGGGTCTTTTACAAACTGTGAAAGCTGTAAGGAACAAATTAAAAAAGCAATGGAAAAATTGCAAAAATGATCTGGCCAGCTGAGTTTAAAAGTGGAGGAGGGCCTGGCAGCGAAAAGGTTAAAGAGCCTTGGATTCAGATACATATGGGTTACACTGCCATCTACAGAAGAATTGCAAACTAAAAACAAACAAACAGTGACCAGCCTAGTATAACTAGTCAGCATGCTTGTTTTTTTCCTAGTGCCCTGGGAGGATGGACATCTTTTCTTTACTGAGAAACGTTTCACAGTTTTATTAGCATTTTTTTCTTTTTGTTCAAGTTTATTTGCTATTTGTAAAGTAAATGTACACAGGACCCTAATCTTTAACCATGGGTTATGCAGCTACCTGCAGTTGATTGAACACTGGCAAAAAAAGCTGCATGGATATCCCCTAAATAATCCCTCCCACTCTCAGCAGGCATTGGTTTTTTTTTTGCTAGTAACTTGAGTTGACAGCTGTCTTCTCTCTCCTGAGAAAAGCTTACCTCTTTTATGTTTAATTTTTTTCTCAAGCTTTCTCCTTCAGAACCCCTCCTGGAAAAAGATGCATAGCTGGCTTGTAAAGTTGCTTTTGGAATTGTATCCTGTGTGGGAACTATGTGGTGCATTGTGTGGAGTTAGACAGGGGGCGCTATAGCCTCTGAAGGCTCCTTTCATCATAGAAGGTGATGCCAAGTTGTTGTTGGTCCCTATCATCCTTCTTAGTGTAAAAGACTCAGATAATGGCTTCGGGGGAGGAGGGGGGTTTTAATCTTTATTTCCCCAAAGGGCTCCAGTTCCCTCCTCCCCCCTCCCCTTGTGATTCCCTGCCCTCCTCTGGGAACCCCGTTGGCCCTTTGGCCACCTAATTTTCCTACTTCTCTAGAGAAGAATTTTCTGCTACCATGTCTGATTTTATGAGCAGGATCTTGGTCCTTTTAAAGAGCCTCTTTAACCATTTCAGCCCCAGGAGGTTTTACCCACTTCCTGACCAGGCCATTCTTTGCGATACGGCACTGCTTCACTTTAACTGACAATTGCACGGTCGTGTGGCACGGTGCCCAAAAAAAATTCCTTTTTTCCCCACAAATAGAGCTTTCTTTTGGTGGCATTTGATCACCTCTGCGGTTTTTATTTTTTGCGCTATAAACAAAAAAAGACCTACTATTTTGAAAAAAAAAAAAAAAACAATATTTTTTACTTTCTGCTATAATACATATCCTAAAAAAAATGTAAAAAATCAAGTTTCTTCATCAATTTAGGCCAAAATGTATTCTGCTACATATTTTTGGTAAAAAAATCCCAATAAGAGTATATTGATTGGTTTGCGCAAACATTATAACATCTACAAACTTCAGAATAGATTTAGGGACATTTATTTAATTATTTTACTAGTAATGGCAGCGATCTGCGATTTTTATCAGGACTGCGACATTGCGGCAGACAAATCTGACCCTAAGTGACAGTTTTTGGTTACCAGTGACACAGTGCTATAAAAATGCACTGATCACGATATAAATGAGGGAAGGGGTTAACACTAGGGGGCAGGGAAGGGGTTAACACTAGGGGGCAGGGAAGAGGTTAACACTAGGGGGCAGGGAAGAGGTTAACACTAGGGGGCAGGGAAGAGGTTAACACTAGGGGGCGATCAAGGGGTTAAATGTGTTCCCTGGGAGGTGTTTCTAACTGTAGGGGGAAGTGTTACACTAAAGGAAAAGAGAGATCATGATTCAGCTTAGCTGAAACACGATCTCTCAGTTTTCCTCACTGGCAGATCAGCGGTGGGCTTTGTTTACATCAGCACAGCACTGATCCGTCTCTCCTGTGAATGATCAGCGAGTCGCAACGGCCATCGTGGCCCGCCGGAACCGCTGATTGGCTCCTAGTGTGTCCGATTACAGTGGGAGCGGGGGAAACCGGCGGCGCAGCACCCCCTAATCTGCGTGCATGATATCATGTACAGGTACTTGATTTTGCGCATCTTGGCCACCCTGCCGCAGTAAATGTACCTGGGGCGGTCCGGAAGCGGTTATTATCTTGCTCTTGTGGCTTACTTGCTGCCTGGGGAGGAACTTAAAGTGGAACTTCACCCCAAAGGGGACAAAGGAGAAGTTCTGCCTAATGCTCTTTCTCTCCCCCTCCCCTTTCTATTTTTGGCACTTTTACACCTTAAGTTGTCCTCCTCCCTCCTGCAACCTTCTGGGATCCCAGATCCCAAAAGGCTGCTGGACCATTCACAAAAGGCAGAGCGGCTCATGCATGCAGTGAGTAGCTTACTGTGAAGCCGCAAGCAATTACAGCCAGCTGCCCACAGTAAACATGCTGGCGCCGGGGATCCAAATACAGATGAAGAACTAGTTCGGATGATAATGGCGCTGGACACCTGCTACGGTATTTGTACCTTTTTGACTTTTATTTTTTTTCAAACAGGGCGAAGAACCACTTTAATGGCTTTTTTTGGGCAGGAAATCCCTTTCCCCAAAGATGTGGAACAATGCATGCCAGCCTGCCAGACTAAGGAGGAGTCCAGGATGCCCTTTCAGTGCAGGGAACTTGGTCCTCGAACCTCTTGGAACTTAGGGCAATTCGGTTGTCCATTCAATGTTGGACCTCTCGGTTGCACCAGAAGTTGGGCTATTCGCCCATATATGAGAAGTGGGTTTGATTCTCATTTGAATGGAACGGCATCTTCTTTCCCTGTCCACCATCCACATTCCAGGCTTGGAAATCTCTCCACCTGGAGGTGGTCCAAGCCCTTTGCCACAAGTGGGGAACTTCAGACGTGGATATACTGGTGTCCAGATTTTATTGTTAACTACTGACTCTGACTGCAGAGAACATAAGAGTACCTTTCACTGTAGAATCATTATATGATCGGCCTGCAGCCTACAGGCCATTCTAAATAACTTCACTGTGTTTCACAGTCCTCCATCCACATTCCAGGCTTGGAAATTTGGCAGTTGGAC
This sequence comes from Aquarana catesbeiana, assembly GCF_042186555.1. Classification (NCBI taxonomy): domain Eukaryota; kingdom Metazoa; phylum Chordata; class Amphibia; order Anura; family Ranidae; genus Aquarana; species Aquarana catesbeiana. Next base: position 105,978,649 of record NC_133336.1, on the reverse strand, counting down.
TTTCTCAGTCATCAGCATCTGGATCTGAGAAAATGGTCTCTCCGCCTGGAGGTGGTTCAAGCCCTTTGCCACAAGTGGTGGACTCCGGACGTGGATATACTGGTGTCCGCCTTTCCCTGCAGAATCATTATCTTATCTGCCTGCAGCCTACTGGCCATTCTAAATAACTTATACTGCATAGACATGCAGGATGCATACTTTCATGTTCCTATTTTTTCAGAAATCAGCCCTACTTGCGCTTTGCAACACTCCCAGTCCATGGCCCTTCCATTTGGTCTATCTTCCACACCAGTGTATTCATCAAGGCGCTTACCTTGTTATGCTTTCAGGATATCCTCATTGCGGGACATCTAGATGCTTGTAGGTTAATCGGATCCTGTCTAAAATCGGCCCTAGTATATGTATGAATGTGTGTTAGGGACCTTAGGTTGTAAGCTCCTTGAGGGTAGGGACTGATGTGAATGTACATTGTAAATGTAAAGCGCTGCATAAATTGACGGCTCTATATAAGTACCTTAAATAAATCTAGATGAACTCCTGTGGATGGAACAGTCAGCACAGATCCTGACCGAACACGTCGGATTGTGAACCTTCAAAAATCTGTGTTGAAGCTGACTCGTTGTTTGGAGTATCTGGGTCTTATCCTAGGCATAGCTGAAGCTCCCAGGCTCAGACTCTTCAGTCCAAGAGTAAACTATCTCTTTGCTTTTGCATGAGAGTCCTGTATCTGATGGTAGCTTCTTTCGAGGAAGTTCCCTTTGCCCATTTTCGTTCTAGCTTCCTACAATTCAACATCCTGTCATTGTGGGACAATTAGCTTCAGTGTCTTGTCAAACCAGTTTGCCTAAAACAAGGACCAGGTTTTGGTGGCTCGGTGACTTTAGGAACCCAGCTCTGGAATTGGGGATATCTTCCATTCTCTGATCTATTGGAAGTTCATCACAATGGATGTCAGCCTGGCAGACTGGGAAGGAGTCCTGAGCACCCTGATGATGTAGGGGATATTGACGCTGGAGGAATCCTGGTTCCCAATCAACGTTTTGGAGTATTGAGCGATATGGTTGTCTCTACAATGCTTGACATCCTGACTGTAGGGTCTATCAATCAGGACCCAGTTGGGCAACGCGATGACCGTGGCATACATCAACCACAGCCAGTAATGCCTGGACCAGGGGGAAAGGTCCCTATATCCAAATGTGTTCCAAAACCTCTGTCACTGCTGAAAGACACAGTGTATGGACTTCCTAAGTCTACAGATTCAACAATAAATTGTACAGGTTTTTTTCCAGATGCAGAGATCGTTTGATGAAAACAGTGGCTGCTCTGCTGGCATTATGGGATCAGTACAACATGAAGAATGTCTTTTCCTCCCGGAAACTCCTTCTTCATCAGGATCCATGAGTAGAGGCATTTCAGAGATCCTTATAGTGTAACTCAGGACTTGCCCAGGCACATGTGGTATTCTGACCTGCTTTTTATTTTATTTATTTTTTTATTAGAAAGTTTTCATGGCTACAATAAAATCAGGCATATTCTAGGTCGCACATGAGAATAGGTAAGCGAACCAGCAGTCTCTGCAAAAAAATAGATAACTTGGATAAAGCCAAAAGTAACAGGGCTCACAATAAGCAAGAATAGCAACGGTAACTATCTGGTGGATAATTCATGTGGAGAAAGAATTTTTGGTATCCTCAGTTAAAATGAAAACGCGTATCTAAAAGGTAACTTCTTACTGTGCAAAAGCTTAGAATTCTGTTCTCACAACATGTTCCAAGTGGTATTGCAGCATGAGGCAAACTAAACATAGGAGGGGATGAAAAAAAAGTAAAATAGAGGCAGGAGAAAAAAAAGAGGGGGAGGTGCTTGTATATTAGACTAAAGTAGAAATATGTAGCCATAGAGGGGAAAGTGAGGGGATGTGGGAAAGAACAAGACAGCAGCCAGACAGATTTTTTTTTTTTAAGGAAGTAGCTGGTGGAAATGTCTTAAATGGGAGTCTCCATGTGGATCCAAGGTTCCACACCCATTTATAAGTAGTGAGAGTATTATTCAGTTCAGCCACTAGAGCTTACATATGTTTTATCTCTTGAATATGACCAAGGAAGTACAGTATATGACTGAGTTTGGCTTATAATAGAGTATAGAGAAGGGCCGTTACTTTTTTAGAAGGAGTGTATCATAGGGCAAGTCCAGTATATGTGAAACAGTGTCCCTGAGCGCTACTAACATCTCCAGCTATGTTTCAGAATGTGCAAGTGTGATGCCAGTGATAGAGAATCTTGTGCTGGTTCTCTTTTTAGGTTGTACAAAGGGATGATTTGTGCATGTTGTCCTAGATTTGGCCGCATCCCTCTGGAGTGAACTCCTTATTTAAAAATCTGTTTCCATTTTATCATAGTTGTGTTTTGTGGGTGTCGGGGCTTGGTGTTATCAAAAGAACTTGAGCTAGACAGCCGCACACCGCAATGGGATACCAATAGTAAACTAACCTGTATCAGAGATTTTTACAGTAGATGGGCTTCATCTGAGGTGGATGCTTGATAGAGCCTATGCCATTGCTAAAGCTCGAAGTTGAAATGATCTGTTGAGGGGTGGTAATAACAAAAACAAATATGTATACATAAAAATAGTTTAACCCTTTATACCCCCTTCAGCTTAGAATTTAGTCAGATCAAAGGTATTGTTAAAAGATACTTGCCAATTTTGTTTGATGACTCTGTTTGTACTAAACTTCTAGAAGATGGCATCAATGTGGCGCCATGGAGGGCAACTCTCTCTCTCCCAGCTTCTGTAACCCCATGGTGACACATTCCACTACCTGGTTACACTTTAAGGGTAATTACCATTGTGGTAGTTCTAATTGGTCTTGTTGTCCTGATATCTTTGGAGGTGATCATATACACTCCACGAGTAGGGATAAGTAATTTAGGATAAATTCCTCTTTTAATTGTAACACTCGTCATGTAATCTATTTGATCACCTGCAGGCTGGTCAGCTGTTTCTGTTTAGGTAGTCAAGAAAGTATGTGCTTCCAAGAGAGGTGGCGATGCATTTCGTCTTCTGTGCAGGAGGTAAGTTTTTCTGGATATTCCATCTGCAGACCCGCATCCACTCAGCTCTCAACTTTGAGTGGGATTGTCACTCATTTTTAGTGACGGCGGTGTTTTTCCATGCTTTCCCCCTGCTCAGTTGATAATTCACATTTTTCAACCATTCTGGTGACATTATTGGTGTTTTTTATTTTCATCATATGTCTTCTCCTGTGGATTTTATTATATGATTGGAGTCTGTAAAGTTGTTCTCTTTTTTTACATATTTGCTTTTATTATAGTTTGCCTCAGTCAGGTGTTTACTGGCATATTCATCATTATATTCAGTGCATACCTTTTTTATTGTGTTTTTTTAATGTATTTAGTTACACCTTCTGTATATTGTTACATCGTGTATGGTTTTAATTCATTGGATGTTATTACTATGCTTGTCAGGCGGGAGGCATTTAAAGGGGTTGTAAAGGTATTTTCTTTTTTTTTTTAAATAACAAACATGTTATACTTACCTTCACTGTGCAGCTTGTTTTGCACAGAGTGGCACCGAACCTGGTCTTCTGGGGTCCCTCGGCGGCTGTTTCAGCTCCTCCCCACAAGGACTCACCACCTTAATACGAGCTGCCTCGCATGGTGGTTAGTTCTTGTGGGTGCACTCCCGTGATACAGCCGGCGGCTATACCCGCTAACTGTATCACTCGGCCCTGCCCCCCCGGCGCGCCGCGTCATTGGATGTGATTGACAGCAGCGCGAGCCAGTGGCTGCGCTGCTTTCAATCCATCCACTGTAGCCAATCAGTGGCCAGGCCGAGCGGCGAAGAGGATGTCGGGAGCGAGCGCAGGACTTTCAAGGGGTCAGGTAAGTAAAACGGGGGGGGGGGGGGCTGGGGGCGGCGGTATTGTCGGAAGTTTTTTAAGGTGCATTAAGGTGAAAAACGTTTATCTTTACAACCCCTTTAAGGTTGATCTGGTTTGGCTGGTGAATGAGTGTGTTTTCACAGATTTTAGAGAAGGCCCTATGACTGACCCCTTGTTATGATTAAAGGATAAGTTCACCTTTGCAGGTAAAAAAAATATGCATTTTATTATTTTTTTTTGTAATGGACCTGTAAAACATTGCACCCACAATCAGCAGATCATGAGTGTAATGCCATGGTCCTGCAGACTGTCTGTGTATCTGTCTGGCTGTACCTCTGATACAGGAAGGCAGTTACACTGTGACAGGAAGACTTAATGAACTACCACAGCACTCAAGCCAGACCCTGTACTTTGCTGATTCACAGAACACTGTGAATGGATGATGCAGCCGGGGCGGACAGAGCCCTGCAGGGCCGCATTTTTTAAAGATTGTGACAGCTAGCGGGAGGAAGAAGATCCCCCACTAGCTGTCAGACTGGGGGTTCGGGGGGATAGGGGGCAGATGTGTCTGTAACATGTTACATGCTACACCCTAAATATGTGTGTAACATGTTAGAAAAGGTGAACTTATCCTTTATGCACAAAGCTGTGTGAAACGTGTTAACCTTAGCCTTGGATTCCTGTGCTTTTATTTGTCTTTACTACAATAAAGAAGTTTATGATTTGCTATCCCATTGTGTTGTGCAGCAGTCTATCCCAAGTTCCTCTGTCAATCGTGGTGGCGAGCCGGGCCAGCACCTGTGGTAGTTACCTGCTGTGGGATTAATTTCCTTGACTCACCTGGAGCAGTGATTCCTCTTGCTGCTTGGAGTTATCAAGATCTTGTATATGTCAGAAACCAGTCCTCTACATGTTACTTACGTAATGCAGAGGACTTGTTTCTGACATATACAGAAACCAAAAGAGGGTGAGTTAGGAAAAGGACAAATTGGAAGAAATAGATTGTGTGAAATATTTTATTTGGAGATAACTAAACAAGACTCTTAAGGGCAGAGCATATGACTCTTGTAAGTTAAGAAAAGGTAGTACATCCAACCTACAGTATTACCAAGGGGGAATAGAGATTTAAGTTTCCACAGTAGTACCATGCATTTTGTGAGGTTATCCGATCATACTTTTGACAGACACTCTGATCCACTTGATCTTCCATCCCAAGGACCAGTTTATGATCCTGCTTCACGGTCAATGGCTTTAAAGGCAGGGCTGTTAAAACCAAAGCCTTGAGGGATAGGGAACTCTCTAACTCAGTGATGCCCACAGTGCTAAAATCCAGGAATTTCACTTCCCAGAAAATCTACGCAAAAGGCATACTTCGCCTGGTGCAAGGAAAGTCCTTTTCATCCCTGGAAATATGCTGTGTGCCAAATCCCGCCTTTTTTTACAACCAGGCTTATATCTTGTGTTGGCTTTAACTACCATTGAGGGTGGTCAGATCACAGTGCTTGCGATCTTGTTCCAAAAACTGTTAGCCACTCATTCTTTGATTAAAACTTTCATACAGGATATGGCGCCCCCCTTTGTGCCCACCTGTGTCCCCCCACCAAGCATCCACAATCTCCTACATATAAATGAATGATATAAGTAAAATAAAAATGGTACTTAACTGAATATACTGCAAAAAACGTAATACAACATTTTTGATAAAAGTGCTGCTGTAATATAATATGAAACAATAAGTCAATTAATCAGCATGTGTTAACCAATCTCCGTGTTCATGAAGAGGAGAAAATTGTAGGTGACTATTTTATTCTTCCACACCCCAAAAGTTAACCACTGCACTCACCCGAGCAGCTAAGGCAGACCAGCAGCCAATGTGCCCCTTTTCAGTTCAACTCTGGGACATCCAAAAGCCACCCTCTGGTCCTCTTTTACTGTTTTTCAATCGTTCTCATGGCCAAGGTGTATGGAATATATATAAAAAAAAACACAGATGGAAGTAATATATAGTGTAGTACTTTTATTCCAAGAAATTTTTAAATCCAAAAGTAATCCACTCACTTATAAAAGTGCCTTTGTAGAGGCACTGACTCAAGCAGTTCGCTATATGATGGAACCTTCCACCGCCACTCGCATCCACCAGAGCCGCCGTGCGTTCCACAGACACAGAAGTAACGGGGAAAAACGGAGATGGCGTCAGCCTCTATACATTTTGTGTCATCATGAAGACACAAGATGACGCGAATTGCATGGAGGCTGAGAGGCTGATATCATCCCTGGTTTTCCCTTCCAAAGGTCTGTGGAAGGCACACCGGCTCTGGCAGTGCAAGGTTTCATGATACAGCAAGCTATTTGGGTTGGTGCCTCTCCAAAGGCAATTTTAAAAGTGAGTGGATTACTTTTGGTTCTAATCATTTATTGGAAATAAACTACTACACTATATATTACTTCCATCTGTGGGAGCTTTTTTACTCTCTATATATTCCATACACCTTGGCCATAGAATGATTGAAAAATCGTAGAAGAGGACCAGAGGGTGGCTTTTGGATATCCCAGAATTGAACTGAAAAGGGGCACATTGGCTGCAGGTCAGCCTTAATGCTCTGATGAGTGCAGTGGTTATTCGATGCAAATGGTGGAGCACAACTTTTGGGGTATGGAAGAATAAAATATTCATCTGCATGTTTCTCCTCTTCATGAACATGAAGATTGGTTAACACATGCTGGTTAATGGACTTTTTGTTTCATATTATATCACAGCACTTTTATTGACAATGTTGTAATACGTTTCTTGTAGTATATTCATTTATTTCATTGAAGGCCCAATTTTATTTTACTTGTATCATTCATTTATATGTAGGAGATTGTGGATGCATATATGGGATAATTTGTATTTTCACTAATTGATTATATATGTGCACAAAAAACTCTTTACATTTATCTCTTTACATTTATCAGTGTATGGGGTGAGCACCCTTTTCCATTTAGTTTGATTAGTTTGATGGTATAGAAGTGTTTTAGTTACACTTAAAGGGGCAGCTGATAAGATATATATATATATATATATATATATATATATATATATATATATATATATATATATAATATTCTATATAATCTAACAAACAAATTTTAATATTACACAAAGATAACCTGAGTAAATACAAAATGTATGTGAACAAGTAATTACCCCCCCATCCCCTTGCAAAATCATGAATGAACTGTGGTTAACCACATTTTTTGGAAAGCGGAGTTACATTTCACCACACCAAGGGCTGAATACTGCCAGACCTGTTGAAAAGGATCTCAAAAAGCAACACATAATTCAAGAACAGATGAGAAAGTAGTTGACATGTATCGGTCTGAAAAGGGTTACAAATCTATTTCTAAGGCTGTGGGACTCCAGCGAACCATGGTGAGCGCCATTATCCAGAGAGAAAACTTGAAACAGTGGTGAATCTTCCCAGGAGTGGCTGACCTACCAAAATTACTCCAAGAGCACATCAACGACTCATCCAGGAGGTCAAAAAAGAACAACATCTAAAGAACTGCAGGTCTCACTTCAACAATAAGAAAGAGACTGGGCAAAATGGCATCCATGGCAGAGTTCCAAGTTGCCACTGCTGACCAAAAAGAACACAAAGACTTATCTCACATTTCCCGCAAAACATCTTGATTATCCCCAAGGCTTTTGGGCAAATATTCTGTGGACTGATAAGACAAGAGTTTAACATTTTGGAAGGTGTGTGTCTTGTTACATCTGGCGTAATACTAACACAAAATGTCATAAAAAGAACATCATACAAACAGTCAAACATGGTGGTGGTAGTGTGATGATTTGGGGCTGCTTTGCAGCTTCAGGACCTGGACAACCTGCCATAATTGATGGAATCATGAATTCTGGGCTCCACCAGAAAATCCTGAAGGAGATTGTCTGTCCATCAGTTCGTGACCTCAAGCACACTTGGGTTATGCAGCAGGACAATGATCCGAAACACACCAGCAAGTCCACCTCTGAATGGCTCAAAAAAAAAATTAAGGTTTTGGAGTGGCCTATTTAAAATCCGAACTTAGGTCCGGTTGAGATGCTGTGGCATGACAAGTGTTTGTGAAGGTTGAAGGTTTTTTATCTTTAAAGCGGTTGTATACCCGCTGTCTTTTTTTTTTTTTTTAACATCTGCAAGGGAAAAGGCATAATGAGCTAGTATGCACCGCATACTAGCTCATTATGAGATACTTACCTTAGAACGAGGCATCTCACCCTGTCCACGCCGAGGGAGCTGACATCTCCCCTCGGCGTGTCTTCCGGGTGTATGTAAAAGTTACAAATAAAGGTATACAACCACTTTAAGCATTCTATGCATTAAAGTAAAAAACCTTCACTGTGTAGCAGCCCCCTTAATGTTTACCTGAGCCCGATGTTCCTCCAGCAATGTGCACGAGAGCCTTGGCTCTCCGGGCACTCTCCCTCCTCATTGGTTAAGACGCTGTCAATCACAGCCAAGGAGCCAATGAGGAGGGAGAGGGGGCGGGGCTGAGCTGCAAGTTCTGTGTGTGAATGGACATGCAGAGCCATGGCCCGGGAGTCCCCCATTGCAAGTTGCCTGCTCTGGGGGCACTTGGCAGGAAGGAGGGGCCAGGAGCGCTGGTGGGGGACCCGAGAATGGGAGGATCGGGGGACTCGAGAATGGGAGGATCGGGGCTGCTCTATGCAAAACCGTGCACAGAGCAGGTAAGTATAACATGTTTGTTATTTTAAAAAAAACTTTACTATCACTTTAAACAGGTTGTTCATGCTTGAAAACACTCCAGTGTGGCTGAATTAAAACCATTGTGCAAAGAGTTGGCTAAAATTCCTCCACAGCAATGTGAAAGACTCATTGGCAATTATCACAAATGCTTGATTGCAGTTGTTGCCACCGAGGGAGCTAAAACTAGTTATTAGGTTTAGGGGGCAATTACTTTTTCCACATAGGGCCACGTAGGTTTGGACAGCTTTTTTCCCTTAATAAATGAAATAGTTTTTGAAATTAAAACCAGCATTTTGTATTTACTCGGGTTATCTTTGTGTAATATTAACCACTTACCGACTGCCGCACGACGATGTACGTCCAAACTTTGAACAGGGATATCGTTGTTATGGCAGCAGCTAGCTGCCATAACCCCGGTATCCCCATTTTCGTGCGGCGGCCGGCTTTCAGATAAAAGTGGTCCCTGCGGCGGATTCGCCGCAAGATCACTTTTATCTGTGGCGGGAGAGGCCCCCCCCTCCCGCCGCGATCCGGTGCCCTCCGCCGCTTACCGGAGCCGTCGGTAGCGGTGGAGGTGATCGCATCTGTCTCCGTCCTGTGTCTAGAGATGAGTGAGGCTAAGATGGCACCCACTTGTCTCCATAACACTGCTGGGCGGAAGCGACGTCAAAACGTCACTTCCGTCCACGCCTCTTAAAGGCACATTTTTTCAAATGTCATTTTTTTAAATTACTTTTTTTTTTATTACATTTTAGTGTAAATATGAGATCTGAGGTCTTTTTGATCCCAGATCTCATATTTAAGAGGTCCTGTCATGCTTTTTTCTATTACAAGGGATGTTTACATTCCTTGTAATAGAAATAAAAGTGACACCATTTTTTTTTAAACAGTGTAAAAATAAATAAAATATTGTAAAAAAATAATAAATATAATAAAAAAAAAATGTTTTAAAACCCCCCCTTACCCACGAGCTCGTGCGCAGAAGCGAATGCATACGCGAGTAGAGCCCGCATATGAAAACGGTGGTCAAACCACACATGTGAGGTATCGCCGCGACCGGTAGAGCGAGAGCAATAATTCTAGCCCTTTGGTAGGGCTTTACTGGAGCTTCGATGGGGCTTCAAGTGAGCTTTGCCATAGAGTTCTATGGAGGTGTTGAAGACGCTTTGAAGCACCACTACAGCTACATGGGGTATCATTTTTAAGCAAACTTGTGTAAACAGGACTGTAAGCTAACCATTTTATGTAGTGACAGTGTTCAGAGAGCTTTAACAAAACCTGTCCAAAGCCTTGTTTTGAAGCAAGTGTAAACTAGCCGTTAATGTGTGTTGAAGCCGAAGCAAGTATAAATGAGCTCTATATGTACTTACAACACAAAATTAAAGACACACAGAAAAGAGGGTGGGACTTGCTATACACAGCATCTCCTAGCTACAGAGTGAGGAAGGGACAAAATTATTTAAAGGCAAACAAACAGACAATGCATGTGTAACACGTTTAGGCCTGTTAGCTTTTGGTTTACTGTGTTGTCCACCCCTCAGCTGGAATGCTTTTGGACATCACATATGTGTCTGAATACTGTGTCCCTCAATGAACAAAGAGGAAAACAGGATTTCTGTATTCAGCTTAATTTTTTTTTTTCTTTTGATCTTTTTTTTTTTTTTTTTGCACTGCTTTGTTGTGAAACCAAGACATGCTGGGAGCAGGAGGGGTATATTAGCCTGGTTGTTGTTTGTTTTTGTTTTTTTTGCCAGTGCCCAAATCCTTCAGTGGGTGATAGTTTAACCCATATGTACCAGAATCCTAAATTTACCAGTGAGTTTGAATAAAAGGATTTAACATTGAGTAAAAATATGGTATTTTTCATATCTATGAATATTTTCTTATTCGCATGTATGGTTTGGGAAAAACACCGTGTCCCTTTGTCTCTATGTTTTAAATAGAAAAACTGGATTTTTGGAAAACAAATCTAGTCTAGCTACAGTAAGTGCTCCCACATTTTAAAGAGAAGTATGTTTTTTTTTTTTTTTTTTTTTTCTGAATCATACTTACCTAGGTACTGCCTCTGCACTGAGAACCGAGCGATCGAACATTGCTGATGGCTTGGTTCTCACAGCTCCCCGAGCAGAGAGCTGCTGACTGTCAATCAGTAGCTCTCCGCTCTGCCCCCCCTGTGCTCACTGGTGTGCTGAGCTGTGGAGGGGCGGGGAGCGGCCGTCCTAGGCTATCAGCGGCTGGCTGGGACGGCATCAGTCCAGGCACCTGGGGGATCCAGACTTTATTGTCGTGATGACGTGGTGCCTGGACTGATTCCAATGATGTTGGCAGAGAGTTGACTTCTCTCTGCTGAAAATGGGTCACAGGAGTGCAAAACGAATTGTACTCCTTTGACCCATAGGAGAAGCCCAGACAAACAAGCTCAGGATGGACTTCTCCTTTAATGATAATGTGCAAGAATATATTTCTGTTAGGTCCTGTCCCCTACACAAGTTGCATAAGTGAATATCAAGCCTAGTAGCCTAACCATATTGAGACGGTGCCTTCGAGCTCTTTCTTCTATGAAAGCAAATTCTTCTTTGTTTCTTTACAATGGCCTCTTAACTCTTGGACTGGTCATACTGGCAGTTGAACTCTATGGTAGTTATTTTCCCCAACCTAACTTTTCTCTGGGTCTGTTGTAGTTGCTGGTGTTCCACAACATTATTAAGGTTTGCTGTTTATTTAAATTGTGGCGTTGAATTCTGTACAGCTTTACATTGATCTAATAAATACATACATTGCTAACTTTACAGTATATAACAGGATCACACATACAAATCACTGCCAAGTAAAGGACCTATTCAGATGGTTTGCACTACAACACAGCCGAACACATGCTTTTCAGGTAGGTAGATTTCACAGAAGCTTATAAGCAAGAGATGAGGTGGTGGCCCCTCTAGCCTGATGGATGCAGGACTTAATGACCCTTTGAGCAACTATCAGCACTAGTCCTTACTGAAAGACTCATGTAATACAATTAATTACAGGACAAGTCGTTTAGTGGTTGGGTGCTGTTAAAATGCAACGCGACCTTCCACTCAAAGATCTGTTTTCTAATATCTAAAGTGAATACCTGGGAAAAATTTAAACTGTAATATATTCAGCACAACTCTGCAATACATGCTCATTTTCCCATGTTTTGATTCTTTAAGAATGCTATAAGTACACTATTGACCTTGGTAATGTTGCCTCTACTGCGCTGAAATTCAAAGCAGTGTTATCAGCTCTGGCTCTGTTCTCCCCAGGTAGACTACAGAACCTTTCCCCCCTTATGTCATGGTGAGGGGAAGGTGTTTTGTAGTGCAGGAGGGAGAACTGGACACTTCTGCCCTCTGATACATTTATATCTAATTCCCAAGCTCTGCAAATAACACTCCTGACTTTTGATTAAATTAAGTGTCAGGATTTATCTAGCTCCGCTAATTCAGGAAACCCTTCTTTCAGCGCTACTAAGCCGTGACGATGTGAGACCCCTAAAACACACAAAACCCAATGGATTTTTATGTTATCCAATTTCAAATAATATTACAACTGGACTATACAATATCTGCTTTCAGTATATTCCTCCTTGCATATCTAGTAGTTATCTGAAATACAAGCCAACCCTTCTAGGAGAGGTGCCTAAGAGTAATCATTATCTTCAGGTTGTGAGATATTTGACAGAGAAACATCCATTGGGTTCACACTGACAACGGAAATTAAATCATGCAAGTTCAGCTGAACCTGCCCAACTTCAGGGGCAATTTCAGAGACATCTGTGCAGGTTTCTGCACATAGGTCCAATGAAATCGCACCCCGAAGTCGCCAAAAGTAGTACAAGAACTGCTTTTGTGAATCGGTGTGGCGTCGCACCAATTCGGATGGTGCCATTGCCAGCAATAGCCACCGATTTGACATGTCTAATCGCATGCCAAATCACTGCAGTATGAACCAGGGCGGAAATACATGATCCCGTGCCCCACACCTGTTGCACATTTTGAATCTCTTGGATGAAATACCTAATAATCACATTAATTTCTGTCACAAGTGACACAAGTTTTGGAGAACTTTATGGATATGCTGTCTTGATTATAATAATCAAGACTTGTGGAACCCTATATGTTCTACAGTGGCATGTTTTACTAACAGGGCAAGCACAGCGTTTTACACCCAAAGGGCCAGTTCACACCACATGCAGTCCAGTGTGTTTTTTTTCTGCATCAAAAACACATGGAAAGTAGATTATATGGCTTCCAATGACATAGTTCACACCAGTGCAGTCAGTTCCAGGGCATTCCAATTTCAGAAAAAAAAGTAGAGCATGCTGCATTTTTTCTCCACTGGACTGTACTGGAATGCATTAAAAATGCACTGGAAAGTATCAAAAACGCACCAGCCCCAATGCGCATGCAGAAATGCATCGGCTACGGATCTTCAGTGCGTTTTTGTGGTGTAAACCAGAAATAGATTTCAGCTAGTAAGTTGCTCTTGTAACATTCACCAGTGTTTCTTTGAACATTACTGGTAAAGTGAACGCACCTTGTGGTGTATGCAAGTAACCTGTGCTTATCATAAACTCCATTCATTCTTTCCTGGGGATAAACCAGGAACCTGGTCTCATGCTTTACGCAGGGCCTGGAAATGTTTAGTGTTTTAAAATATTTTTTGTTTTATGTTCTGAAGTAGAAATTAACATTTGTAATATTTTTCTTTTTTTTAGTTAGGAAAATATGAAATTTTGTAAATATTTTATATCTGTATTTGTAGCAGGTAGATCTTTAGCTATATTTTCTTACAATAGTTTTTTTTCTATTATGAACTTTTTATTATGAAGACACTCCACTTAACCATAGATAGTTTTTCTTTTTGCTTTTTTTTTTTTTTAAGTGCAGTTATCTTTTTGTAAAATAGAAAGGTACATTGAGGCCTGAGCCCTCAGTAAGAACTACTTAACCACACCCCGCCCGGCCTGTAGCAGAATGATGGCCGATTGGGAGATCAGTTATCCTGACTGGGCATCATATGACGTCGTACCCCATCCCCCCCGTGGGCACGCAGAGCGGTGATCAGTGGTGCGGTGTGTTGCTCTGACACTACGCATCTCCCATCTCGGTAAAGAGCCTATAATGTAGGCTCTTTACCGTGTGATCAGCTGTGACCAATTACAGCGGTAACCAGGAAGTTCCGGTAATCGGCTTTCCTTAATTCGTGCGGACAAGTCCCGAAAAGAGGAAAGCCAATCAGCGGTTTTCCTGATGGGGGGGGGTTCTGCACTGATAATCAGCGCATTCTCCATCAGAGGTGCCCACAACAGATGCTAATCAGTGCCCATCAGATGCCAATTGGTGCAAATAAAAAATGCCAATCAGTGCCCATCACAAATGCCAATCAGTTTTTTTGTTAAACAAAAACAAATGACAATCAGTGCCCATTAGTAATGCCTGTCAGTGCCCATCACAGATGCCCATCAGTGCCACATATCAGTGCTGCAAATCAGTGCTGCATATTAGTGCCTCCTCATCAGTGCCTGTCAGTGAAGGAGAAAACGTACTTATTTGCAATGGCTCCATTCACACCATGGTGTTCCGTTTTGTGAATGTTTTGTGAACGTAATCCCTGCAAATCTGCCCTTGTTCTTGTATTTCTTTTGGGCGTCCTGTGATTCTGTTTGCATGTTTTTTCTGCGATTGTCGCCCCAACAAATCGCGGTAGAAACATGCAAACAGAATCACTGGACACCTGACGCCCAAAAGAAGTACAAGAAATGGCGCCGCGATTTGGTGACACTCAAAAAAGCGGGGATCGCAAAGGCGTCCCGTGATTTTTGGGGCGTTTCTGAATCGCGGGCAGAATCGCGGGGATTCCGCCCGCAAAACGGTACACCGTGGTGTGAATAGAGGCAAAATTTTATAACAGAAGCAAAAACTTTTTTACATTTTTTTACAATTTTGGCCTTTTTAAATTTGTTTAGCGAAAAAATAACCCAGTGATGATCAAATACCACCAAAAGAAAGCTCTATTTATGGGGGAAAAAAGTTAAAAATGTAATATGGGTACAGTGTAGCGTGACCGCGCAATTGTCAATCAAAGTGTGACAGCGCTGAAAGCTGAAAATTGGTCCGGGCAGGAAGGGGGTGCCCAGAATTGCCCTGAATGTAACTGGTTAAAGCCCATCTTCAGACACTGAAGAAGGACCCTTCCACTCTGCAATAAAAAAAATGAAGACTTGGGACCTGATGTGTCATTTGGTCATGAGTTTAGTTACATTTTTAGACTACTAATAACATGTCAATTATTGATTATTTCGCTGACCTTAACAGATGAAATTAGATAGCAACTGTGAAAACTTTGTAAAAATCCACTTCACCTTCTTTCACATTCACTTTAGCTTCATTCATCCATCATTTTCGCATTGGCTGAAATATTTTTTTCCTAAGGGCAAACCTCAGGCAATAGAAAAAAAATCTGCTAATTTGAAATGTAGATTTGATCTCATTGCATCCAAAAAGATTATGTAATAGTCAAATTCACCTTCAGAAGTCTGATTTCCAGTCTGAGATTTCACAGCTGCTATCTAGGGATTGCTGGAGAGTTGTGACATTAGAGAGGGACCAATAATGAGCTTACACCACCCTCTCCGCACAGGTACTGTTTGGTGAGATAGCAAGAGAATTAAAATGGTTTACATTGAGGCTAAATAGCCATTCAAAATATTGAGATGAGATGGCAGGATTCCTAAGGAATTTAAAAATGCAGAGAAGATTATATAAGGACTTTGTGGTTGCAACATTTGCTTTTGCGTGTACAATTGATCAAGAATAAAAGTCCTTGCAATAAAAGAGCCCTTTTTGTTTTTTATTGACCAAGGTGTTTCCAGTAGGGTGTTGTACAGGTCCAGAGCAGTGGACACCAAAAGAAAGGGGGATTGAGTCCCTGAGGGTCTGGTTAGGCATTTCCTGTCGTGATGGGTGAAAATTGGATCTTGATCTTGTAATGGACAGATTCTGCGGTGAGAATGGTGAGTGTCCCTGCAAGTATTGGGCCCTTAAAGAGTGAATCCCTTTCTGCTCTTGTCCACTAGGGACAGTGGTGTTTGTGTTCCCTGTGCTGCTGCATTTTTTAGCATTTTTTTTTTGTATGGGGCTTATCCTGGCACAAAGTCTCCTTCTGTGACATAGGTTGATGATGCGCTTACAGGTTTTTTTCCTGTGTGGCAGCTCCCTTCTCTCAGCGGTTTTGGTGGGTGCACATTGGCATGCATGTGGAGTGTGCACGCACACATGGAGGATGTGGAAATGCACTGGCTTCTGAGTATAGGGTAAAAAGCCAGTGGTTCTCGTATGGCTCAGCATCTGACACTATTGGCGGTGCAGCAGAGGGGACACAGGGCAGGCTTTCTCTGCACTGGACACATGAATACACCAAGGCTAAGGACGCTGACATCTGGGTGATTTTCAAGGGGATGAAAATATACTGTTGTTGCTTAAAGTGGTTGTTAAGGCAATATTAAAAGACTATGCCAGCCCCTCTATTAGAGGCTGGCATAGCACACTGTGTAAGTTGTATTTAGAAATGAGCAGTGTAAATACGGAATATCAGCTGTCTTCAGGCCGGTCACATCACTCGCGACCGCTTTCCAGCTCTTATAGATGTCTTCTGTGGGAGGGGCCGTGATCTCCCTCTGATGTCAGAGGGATATCACATGACTGATCGTCTCCTCCACAGAAGCCACCCATCGGAGCTGGAAAGCGGCCGCGAGTCACGTGACCGGCCTGAAGACAGCTGAAATTCAGTATTTACACTGCTCGTTTTTAAATACAATTTACACAGTGTGCTATGCCAGCCTCTAATAGAGGGGCTGGCAGTGAGAAGTTTAATATTTTATTATTACAATAATAGCAGCGGGGGGGCGGGCTGGAGACACAGAGGGAACAAGATATGGTGAAAAATACTCCTGCGCTTGTGAGATCGTTTGCTGTAAAACAAAGGTAGTATTGTAGTCAGAGATAGGACTGGGGGAGATGATGGAGCGTGTCCCGCTGCCTTAGCTGACCAGGGGTGGTCTGGAAAGGACTGTTTAGTAGGAATGGGTGGAAGGCGCGTGATCAGACGCTTACATCAGGAAATGTATGGTTTATTTATGTAAAAGAATACAGACATATAGTCATATAGATATAAAATCATACAAATACTACATAATATTATATAATACTACATAATATTATATAATTATATTATACTACATAATATTATATAATATATGTATTATATGTATTCATTTTCATTTTTCATTTGTATGTATTTAGACTACAATCTCATGTTCTGTGCTTCAAAATCCCACTACCTATCATTAATTTTTTGTACTGATATGGTAATTTTTATTTCTAATATATTTATATTATATACTTTTTATCATTTTATGAATGCATTTTTTAATGTAAACTTATCTTACATCTCCAGTCTGTAGTGTACGGTATATATTGTTCTTATTTATACCCCATCTAGAACACCTGGGTATGGAACTTGGAATAATCAATTGTCCATCACAGGACACATTCTCCTACTAGCAACACCACCTCTCCCCATGTACACATGTCGGCCTACCGGCCCATACAGACTGTGCTCCAGTTCTCCTGGCTCTGATGAAGAGGTTTTCCTCGAAACGCGCCAGCCTTTCTTAAATACCTGCCTCAATATGGGCACACCCCAATTTTAACTTCCTAGTACTTATTTTGTTACCTGTTTTTCCTTTTTTTTTTTATATAATATTATGGAGACACAGAGGGCGCTGACAGTGAGGAAGAAGGGGGATGAGAGGAGAGCAGAGAGCAGGCAGCCTATCACGGAGGGAGGCAGTTTGACCATGGTGATCAGGGCGGAGCTGCCCTGGTTATCATGGTCTGTTTGGAGAGGGCATACAAGAAGTGGTAAGTTTAGGGTTTTTTTTTTTTTTTTACAGATTACATAGCACAAGTGCTATGCTGTGTAATCTGCTTTAAGGGACCAGAATCTACATATTTTATTTTTTGGGTTATCAAATGCTTTAAAAGATGCTCTTAGCTGGGGAGGGTAGTCTGATAGACACCACCCAGTTACTTATCCAACATGCTTGGAAAATGTCTTCCAGAAAGCAGGGAGGGGAAGCGCAGCTGGGAAGGGCATGGGAGCACCACTGTCAGGCCCTGAGAACCCTAAGTGAAATCTCACTGAGTTTGTGTCTCCTGAGAGACCTAATGTGACTGGTGGGTCTGAGACACTATGTTTGTCTGGTATTGTGGCCACTGTAAGCTCATCAACTTCAGCCTTTGTCACCAAGGTCCAGCTTTGGCTGGACTTGAGGGAAAAAATGCGGGCATGCTCACCTCCATGATGCAAGGTGGTAAGAAGTGGGAACGGTCCTCACCAGAACCTGCTTTGTTTGTGGAGGAAGAGTGGGTGGATATTGACTAGGAGGTGGTCGAGCTGGAGCTGGAAGAGGGTAGACAGAGGACTCTGAGCCTGAAGAGGTTCAGTGGCTGCCTGGCTCTCAAGCTCTCAAGAGGGTTTTAGTGCACTCCTTCACTGAAATGGTTGGGTCTGATTTTCAAGTTGCCTCCTGCTAAATTCTCATCTGTTATGTATTCCTCTTTGGAGTCCTTTACACACTTTTTAGAGTTCACAGGCGTTTTCCCTTACACCCTCTGTTGGAGGAGATGTTGTATGCGGAATGGGATCACCCAGATAGGGTTTTTGTGCTGCCAAAGATGTTCTGTCAACTTTCCAATGTAGGAAAAGTTTCTAAAAATGTGGAGCATGCAGGCAGTTGATACAGCAGTGTCCTGTCTTAATAGAAGGCTGACTTGCTCAGTTGATAATGTCCAAGTCTTCAAAGACTCAGCTGACAAGAGACTGGAGATACTGATAAAAGCGTCCTTTGCCCTGGCAGACTTTGCTATGCAGCCTGCAGTGGCAGCCATTGGCGGTTTCCAAAACCTTAAGGACCGCATTAAACATTTAGTAAAAAAAAAAAAATCACATGCTGAGGCAGACACTAGTGAGGGGTTAACAGAGTTGCCCCGGGCCCTGTGTTTTGTGGTTGATGCCCTGAAGGACTCTCTCCAGAAAATGTTTTCTTTTGCACTGGTGTCCATTTGCATGCGTAGTGTTCTGTGACCAAAAAGCTGTCCTGTAAGAAATTACTGTCATGGTTTCCTTTTTCATGGGGTCGCCTATTTAGTGATTACTTGGATAAATATTTTCAAAAGCTTTCTGGCGGGAAGAGCTCCCTCTTGCTGCTCAAGCGCAAGGGCAAGTGTCTGTTATATAGAGGCTCTGCCTCTCCAGCTTCCTCTACTCTAATGCCGCGTACACACAAGCAGACTTTCCGGCAGAAAAGGTCAGACGGAACTAATCCTTCGGACATTCCGATCGTGTGTGGGCTTCATTGGACCTTTCCTGTCGAAAAATCTGACGGACCTTAGAAATAGAACATGTTTCAAATCTTTCCGACGGACTCGATTCCTATAGAAAAAAAACGTTCGTCTGTATGCTATTCCGACGGACCGAAAGGGCAGCTATTGGCTACTAGCTATTGAACTTCCTTTTCTAGTCCGGTCATACGTCATCACGTTCGAAACGATCGAACTTTGGAGGGATCGTGCGTGTGTAGGCAAGTCCGTTTCATCAGAACTCCGTTGAAAAGTTCTTCGGAGTTCAGTCCGACGAGAAGTCCGCTCGTGTGTACGCGGCATTAGGCTGTGCTTTTGGTGTTCCCAGACAGCTTGGTCCAGTGGAACTCCAGGCCAAGGGCAAAAGAGGTCCTAACCTAGCCAAGTCAGCTTAACCAGAATCCAAGTCTCGGACATTTCCACCTCCACATGTTATGAGATGAAATGTACCTGTAGATCTGCAGAAGAGGACATTGTTTCAGGCAATCAATCGTTTGCTGGTACAGGGAGTAATCAGGTCAGTTCCAGTGACCGAAAGATTCCTTGGATTTTACTCCAATCTTTCATGGTCCCAAAGCCGAACCGGGATTTTTACACCTCAAAGATCTAAACAAGTTTCTCTAGGTTCGGACATTCTGTATAGAGTTAATGGACATAAGGAATACAAATATCCACGTTCCAATTTTTTTGCCTTTTGGGCTGGCCACAGCTCCTTGGTTATGCACAAAAATATTAGCCCTGGTGCTAGGCGTGTTAAGGGTTGTATCCTGTTGGAGTGCAACAGGAAGGTGTGGTCGTTGGACTGCCAAATGTCCCTAGGTCCCAGTAACCTTCGGGTGTTGAACGTGTGGATAGATCCTTGATATTTGGAGGCGAGGAAGTAGTTTCTCCCAATTGTCTGGAAGGTTGTGAGTACCAATGCCAGTCTGACTGAATGGGGAATAGTCGTTCTAGGGTCCCTTTCCATGCAGAGGACATGGTCTCCTCAGGAAAGGATTTTACGCATCAACATTCTGGAGCTTCGAGTGGTTTGTCTCACACTTGTTTACTGGACAAGACAGCTGAAGGGGCTTAAAGTGAGAGTCCAGCTGGACAATGCCATGGCAGTGGCATATATCAATCATCAGGGCGGCACCAGGAGTCAGGCTGCCCAGATGCGAGCCAATCGTATTCTGGTTTGGGCACTGCTACTCCTGCCTTTACAGGGCTTTTTGGATTCACCATTCTCCAGCTGCTAAGGTTTGTGAGTAAGTGAAGCCTTGCCCTTCCTTGCGCATTATGGACAGGGAAGATTTCTCTGTGTCCTTTAAGGGTCTGTTGCTCACCTGAGGCTTGCCCTTGTTGACTGAGACTTCTCATACCTCCACACAATGTTTCATATCTAGTTCAGTTTCCTATTGCTTTGTGCACAAGTATTGCAGAAAATTGCTTCTAGGAGTTCCAAACAGGTAGGATTGCAGTGCTTTTCACAATAGGATCCCATTCTGATCCTAGTGGATCTCCATCAACAGTTGTGCCTGATGCCCCTATTGCTATCTTCCAGATTAACTCTAAGGTTTTATAGCCTGAAGAGCCTGTATATCAACAAGTCTTATATGACTCTACTTCTACAAGGAGTCCCTAATTCTTTGATCGATGCAACACTGCTCTGAAATTGGGATATTAGCTGTTCCAGGCACAGGGTCTTTTAGAGCTGTTGCTCCTAAGACCTTCCCTTTACACTTTCTATGTAAATCCTTCCTCTGTTTGTCCTCCACATTTTCAGTTGAGGTCTATCATTTTGTCAGATAGCAATTCCCCGTGAACCTGTCCTGTTCTCCTTGGTATCCTTTTTTTTTTCTTGTTCATGGCGATTTACATATTTTATTGTGCACTTGACATTGACGGCTTCAGATCTCCTTGTACTAGATTCCACAGCTATTAGATCTTCAGGTGGCTGTTCCATACCTCTCAGACTGCTTTTGGATGTCCACTTTTTTTAAAGAATTTCCTTTGTCATCTGTCTATTAATTAACAACAAAGAAAATACGATTATTGTACTCAACATAAAATTTTGTTTTTTGAGGTACAGAGGTCTCTGTGTTATGGCCTTATGTGCTGCTACAATGGAATTTTTATTTTTTTTTACTTGGCAGGGTTGCTTTAAAGAGGTATTAACCCCCACCCCCTTACCCCCACAAATATATTTCAGTGTAACAACTCCTAGATATAGTAGCTTCATTTGTTTCCTTTTCTAAAGCATTTTTTTTTTTTTTATTTTATCTTCACCTGTTGATTATCCCAGTAAGTCTGTGTTTTTTCAATTTCCCTTTTCAACAGACTAATGCCCCGTACACACGGTCGGATTTTCCAATGGAAAATGTCCGATCGGAGCGTGTTGTCGGAAATTCCGACCATGTGGGCTCCATCTGACATTTTCCGTCGGATTTTCCGACACACAAAGTTGGAGAGCAGGAGATAAAATTTTCCGACAACAAAATCCGTTGTCGGAAATTCCGATCGTGTGTACACAAATCCGACGGACAAAGTGCCACTCATGCTCAGAATAAATAAAGAGATGAAAGCTATTGGCCACTGCCCCGTTTATAGTCCCGACGTACGTGTTTTACGTTACCGCGTTTAGAACGATCGGATTTTCCGACAACTTTGTGTGACCGTGTGTATGCAAGACAAGTTTGAGCTAACATCCGTCGGAAAAAATCCTAGGATTTTGTTGTCGGAATGTCCGAACAAGGTCCGACCGTGTGTACGGGGCATTAGTCTGTCCAGCAAAAGTGTCGGTTAGGGTGTTGAGGCAAACCATTTACCACTTATAGAAGAGCTTACAATGGTCAGCTTTCAAAAAACAAACAGATTTCTTTGCCCACATTAAACAGTGCGAATCTTCCACTATGCCCTATGCACTATTTTGATAAATACCTAAACAGTGGCTGCATCTGATTGGATGCTGCTGCTTTTTAACTGACAGTTTTATGTCGACTCCTTTTTTGCTGTGAAAGGCCAGCTTAAAACTGGAAGTGTGTTACTGGCCAGATCACTAGTTGAAAATAAAGAAAAAAAAAGCCTAAAAAAAAAGAAAACAAATGCAGCCACCAAATTCTAAGATTGACAAGCTTCAGTATTTTACCATTTTAGGTTTTTGTCCTTTAATACCACATTAAGGTTTAGCTTTGGAGATTTCTACCTATTTGTTACTGTTACTTTGCACATGGGGATGATTTGCTGATGATACTAGGATTGGGTGTGAACTCCCTTTTCCAAAGTTTCCAAGTTTTCCGAGTTTTACAGTTTGGAGAAAATGAGGCATTTGCACCACAGATATTATTATGGTAACATTCAATTCTTTCTAATACAAAATCTGAGAAATAAGGGTTAACTTTGTATAACTGTGTACGGTGCTCAGTGCTCTCTCCAGACTAATTAGGAATGTCTGGCTTAATATGCTCTGTAAGGCTTCCAATATGCTTTTTTGCATTAGCACATCTATCTCTCTGGACAACAGAAATGGCACAAGCAATTGGTATGTGTATAAGTTTCTTCAGCCGCATTTAGAAATGGTGGTAAAATATTATTTACTATTTGAAAATAGTGTCCAAACCTGGGAACATTATTCTTTGTACTTCCTATTACCCTTCTCAAAGGTACATGTCAAGATAGAGTTGGTGTAAACTGAGAGCTACCTAGATCCAGACATTCCAACACATGCAGAGAGCAAAGTCCTCAATAGGTGTTGTTGATCAACCCCATTTTGATTTCAGTTTGATTCATTAAGACAAAGTTGAAAGACTATAAAATGGGGGTACTTACATTTATCAAACTTCTAATACAAAATGTTTTTAATCCATTACAGCCCTACTACAAAAAAAGCTTTATCTACATTTTGTTTTGGATATAGCGGGGATATTTTAGAATCGCTATAGGGTTTTTATTACATTCTTTGTTCCCAACGGGCAAGTTTCCTGGTACTGTAAAGAAAGAAGCCCACACAAACATGAGAATGTGCAAATGCCATGCATAACATGTCTCATGTAGGATCTCCAAGAGCCTCAAGGCAAGAATTTTACCATTGTGTTGTTTGCATAGACTTTCTGTCTTATATCAGATTTAGTGTTTGTTTTTGTTCTGTGAATGTATTAACTACAACTACCATCAGCCATTGAGGCTGACAGCTTGGTCTCAATGAATTACAATGGCGCTGGTGAGTGCTCTAGTGGTTCATTGATCTTCCAGCAATTTAGTAACTGCCTGCCTGTATCAGAGGTACGGGCAGATAGCTCTTCTGACAGACTGCAGGAGCCTGGCATTGCACGTACGATCCACAGGAGGAAGCCGTCACTCAGGAAGTCCCTTGCCACAGTGGTGGGAAGATATGACATGCAGATGCCTGATGAAGGAGCACGCATGCTCCGACCGTGTGCACGTCATAGCTCCCCCCCCCCATTGAGATCAGGGACTTCCTGAGTGATGGCTTCATCCTGCGCCCTGTACGCTCTAGCCAGAGACACCGGAAACCACTGGTGCCGCCGAGCAAGACACCACAGCGCTGCCTGGATGATCATTCTGGAACCCTGCTGTCCATCTGACATTTACCGACATAATGACATAATTGCTGCAGTTTCATTCTATTAGCAACTGTGATTTCCCAATTTCTGTTTTTCCATTATAGTGTCAAATAACATGGTTCCTTGGATTTTTTCCATTGTCTTATCTGATTTTTTTTTTTTAAATATTGCGATGCACAATTGGGAACTAAAGGACAATATGCATGTCAGCAGGTTAGACAGCTGAGGGCAGATAGTTGTGAGTTAGGTTACATTGATCAGACGGACTTTTTATTTTTGTCATTCCCTTGACATCTTTAAATGACGAGGGTAGAACAGGGAAGGGAAAAAGACAGACTATCTGGTTTGCTGGTCTTAACTTGGGGCAACAATAGTAGCTGAGAATTTTCAACACAATCAATGACTGCATATAAACATAACATATCTGCTTTTCAGAAATTAAAATTTTTAACATCCAAAAATGCTTTGAGTAATATAGTGGTTAACTCGCTAGTGCCCTTGGTCCTGGGTTTAAGTCCCTCCTGCGACATTAACTCTATGATGTTTTTATAATCGTTTTGTCTTCATCTGGGTTTTCTGTTTGCTCTGGTTTTATTCCACAATCCAAAAATATACTGCTTGATTTACTGTCATGTTCCCCAAATTGGCCCTGTTGTGGTTATTTGATGTACATCCATTATATTGTGATCCAACTTGGGGGGGGGGGCAGGGACTGAAATGCAGTGCTCTGTGCCTTCTGTAAAGCTGTGTGGAGAATGTTGACTCTGTAATAATATTATTTGTTTCCCCCTTTTAGGAGTTCTAATTACTTAGAATTATTCCGTAAAGTGTACTTTTTTGCTTTAGAAGGAGGTTTTTGGCATCACTTTCTGTAGCAGAGACGTTGGTCATGATCACCAGAACCAATAGGGTGAATTTCTCCAGCAAAGAAGCAGCAGTAGTAATCAGAGGTTCTAAATTCCACATTTAATCTAAAACCCCCAAAAAAGTTTTGCCATTTTATATACTCCAATCACGCTTCACATAAAACTAAAGTTAAAACAAAATTTATTAGTGATGTAAATGACTATACACTGAGGGTTTCTGGAAGTTATACACCTTTTTTCAGTAGACCTTGTTCACTTATGCCAAATCATGCTAGCAGTTCAGAATAGTTGTCTTTTTTAGCTAACCTTTCCTTCTTATGGCTCCCATATGAGAGGATATTAAATCTGTTTGGCTGAGTAGTGATCATTAATCATTCTGAAATAGACTGTAGTGTGCTATTCATTAAGTCACCTTAATTTTCTGTAGGATGTGTTATATCTTTGCCACTGAAGTGTTGATCTATATTTGCCTGTTACATAAGCATATGCATTGGCACCTCTCAGTTAATATTTTTAGTACAGTTGGGTAACAAAAGGGGATATCCTGTTCAGCTGGTTTCACTCGCAAGTCTCCCACTGGCCAACCACCATACATATTTATCTCAATACATTTCCACGCTCTGCTGCTCCTTTTGATGCCTGTCCCACACCAAGCTTGACAGAGCACTTATGCCCCCAAGAAGACAGTTCTGCACTCCTACGCACATTTGACACATGGTTATGCTAAATACTGAAACAGCATGAGGCACATGTCATTAGCAGTAATTAACTTAATGAAAGCCACCTGGCTTTAAAAAAATAATTAATTGGTTGTAAATAATAAACTTAGATATAATTTATATGTTCCTCTATTTGATTTAGCATACAGCCCCAACAGGAATCTATTTAAAATACTCTAATAAACCAGTACAGTCATAAAATCATAATGCCCTCCGAATACAGGTTTGGCATGGCTGTGTTAGAGGATTCACTTGCCAGGAGGCTTTTGGCATTATTTTTTATTGTGTTTTACTGCTGTGTTAAATTGTGCTATATGTTTATAGTGGCACATGTGAGTGTTTGTTCCGCTATTTCAAAGAACACTAAAAAGAGCTCCAGCAACTGCTTTACAATTTATAACAACAGTGTAATCGTAGCAGTGAAACTTTTTTTTTTTTTTCATTGAGAGACAGGGGATTCAGAGGTGATAGGTTATATTGCTGTCTACAGGAGGACTTTGACACTGGCCAAGTAAAAAACAGTGACAAGCCCAGTGTAACTCCCAGCTTGCTTCAGTTTTTTGCTAGTGTTCAACTGTTTTAGCTAGCTATTTTTCAGTATTATAACTTTTTTAATCAAGATTTTCCCACATGCTTCCTAAACTGTTCTCTATGTGCAGCAATGCATAGATCAGCATTTCCCAGCAAAAGCTTTAAAGGCTGTACTCGAGCTGGACTGGACAATTTTAGGGCTAGCCTGAAATGTGACCTTTGAGCACTGGGCTGCGCATTGTGGCACTTTGCAGACCTAAATTTACTGTGTTAGTTGGCCGTGGGCCCCATTCTGGGTCTAGAGCTGTGGCACAGCCTCTGGTGTCACCCTGTCTCTAAAAATTTGCTTTGTAGGTAGGGTACGTAGGCTGGGCACTAGGAGCTACATAATTAAAAGGACTGCTGGACACCCTTATCCCTCTTTTTTTTATTGCACGGTATACTGTGAAAAGGTTTAATGCTGAAGGACTGAGCCCTGATGTAATCCTTTAGGTGGAGTGTTGTGCATGCATGCTCATCTTTTGTTTCCACCATTCGACAATAGGTAAGAGTAAAGGATACAGTATGTTTTAGTAAGAATAGTACATAAGTACTTGAAAAAGGAACACAGGGCTAGCGAACTATACTGTATATATAGTAGCAATGTACATTTAACAAACAAATGCAGAAGAAAAAAGTTTTATACAAAGATTGCCTGCAGGGTACAATGTATATCCTTTTCTGATTCAGGGTGAGTTAACACATTTCTGCTACTGCTCCTTATTGCATATGACATGTGGATCAGCCTCAGTTTTTTTGCTGCTCGCCTGCAGTAACCTGGTAATTTCTGGACATCTGAACCTCTCCTGCTACCCACTGCTGGTTCTTGTGCGGTTAATGCCTAGCCTTTTATTATTATTATTATACAGTATTTATATAGCGCCAACAGTTTACGTAGCGCTTTACAACTTGAGGGTAAACAGTACAAATACAATACAATTTGATACAGTAGGAACCAGAGGGCCCTGCTCCTTAGAGCTTACAATCTAAGAGGGAAGGTCAAGAGATACAAAAGGTAATAACTATGGGTGATGTGCTGATTGAGAAGATAAATGTACAGTTGTTAGGTGGGGGCCAGATAGGCTTCTCTGAAGAGATGAGTTTTCAGGGATCGTCTGAAAGTGGATAAAGTAGGAGAAAATCGGACGGATTGGGGTAGAGCATTCCAGAGGATGCGGGGGGGCTCTGGAGAAGTCCTGAAGGCGAGCATGGGATGAGGTGACAAGGGAGTTTGAGAGCAGGAGGTCTTGGGAGGAGCGAAGAGAACGATTAGGTTGGTATTTTGTGACTAGGTTAGAGATGTAGCTGGGGGCCAGGTTGTGGATGGCTTTGTAAGTTATAGTTAGTATCTTGAATTTAATTTGGTGACTGAGTGGCAGCCAATGGAGAGATTGGCAGAGGGGTGTGGCAGACGCTGAGCGGTTTGTGTGGTGGATGAGCCTGGCAGCAGCGTTCATGATGGACTGAAGTGGGGATAGCCTATTTAGAGGTAAACCAATGAGGAGGGAGTTGCAGTAATCGAGGCGGGAGATGACCAGGGAGTGGATTAGAAGCTTTGTGGTGTCATTGGTTAGGAAGGGGCGTATCTTGGAGATGTTGCGAAGACTGAGGCGGCAAGCTTTGGATAGTGATAGCATGTGGGGTCGAAAGGTTAGTTCAGAGTCCAGGATTACACCTAGGACCTTGGCGTGGGGAGATGGGTTGATAGTTGGGCCGTTGATCTTGACAGGGAAATCAGGGGAAGTGGCACCTGAGGGAGGAAATATCATGAGCTCAGTTTTGGATAGGTTGAGTTTGAGAAAGTGATGTGACATCCAGGCTGATATGTCTGCTAGTAAGTTGGTAATGCGTGAGGAGACAGATGGAGAGATAGATTTGGGTGTCATCAGCGTAGAGATGATATTTAAAGCCGTGGGAGGCAATCAACTGACCCAAGGAGGTGGTGTAGATTGAGAAAAGGAGAGGTCCAAGAACAGAACCTTGGGGGACCCCAACGGAAAAAGGAAGAGGAGAGGAGGAAGTAGAGTTGTAAGTGACACTGAAGGAGCGGTGGGATAGGTAGGATGAGAACCAGCGAAGAGTACAGTCACGGAGACCGAAGGAGTGGAGTTTTTTGAGGAGGAGGGGGTGGTCCACTGTGTCAAAGGCAGCAGAGATGTTATGCATGCCTTGCAGTGCAACATGTCAGGTCCCAAACACATGAGCAGTCCCGCTGTAACAATCCACTAACAGCTCCAGTGCTGCCTGAAGTGCACCTGCTCTAGGACCTGGCACTGACAACCTGGATTGTTGTCATCTCCTTGAGTCCCTGTCCTCAGATTCCTCCTTAGCTCCATCAGGAGTGGACCCTTTTTCAGTTCTCTTCTTGGAGTATTTTCCCATAATCATGCAGGATTTCATGGGCAAATTTTCATCTGTAATTAATGTGGCAAAAAGCATATTTGTACACCTTCCCGGCAGAATCTTTATCTACCCGTGGCCTTAGCAGCCCCTGAGCCTTCTGCCACAGAGATACTGTTTGATGTTGAGTCTTAGAAATTCTTAATGGATGACGTTGCTCCTGAGTAGTCACAGGCCACTGCAATTACTCCCAGACTTAGACAGACCATTTCAGCTTTTGTTGACAAGGTGCGCACTGCTTAGAACCTGGAAAATCAGCCTGCAGCTTCTAACAGTGCTGCTACCTGTCTAAGATTGCTTTGAGGCCCTAAGGACTACCAAGACCTTTCATGTGCACCCACTAGTCCCAGACATCTTTTATGGGGAGAATTCTGATAAGATGTTCACACCTCTGAAAAGTTTTGCAGCCCCAATACTTGTTTATGGAGTCTTTTATTAGGAAGTGGGCCATTTTCATTGTGGATTTGGTGTTATCCAGCCTAAATAAAGCACTGACAATCCCCGTGGAGGATTCTTGCCATTTTTGAAAATCCCATCAACAAATATTGAAGATTCTTTTCAAAATCTTGTTTTTCTGTGGCTGCTCCTGCAGTAGAAAAATGTCTGTGATATTAGTCTTCAGAATGAAAAGGGATCCTGTTTTCCTCCAAGCTGATTCCTTGTTTGTGTAGCATTTAGATCCCTAATACCCAACCTGTAGCCTGAGGTCGCATGCAGCCCTTTGGTATATAAAACTTGACAGGTGTGTTCTAATCCTTCTCTACTCTATCCAAAACTAAAACAAATGTTTTGTCTTTAGTTATACTTTAAGTCTGCATTGGAGTAGAAGCATCACGTGCAGTATCTGGGCCTTATCTTAAACAAACCAGAGTTTTTCTTCCCCAAGAGAATCTTCAATCTCTTCTCTCCCTTCTCT
Organism: Aquarana catesbeiana; assembly: GCF_042186555.1. Lineage (NCBI taxonomy): Eukaryota > Metazoa > Chordata > Amphibia > Anura > Ranidae > Aquarana > Aquarana catesbeiana. The sequence continues at coordinate 105,949,522 of NC_133336.1, read as the reverse complement.
GACTCTTTAGCCCAGATTTCACCTGACTCTTCGCTTCTTCGTGAGAGTCCTGGGACTGATGGTAACATTCTTTGGTGGTCCGTACAATACTGTACTTCCCTTCCAGCTGGACAGTGCCACAGAAGTGGGGTACAACAACTATCAGAGAGGAGCCAGAAATCAGTCAGTGCCTGGATTTGGGGGAATGGGCCCTACACCTGGGGGTGTTCAAAAACCTATGTCACATGTGGGGGGTACTAGAAGTAGATTTTCTGGCCTCCAGGTTTAACAACAAACTGGAAAGTTTTTTGTCTCCAGGTACAGAGGTCCTCTGGCAGAAGCAGTGGGTGCTCTTGTGGTGTCTATGGAATCAATACAGCCTGATCTATGCCCTTTCTCCCCTGAAACTCATTCTCTGTTTGCTCTGCAGGATCAAGAAGGAGGGCATTTCTGTGATACTCATAGCTCTAGGCTTAACCCAGGCAGATGTGGCACTCAAGCCTGATTAGAATCCTGGCAGATGCTCTGTGGGCTCTTCCAGATCATCAGGATCTGTCCCAAAGACCGGTGTACCTACCTGATTAATGGTGGTCGTTGGCTTTAAAGGCATGGCTGATGAAGTCTGGGTCTTGAGAGACAGGGATCTTTCCAAATCATTGATTCCCACAATGTTTAAAGCCAGGAAGTCCACTTTTCCCAAGGTCTGCCCTCACACATGGAAGATATACTTTGCTTGGTGTGAGGAAAGAAGCTTTTATCCCACTTTTCGGGAAGAATCCTGACCTTTTTGCAATCAAGCCTGAATCAGCAATTGGCTCTTAAAATACTCACTTGCTGACTGGGCATTTCTATACATACATCTGACAGCAAGTGGTTAAAGTAAACCTGCATTGACTGCACAAAGGACCTCAACTTCTCTACCTTGACAGCCCTCCATATTGAGATTAAGCCCCACCTTTCATGGTGCTGTGGAGCCCTTCTATCATTTAGCTGTCAAATGCCCCAGATTCTACTTCATCCCTGGGGCTCTGGCGTTGGCTTGACAGTTGAGTAGAAGTGGATATGGCTTAGCAGCTGAAGGGGTAGGGCTTAATCTTCACTTGGCAAGATATCAAGGCCTTGTGTACAGTCTTGACCCTGAATCTAAAAGCCTTCCTTTACGCCTGCAATAGTTTAATATGGATATACACAAGAATCATTTTGGTACATTTTAGATCTTAAAATACTGTATGTGTAGATACATACAGAATATCTCTGCATAATATCCCGTTTCAGCATTATATTTCTACATATATTTGTAACATTTTCTGCATGTACATGTTCTTTGCATTCCCCAAGTAAATTGTATTATAGGGCTAATGTCCAGAGAGCAGGAAAAACTGGATTTTTGTACTTATCTGTAAAATTAATTTCTTGGAGTACATCATGGGACACAGAGCAGGCTTAATGGGATTGTAAAGTCTTGCTTTAAAAATAAAATAAAAAATAACAAACATGTTATACTTACCTCCTCTGTTGCAGTGGATATACACAGAGCAGCCTGGATCCTCCTCTTCTTGGCTCCCTCTTCGCTGCTCCTGGCCCCTCCCTCCTGATGAGTGCCCCCATAGACCAGCAGCTTGCTATGGGGGCACCTGAGCAGAGTCAGAGCTCCGGGTATCCATTCAGACATGGAGCCCCGACGTGGCACCGCTCCCCCTCTCTTCTGATTGGCTAACTGACTTTGACAGTCGTGGGAGCCAATGGCGCTGCAGCTGTGCCCCAGCCAATCAGGAGGAGCGTCACGGACAGCCGAGGGAATCATGGACATCGCTGGAGAGAAAAGGGGCTTAGGGTAAGCACACACTAAAGGTTTTTTATCTTAATGTATAGAATGCATTATGATAAAATAACCTTTTGGCTTTACAACTCCTTTAATAAACATGACTATCTGGGTTATGTGCCACCTGGTGAATGGACACTGGCAAACAGACAGGAAGTCCTCCCCTACCCTGACTTCCCAAGGAGAGCATCAGAGAGGGGAGAGACCTCTGTGTCCCGTGAGGTACTCCAGGAAATGGATTTTACAGGTAAGTACAAAAATCCAGGTTATTTTTTCATATATACAAGTACATATTTGGGGGGCACACCCTACAATGCGTTTAAATTCAAGATGGTGCTGCTATAAGACCTACAAACAGTACAAAATATTTTACAGCGCACACATACAAGAATGACATTAACAAGGCTAGTTAAAAACACCTGAACATATTCAAAAAATACGGGAGTTTGGTCACACTATATGGTCATATAGTGCTAAGCTCACTTACTGCGACAAAGTACCCCAAATTAGTGGGTCCTACTCTAGTAATAGAATGGAAGATCCTTTGTCTCAACCATGGGAGCTAAACTCCTCTATGTGGGAGAACGGAAGGGGATACATCCTATACACTGGTGGCCACTAAATAAGAGGTAATGAGGAGGGGGAGGGGTGCTCCAGCCCAAAAAACCTGGTCAGGGTCTATTCCAATATACAAGTACATATTTGGGGGGCACACCCTACAATGCATTTAAATTCAAGATGGTGCTGCTATAAGACCTACAAACAGTACAAAATATTTTACAGCGCACACATACAAGAATGACATTAACAAGGCTAGTTAAAAACACCTGAACATATTCAAAAAATACGGGGGTTTGGTCACACTATATGGTCATAGTGCTAAGCCCACTTACTGCGACAAAGTACCCCGAATTAGTGGGTCCTACTCTAGTAATAGAATGGAAGATCCTTTGTCTCAACCATGGGAGCTAAACTCCTCTATGTGGGAGAACTGAAGGGGATACATCCTATACACTGGTGGCCACTAAATAAGAGGTAATGAGGAGGGGGAGGGGTGCTCCAGCCCAAAAAAAACTGGTCAGGGTCTATTCCAATATACAAGTACATATTTGGGGGGCATACCCTACAATGCGTTTAAGTTCAAGATGGTGCTGCTATAAGACTTACAAACAGTACAAAATATTTTACAGCGCACACATACAAGAATGACATTAACAAGGCTAGTTAAAAACACCTGAACATATTAAAAAAATACGGGGGTTTGGTCACACTATATGGTCATATAGTGCTAAGCCAACTTACTGCGACAAAGTACCCCGAATCACAAATCACAGAGCAGGCTTAATAAACATAACTACCTGGGATGTCCCAAAGCACTACTCACGAAGGGAGGGAGACACAGCCACCACCGTCAGGCCCAAAAAACTGTTCAGCAGCTTGCAAGACATTGCAACCAAATGCAGCATCTTCAGTGGCAGTAACATTCACCTTTTAAAAACTCGTAAGGGTGTGAATTGAGGACCAGGTTGCAGTCTTGTCTACTTGTTCCACTGAGACCTGATGATTGATAACCAAGAAGCCCCTAAATGGCTGGTAGTTAGACATTACATGCAATCATGGATTCCTTCCTTTCAAGCCATAGGCCTAAGAAACCAGCTGCCAAATCCACTGAGAAATGTTCGACTTTTGTAGCTGCCTTACCCTTTCTTGGACCTTCTGGAAGGATAAATATTAAGTCTGACCATCTAACTGAGGCAGTCAATTTCAAATACACCTTTATAGTCCATGCCACATCCAATGTGTGAAGGGCCTTGGCCCCTAGCAACTCAGTAACTAATCTATCAATGGGTCCGCGCTTCAGACTTTTAAAACACTGCTGCCCTCCTATGTAAATAGGGAACACCTTAGTGATACCCCGAAAGGTTAAAAGCGGAATATAGGGGATGGCGCTGTGTAAATGTGAGTGTTTAAAGTGCCAAGTGCTTTGGTGCGTAATTCAATCCTACCTCGATACAAAAAGTATAAAAATAAATATAAATTAAAAAGTTGTGAATTGACCAAAAATTAATCAATACGGTGAGGTAATAAATCCTTAATGGAATTCCAAGTAATTATAATCCCATACATTAAGCAAACTCAATCCTAATATTGTCTAAATTGTGAAACATGTGTGAACAAAATCCACTAAAAATGCAGAGTGACAAGTATTGAATCTAAAAAAGTTGGTTGTCAGACCACAGTGCAACCCACACAGTGCAATAATGTGCAAATACAGTTGAGAGTTAAAACCAATCTCTTATATGTGAAAAAGTGTATCAAAAAATGTGTCACAAAAAATTAATATTAAAAAATATTCAAAGAAATATATATATATATATATAGTCCCAACTGCTGTATAATACAAAAGTTCATAATGGTGATACAATTGCAGTGTAATAAATCGTATAGCGTATTTCCCAGAAGATTCTTCTTTAGCAGTGGAGATCCATGCAAGCAATTTCCCCTAATGTGATTGTACTCACCGGAGCTCCCTGCCCCTTCAGGGGTATGAGCGTGTGGTGTTAATCCTCAGCCTTTAATCGCTCTGATCTCACCGGTGCCAGTATTCTTCCACTCAGCCCAATCCAGGAGAACCACTTGTTGAGGAGGTGAGGGGGACTCACTGCCCTTTGCTGTAGCACAGATCCCAGCCAGGCATCCACTTTCATATGTTTAGATAAAAAATAAAGATTCCTTCATAGCGTAACTTTGTTTCTAATTAGTATTTTATTTGTGTAATACAGTCCAACGACTGAATCCACTAAGACCAAATATAAAACGTTTAAAATTGATATTAAATCCACAGAGAGGAAGCTCACAGGCTCACACGGTCCGGGGACGCAGCGCTGCTGAAAAAACTACCGCTTGCGTTCCACCGGCCTAGTTTCCGGAACCACGTTGTGCGGAAGTGACGTTGTACGTGCCAAGATAGTCCCGCCTTGCGCGTTTCGTCATACGGACGTCATCGGAGGCGCTGCCATCTTGGCACTCCCAACGTCTTTTATTCAAGGTGTAGTCGCTGCGGCCAATCACCTCCCGGATGTTTCAATCACAATCCGGCGATGTAAATTAGCATCTCTGTTGCTAGGTAGAATTGAATATAGACCAAATGGGTGAGCGGGGGAGGACATCCCAAAAACATGTTAAATCCCCATGAAGGCCCTCTAGTGGTATAAAAAAGAAGTTGTTTTATGCAGCAGCAGCAACGACAAACTCCTTACAGAATAACAGCAATTATATCTGTTTCAATTACAATAAATGACTATAAAAAATTCTCCCTATGAACAATGTATATATTAATAATCCCAAGAGAGATGGAATAAATCTATATGCAAAGAAATTGAAAAATAGAAACCGTAAAATAATAGAAAAATAAAAATGAAAATAAAATAAAAATCAAAAACTTATTTATTACATTAGATACAACTATTAAAAATAAATAAAAATAAAGATAAAATTTTTTTTCCTAAAATAAGTCGTTACTAGTGTGTAAATGAGCCATTAAAATAAATTAGAGGAAGTCTATATGAATAGATTTTGATATGTTACATAAAAGCCAAAAGGGCATGATGTTAATATCTAAAAATCTAATATCGTGGATTGAGGACATTACTGAGGAATGTTAAAATATTATATGGAAGCCAATAATATTTAGTAAGATTATTCCATTGGGGGGGGGGGAATAATGAGGACATTATTAAGGACTAGAAATCTATTTATCATATAGAGACCAGTTATTATTAAAAAATAAAATTAGTAAATGAGAGGAAACGATGTACATGGGAGACCTTAGGAAAGATGCTTTGATGTGTAAACAATCTACATAAGACTGGAACTGGCTTAGAACTGCAAATGATTCATTAACGGTGATACTTATCACTCATAATTAAAAAAAATCACAATCATCACAGATTATCACAGATAAGACCCAATTATCACTCATTTTTAAAAATTAGATAAAAAACAATTGAGATCTATATCCACATTCAGTCCTTTCAGAACCAAGCTGTCTAGGCGGTATATCCACCTGGTTTCGTTCTGGGACACATTTATTCTTTTATTGCCACCCCTCCAATAATCTTTAATCACATCGATACCATAAAAAATCAGTCCTGTGGGGTCCCTATTATGAAATTCATCAAAGTGCCTCGAGAGATTATGCTTTGGGAATCCTTTTTTAATATTATTAATATGTTCCCTAACCCTGACGAACAGAGGCCTAGTGGTTCTTCCCACATACTGTAATCGGCAAGGACATTCGATCACGTATGTTACGTGGGTACTGTCACAAGTGATCAGTTCCCTAATCTGGTACTCCTTCCCAGATCTAGATTTAAAAGATAATTTTTTCTTTGGCTGTTTTTTGCTTACCCTACAGGGAAGACATTTTTGGCATCTAAAAAATCCTATTTATTTTAGGAAAAAAATGTTTATCTTTATTTTTAATAGTTGTATCTAATGTAATAAGTAAGTTTTTGATTTTTAATTTTATTTTCATTTTTCATTTTTATTTTTCTATTATTTTACTGTTTCTATTTTTCAATTTCTTTGCATATAGATTTATTCCATCTCTCTTGGGATTATTAATATATACATTGTTCATAGGGAGAATTTTTTATAGTCATTTATTGTAATTGAAATAGATATTATAATTGCTGTTATTCTGTAAGGAGTTTGTCGTTGCTGCTGCTGCATAAAACAACTTCTTTTTTATACCACTAGAGGGCCTTCATGGGGATTTAACATGTTTTTGGATGTCCTCCCCCGCTCACCCATTTGGTCTATATTCAAATCTACCTAGCAACAGAGATGCTAATTTACATCGCCGGATTGTGATTGAAACATCCGGGAGGTGATTGGCCGCAGCGACTACACCTTGAATAAAAGACGTTGGGAGTGCCAAGATGGCAGCGCCTCCGATGACGTCCGTATGACGAAACGCGTAAGGCGGGACTATCTTGGCACGTACAACGTCACTTCCGCACAACGTGGTTCCGGAAACCAGGCCGGTGGAACGCAAGCGATAGTTTTTTCAGCAGCGCTGCGTCCCCGGACCGTGTGAGCCTGTGAGCTTCCTCTCTGTGGATTTAATATCAATTTTAAACGTTTTATATTTGGTCTTAGTGGATTCAGTCGTTGGACTGTATTACACAAATAAAATACTAATTAGAAACAAAGTTACGCTATGAAGGAATTTTTATTTTTTATCTAAACATATGAAAGTGGATGCCTGGCTGGGATCTGTGCTACAGCAAAGGGCAGTGAGTCCCCTTCACCTCCTCAACAAGTGGTTCTCCTGGATTGGGCTGAGTGGAAGAATACTGGCACCGGTGAGATCAGAGCGATTAAAGGCTGAGGATTAACACCACACGCTCATACCCCTGCAGGGGCAGGGAGCTCCGGTGAGTACAATCACATTAGGGGAAATTGCTTGCATGGATCTCCACTGCTAAAGAAGAATCTTCTGAGAAATACGCTATACAATTTATTACACTGCAATTGTATCACCATTATGAACTTTTGTATTATACAGCAGTTGGGACTATATATATATATATATTTCTTTGAATATTTTTTAATATTAATTTTTTGTGACACATTTTTTGATACACTTTTTCACATATAAGAGATTGGTTTTAACTCTCAACGGTATTTGCACATTATTGCACTGTGTGGGTTGCACTGTGGTCTGACAACCAACTTTTTTAGATTCGATACTTGTCACTCTGCATTTTTAGTGGATTTTGTTCACACATGTTTCACAATTTAGACAATATTAGGATTGAGTTTGCTTAATGTATGGGATTATAATTACTTGGAATTCCATTAAGGATTTATTACCTCACCGTATTGATTAATTTTTGGTCAATTCACAACTTTTTAATTTATATTTATTTTTATTTTTATACTTTTTGTATCGAGGTAGGATTGTATTACGCACCAACGCACTTGGCACTTTAAACACTCACATTTACACAGCGCCATCCCCTATATTCCCCTAGCAACTCAGGCCTGGGAAAAAAAGGAAGGCAAGACATTGTCTCAATTTAGATAAAAAGCTAAAACCACCCTTGGCAAAAAAGCCAAATGAAGAGGAACCATTTTGTCCTTATGGAGTACCAGTACAGTACCAGTACAAAGAAAAAGCCACAAATTCAGATTCTCTCCTTGCCAAGGTAATAGTGACCAGGAAAACAACCTTACTAGTCAGAAGCACTAGGGGAAAACCCCAGATTTGCTCAAATGGTGACCAAATTGAGGTCCCCCAGAGGTAATGAAGACCTAAGTGGAGGAACCATATGCAAGGCTGAAATCTACTCCTTAATGGTACACGGGGTCAGCGTCAGATCTATTCCAGACTGGAGAAAAAAATACATTGGGCATATAACATACATTGCCACCTCATCCCTTTAAAACGGGACACATATTAATTACACAGGTTCTGTGGCTGATTAAGGTTGTAATTAAACTCACTTGGTGCCTTATCTGCATTAAATTATCCTCCGAACTTGAGTAATTCATATATGTTCGGGTTTTAAGGGATAAGGTGGCAACCCTAGTGGGAATGGAAGCCTTACACCAGGCTATATATGATCTCCAGGTTCTATGGTAAATATTTTTAGAGGACTCCTTCCTAGCCCTTAACAATGTGGAAAAGACTGCCCCAGACACTCCCCTATCCTCCAAGATCCTGGCTTCAATAGCCAAGCTGTTAAAGCCAGCGACCATAAAAGAGGATGGCAAATCGGAACTTGTTGCAGGAGGCCCTAGAAGCTACTGGAATTACCAGTGATCTCTCCACCAAGAAGACATGGAAGAAGCTGAATTGGAGGAAAGGCCTTATATTAGTGAGAACTGATCCCAAGGCGTGCCCCATCATCAACCAAAGCATTCTGAACACCTCCAGATGTAGAGACCCTTCCCCATAGCCAACTGCTGATGGCTGAGTGTCAGAAACCATGAATCAGACTGAGACAGAAGTACAGTTAAATCACACGCATTTAATAATAATAATAAAAAGGTAAACAGTAAACGTAGTCAAAACATAGCCAGAGTTCAGGAAGCAGAATGGATAGGCAGACAACCCAAAACGTCAGTGAGCCAGAGATGAGCGTAGTAGAACAGCAAGCAGTATCTGGAGCCAGAAGGAATGTCAGCCAAGCAAGTCTTTAACAGGAACACTGGAGAGCGTCTCTAGAGATGTGACCAAGGTGAAGGCAGAGATCAACTGGGCTTGACGGCTTAAGTAGGCAGGACTGATGAGCAAAATATCATCAACAGGTTAGTCACTGTGGAGAGAAAGGAGCTGGCAATTAGCCGACAGCTGAGCAGGCAGCTTTGAGAAGGAAGAGTTGAGCCCAGCCCTGACAGTACCCCCTCAATGACCCCTCCCCCTCGGAGGACCACCAGGCTTGAGGGGAAAACGTCTATGGAAATCACAGAGGAGGACAGGGGCATGTACGTCCAAGGATGAGACCCAAGAGCGCCCACGGAACCTACGGGAGTCAACAATGCACTGTACTTCATACTCCTCATGGTTCTCAACCTGTACAGGATGAGGACGAGGCACCGAGGTGGTAAAGTGGTTGCAAACCAAAGGTTTTAATAAGGAGACATGAAATACATTCGAGATACGCATATTAATAGGAAGGTCTAATACGTAAGCCACTGGGTTAATCCTGCGAAGAATACTTAAAGGCCCAATAAACCGAGGTTCGAACTTCAGAGAGGAAACACAAAGTCTGAGGTTGCAAGATGACAGCCAGAACCTGTCCCCAACCTGGTAGGAAGGCACAGGCAGGCGTCTGCAGTCAGCATGGAATCTGTACCTATCATTGGCATGTTGCAAAGCTTCCTGGACTTGTGCCCAAGTGGAACAAAGACCACAGAGATGCTCCTCTAATGCAGGATTACTCTGCAGAACAAACGAGTCAGGCAACATGGAAGGTTTGAAACCATAGTTCATCATAAACGGGGAAAATTGGGAAGCAGAATTCAAGGCACTATCGTGAGCAAACTCCGCACACGGTAAGAGGTCTGACCAGTTGTTATGATGATCAGAAATATAGCAATGTATGAATTGCTCCAAGGACTGATTGGCTTGTTATGCGTCCCCATTAGACTGCGGGTGATATGCAGAGGAGAAAGCAAGCTGAATTCCGAACTGTACACAAAAGGCTTGCCAGAACCGGGACACAAACTGACTACCCCTGTCCGAGACAATCACCTTGGGTAGTTCATGTAAACAAAAGATCTCACAAGCAAAAATGGAAGCCAGTTCCTTGCAAATGGGCAACGTCTTAAGTGGAATACAATGGGACATTTTCGAGAACCGGTCAACCACCATAAGGATAACTGTGTTGCCCTGGGAGTTTGGTAACTCCACAATAAAATCCATAGACAGGTGGGTCCAGGGCCTCTCTCCATAGGGTATGGGTTGTAGGAGGCCCACTGGAAGATGTTGTGGAATCTTACTCTAAGCACACACGGAACAGGCAGCTACGAAGGCAGTTACATCAGCACGTAGACTAGACCACCATAATTGTTGGGAAATGCCCAAAAGAGTTGATTCTTTCCAGCGTGGCCATCAGCCTTGGGAGAATGGTAAGTCTGGAGCATGGCGGTACGGAGTTTCTCTGGGACAAAGCAGCAGTCCCAAGGCTTTTCAGGAGGAGCATGGACCTGAGAGGCAAAAATTTTGTCACCCATAGGAGAAGTGAGACTGGTGTGAACCGTAGCCAGAATACGATCAGGAGGAATCGCAGAAACCGGAACCGACTCCATCTTGGAAGTGGAGAAAAATTGTTGTGACATAGCGTCAGCCCTTACATTCTTTGTACCGGGTAAGAATGAGACAATGTAATTGAAACTAGACAAGAAAAGAGCCCACGGTGCCCTTCTGGGAGAGAGGCGTTTAGCCTCAGACAAGAATGTGAGATTCTTATGGTCAGTAAGAATGAGAACCGGCACAGTGGTACCTTCGAGCAGATGTCTCCATTCTTTCAGGGCTAAAATGATCGCTAACAGCTCTCTGTCACCAATTTTGTAATGGCACCCGCAGGTGACAATTTCTTGGAAAAGTAGCCACAAGGATGCATAGCGCTCTCAGGGGTAGGACATAGAGACAGAAGGGCACCAACTCCAGTCTCGGAAGCATCAACCCCGAGGATAAAAGGTAACATAGGATCAGGATGTGCCAACACAGGAGCAGAAACAAAGGCAGCCTAGATACTCTCAAAGGCCTTAATGGACTCTGGAGACCAACTCTATGGGTTACCGTCCTTTCTGGTGATATCAGTCAGGGGCTTGACCAGAGACGAGAAGTTACAACTGATAGTCGTCAAAGCCAAGAAAATGCTGCAGAGGATGTAAACCCGCGGGTCGGGGCCACTGTAGGACTGCTGAAAGTTTCTCTGGGTCCATCGAAAAACCAGCAGTGCAAATTACATAGCCCAGGAATTTAACCTGTTCACGATGGAATTCGCACTTCTCCAATTTACAATAGAGATTGTTCTCTCTTAGTTTCTGAAGCACACGCCAGGCATCTGTGTGGTGGCTCTCCAGGGACTTGGAAAATATGAGGATATCGTTGAGATAAACCACCACACATAACTGCAACAAATCTCAGAGGACATTGTTAATTGCTGGAAAACTGCCAAGGCGTTACAAAGGCCAAAAGCCATTACGAGGTACTCATAATGGCCTTTTCTGGTATTAAACGCAGTTTTCCACTCGTCGCCATCCTAATTCTCATGAGATTGTATTCCCCTCTCAAGTCAAGCTTTGTGAAAAGCGTTGCTCCCTTGAGGCGGTCAAATAACTCCGTAATCAACGGAATCGGAGAGGCATTCTTAATCGTGAAACGATTGAGACCCCTATAATCAATACAAGGTCTCAGTTCACCACTCCTCTTCTTTTTTTTTTTATAAATTCTTTATTTTTATAGAAATCATGATACAATTATCAAAAGCATTTATCATCCCACTATAACATCACTTTGACAATACCATCTATCTATATCACAACCCCATTACCTTGTCATTCTGCCTTATCTGTGTATTCATTTCCTCAAACTATCCATTGTAATCAGTTCCATAACAAAATATGACTTCTCTTTTTCTTTCATCGTGAGAACCTCATGTTAATAACAAAAAAAATAATAAGGAGGAAAAAAAAAAAAGCCTCCCCTCCCACCCGATAGCGCCAACAACCCTACCTATCTTCTCCAAGCCCCTCCCTATAGGCAAGATAAGGGGCTCATATCTTCCGGTATTTCTCATCTTGCTCTTTCAGCATCATAGTGAGATTCTCCAATTGTTGGATTTCTGCAATTCTGGCAAACCACTGCACTCTAGTTGGAGAAATGTTACTCTTCCACAACACAGGGATACACGCCTTCGCTGCCGTGAGAAGATGTTTCAACAGTGAATTTTTGTATTTTTCCACAGACAGAGGGACATCATGCAACAAAAAAGCTGCCGGTCTTTCTCCAAGAGACACACCTGTAATTGTTTTAACAATTTCGGCCACCATTTTCCAAAACTCCCTAAATCTCGAACATTCCCAAAAAATATGTAGCACAGTACCCTCTGCCTCATGACTCGGCCAGCATACATCTGACACCCGAGGAAATATCTGATGCAATACTGTCAGTGTTCTATACCATCTGGTGAAGATTTTATATCCTCCCTCCTGATATCTACTGAAGCCTTATGGGTAAACAGTAAAATCCTGTCCTTCTGAACCTGGGAGAATGTGACCCCCATATCCCTTTCCCAAGCCTGTAAAAAGGTAAGTTCTTGTGGTGCTTCAATGACTCCTCGGCCTAAGCATAACTGCTCAAACCCTGACGGTGCCCAAATTGCCGTATATATGTTTTGACTTTGAACGGAGAAAAGCGCATAGTTGCGTCAGCCTAAAAAATCAAAATCTGGTGCTTTATCACATTCAGTCTCTCTTCTTGTCATTAGACGATTGTCTACTGAAAAGTGAATAAGCCTATTTTTACCTCTTCACCGTATGATACCAAACCCCGGATCTGTCATGCTTGGCTGAAAAGCCTGTGTGCCCAGAATTGGAACCATAGGGCTCGGGTATAGCGACAAAAAAAAACTTTTTAATGGTTCGTAAGGTAGCGCCTACCTTTGGATGTCTCCTCACTGCTGGTGGGATTTCAGTTTCTGAAAGCCAAACCAACCCTAAGGGGATATCAATCATCGCCTGTTCCATGTGAACCCACAGCTTCCTCTTATGGGGTACACACCAGTCCACCACCCTTGCCAGATGCGAGGCTTCCTGGTATCTAACCGGGTCAGGGAAACCAATCCCTCCTTTTTCCTTTGGGAGCGATAAGATAACTCTGCACATCCTTGCTGACTTCCCGGCCCAGATAAACCTCAGGAAACTCGATCGAAGATCTCTCAGAAAGCTTGGGGGGATCTTAATTGGAAGAGTCTGAAACAAGTACAAGAGCCTTGGCATCACATTTATCTTTATAATATTTATCCTCCCAAACCATGTAAATACTTTCCTATCCCATCGCTGGAAATCAAGTTTAAATTGTCTTGCCATCGGGGCATAATTAAGTTCAAATATCCTATTCAGATTATTTGGTATTTTAGTCCCTAGGTAACGTATATGAGATTCTGTCCATCTAAAATCAAATTGCGTGGTTATCTGATGTTGCGGGGATGCATTCATTTCCACCCCCATCGCCTCCGATTTCCCAAAGTTCACCTTAAAATTCGATAAACCACCATTCAAACGTAGCTCAGAAGGGATGGGAGGGAAATGACTGGGGAGGTTATAAAGTAAATCAAATCATCAGCGTAAGCCGCAAGCTTATGTTCCTCCCCCTTTGTTGGAATACCCCTAATGTTTGGATTGGCACGAATCATTCTTAAAAAGGGTTCTATTGCAAGAATAACAATGATGGGCGACAGTGGGCATCCCTGACGTGTACCATTTCGTATAGAAAAAGGCTCTGAGATTCTATCATTGATCTTGACCCTGGCACACGGTACCAAGTATAAGTTTGTAAACCAGCTCAACATGCCATTCCCCAGGCCTATATGTTATAAAGTAGCCCTCAGGAATATCCAATCCACCCTGTCAAATGCTTTTTCCGCATCTGCAGCTATAAGAACTAGGGGTTTCTGCTGACTTTGTGAGAAATGTATGGCACTCAATACTCGCTGCATATTTTCTCTACCCTCTCTACCGGTAGGTAACCCCACTTTATCTGGATATATCAAGAAGGGAATATGACTTGCTAATCTGGTGGCGAGAATCTTTGTAAAAACTTTAAGGTCTACATTTAACAGGGATATCGGACCATAAATAGAACACTGAGAGGGGTCTTTCCCTTCTTTTGGGATTACTGTTATATGCGCCAGTAATGTTTCTGTCAGTATTTTCTCCCTCTTGCATAGTGAATTAAAAGCTGCTGTGAATCTCGGAGCCAGTTTCTCAGCAAAAGACTTATAGTAAGACAGGTTATACCCATCTGGGCCTGGTGCTTTGCCCGATTTCAGTAGTTTTAAGGCTCCCAGGAACTCGTCAGTTGTAATTGGTGCATCCAAATCTCCGGCTATCTCATCGGTCACCCTGGGCATACCTGACGCTTGAAGATATTCCCTAGCCGCCTCCCATTTATTATGGGACCCTGAGGGAGAAAGTGTCCCCTCTAATTGATATAAATTCTCGTAATAATCCTTAAAGGCCTGTGCGATCGCCTGTGAAGAACTAAACATCCTGTCTCCCTGTGTATTAATAAGTGTAATATGATTACGTGCCCTAGTTTCTCAAAGAGCGTTTGCTAACATCCTACTTGGCTTGTTGCTTGTTGTTACTCATAAAATGTCCACCTGCATCGGATTAATTTGGCTTTTGCTTTATCCATAAGTAGTAAATTTAGCTCCTCACATAGACCAACTAATTTCTCCTCTATTTGTTGTGCCTGGGATTTTTTATGTACCAATTCCAGTGCACGGATACCTTTAAGCAACAAGTCAATCTGTTCATTGAGCATCCGTTTCCTATGGGCACCCAGAGAAATTAGAGTACCCCTCATAACACACTTGTGTGTTTCCCACAGACAGAAAGGGGTAACTTCCCTTATATCATTGGTTAAGAAAAAAAGAGTCCAGTTCCTGGCCCAATTTTTCCTCATATTCCGTTTCTTTTAAAAGGGTCTCATTGATCTTCCAGTGCCACTCTCGGGAATCTGACTCCCCCAGTTCTACAACACAATTTGTCGGCGCATGATCCGACAAAGTAAATGATCCTATAGAAGCATTTCTTTATTTTGAGATATAAAGATATAATTAATTCTGGTGTAGGTCTTATGTTTTGCCGAGGAAAAAGTATAGTCCCTGTCCTGTGCATGTATAGTTCTCCAGCTATCTATCAATTGCAGATCCTGGAGGAGTTTCTTAGCTCTACGCAATTTTGCATATGATAAATGAGAAGAACCTTTTGACGCATCTAAAATGTGATCTAAAACCATATTAAGATCCCCGCTTATCACAAGTAGACCCTCCCTATGTTGGTGAACCGAGACCCGATCCTCATTTGGTAGATATAGGTTCACTAATGTAACTTTTTGCTCACCCAGGCTTCCTTTCACAGTAAGGACACAACCCCTTTCATCAGTAATTACCTTTGACTCCTTCCATGGAATCTGTTTTGAAAGAATAATAGAGACCCCACTTGACTTAGAGGTCTGAGAGGTACTGTGATACACTGTAGGAAATCTATGATTCTTTAGTTTTGGAATTTTGTCACTTCTAAAGTTTGTCTCCTGCAGAAAAATAAGTTGTGATTTAAATCTTCTCAATTCAGCTAGGAGTTTAATATGTTTCTCTGGGATATTCAATCCTTTAACATTATAGGATGTTAAAGTTATCCTAGTCATTTTTGCAGTTGGCTACGAGAGGGGGGGACCCTTTAAGAGGGTAGAAGACCAGGTGTGAATTTCTGACCTGTCCACTTTCCTCACAGTTAAAAAGAAAATATATAAAAAATAGAAATGCCTCTGACTTTTCCTCCACCTGGAGGAGAGGCGTTTACTATGGGGAGTGATGTCAAGCAGGCAGGAGTCTGAGCTGTAATATCATCAGCAATGCACTCCTAATCACTGTATGACCTTTAATGATGCAAACATTACCTATACTGTGAACAAACCCAAATTCTATTCACCTAATAACAGTTGATCCCATTTTTTCCAGAAGCCTAGACCCCCTCTTAATTCCTCTCTCACGCTAGGAGAGTTTTTAAGCTTTTTAAACATCCCCTCCTCAGTCCCAGTGTTTTCCCCCAGCATCGGACCATTGATATACCAAGTACAATATATATTCCATCACTGCTGTCTTTTAGCCCCTGCTTGGAAAGCGGATCTCTTCCGGCCCTGCCCTTATTAATGGGGTTCTCCCAACCTACTCTCATCCATTATTACTTATCATATCGCCATTAACCTATATGCCGACCTTTAATGCCCTCTTACCGTCTGAGCCTATCAAAAACGACAGGGCAGGCATCCAGGGCCGATCCTACCCAGGGTGCGCAGAGTGCTTTGCACCCAGGCGCCTGCAGAGGTGGGGGCGCCGAAGAGCCAGAGTTCTCCCCTCCCTCCTTCTCTCCTTGTGAGTGTCTGTCCAGAACACCAGTGTGAGCGTAGGGCAGCCCGTCCAGCCTGGCATTGCTGGGGGGGAGGGGCACTCCTCTTCCTGACACGAGAGTTCTAGTCAGTGGCTGCTGAGTGTTGATGTGTGGGAATGAATTCCTCACACTGGGACCCCGCACTGTCTCTACCAACTCCAGTTGGAATGCCTCCTCCTCCCATCTCTATTTCGGGCTGCAAGCAAAGAGAACCGAGGTGAGTCAGTGTTCAGTATGCTGTGTGCTGAGGATGGCATCCTCAGCACACCTTTATATGTGCTCTGGGCTGCCCCTGCTAGGAGATGACTTATGGCATGATAGATTACATAGGATACACAGCCCCTGTCCCTTCCTGCACCTCAGTATTACATCTACAGATGTGATGTATAATGAGATGTACTAAGAGCCCTTTCACACTGACAGTGCGGGGGCGTTGGCGGTAATACGCCGCTACTTTTAGTGGCACTTTACCGTCTCTTTAGAGGTACATTTAACCCCCACTAAAGTGTTCAAAGGCGCAACTGCGGAGGCACTTTGCAGGCACTGCCCATTGATTTCATTGGGCAAGGGCACTTTAGGAGCGGTGTATACACCGCTCCTAAAGCGCCTCAAAGAAGCTACTTGCAGGAATTTTTTGGACGTTGTGCCAGTGCTCTGCTCCAGTGTGAAAGCATTCGGGCTCTCACACTGGGATTGCAGATAAGGCTTTTTCCAGGCGCTATTTTTAACACTAAAGCGCCTGAAAAACACCTCCAGTGTGAAAGGGGTCTAATGGACCATCTCCTGTACTATGTCTGCAGTAAGGATGCGCTCCAGCGTGTTCGCAAGCTGCACCTGCAGAGCCCGCCAGGAACTCGGCACTGAACAGCGCTAATCACAAGCAGTGAGACATTTCCCGATGTGCGGCTGCAGAGATTGGGAAATGCCTCACTGCCTGCGATTAGCACAGCACACTGCCGACTTCCTGGTGGGCTCGGCACGTGCAGCTTGCGAACACGCTGGAGCTCATCCTTAGTCTGCAGTCTCGGACCATCTCCTGTAGTATGTCTGCAGTCTCTGACCATCTCTTGTATCATGTCTGCAGTCTCGGACCATCTCCTGTATTATGTCTGCAGTCTCTGACCATCTCCTGTACTATGTCTGCAGTCTCTGACCATCTCCTGTACTATGTCTGCAGTCTCTGACCATCTCCTGTACTATGTCTGCAGTCTCTGACCATCTCCTGTACTATGTCTGCAGTCTCTGACCATCTCCTGTACTATGTCTGCAGTCTCTGACCATCTCCTGTACCATGTCTGTAGTCTCTGACCATCTCCTGTACCATGTCTGCAGTCTCTGACCGTCTCCTATATCATATCTACAGTCTCGGACTATCTCCTATACTATGTCTGCAGTCTCTGACCATCTCCTGTACTATGTCTGCAGTCTCTGACCATCTCCTATATCATGTCTGCAGTCTCTGACTATGTCTGCAGTCTCTGACCATCTCCTATATCATGTCTGCAGTCTCTGACCATCTCCTGTACTATGTCTGCAGTCTCTGACCATCTCCTGTACTATGTCTGCAGTCTCTGACCATCTCCTATATCATGTCTGCAGTCTCTGACCATCTCCTATATCATGTCTGCAGTCTCTGACCATCTCCTGTACTATGTCTGCAGTCTCTGACCATCTCCTGTACTATGTCTGCAGTCTCTGACCATCTCCTATATCATGTCTGCAGTCTCTGACCATCTCCTATATCATGTCTGCAGTCTCTGACCATCTCCTGTACTATGTCTGCAGTCTCTGACCATCTCCTATATCATGTCTGCAGTCTCTGATCATCTCCTGTACTATGTTTGCAGTCTCTAACCGTCTCGTACTATGTCTGCAGTCTCTAACCGTCTCCTATATAACGTCTGCAGTCTCTGACCATCTCCTGTACTATGTCTGCAGTCTCTGACCATCTCCTGTACCATGTCTGCAGTCTCTGACCATCTCCTGTACCATGTCTGCAGTCTCTGACCATCTCCTGTACTATGTATGCGGTCTCTGATCATCTCCTGTACTATGTCTGCGGTCTCTGACCCTCTCTTGTATCATGTCTGCAGTCTCTGACCATCTCCTGTACTATGTCTGCGGTCTCTGATCATCTCCTATATCATATCTGCAGTCTCCGACCATCTCCTGTATCATGTCTGTAGTATTTCTGGGGGCTCTTTCTAACAGACTCTCTAACAGAAGCGCTCTCTGTCTCCATCAGAGAGGCCCCCCTCCATCAGAGAGGCCCCCCTCCAGGTTCCAATAAAGTACTCTTGCTTCTCTTCCTGTATTTTGTTTATTGTACCTGTAAGGATCCCAGGGTAATGAAGACTTTGTGGTGGAGCATCTCTGTGGTTGAGACGTTGCCATAGAAATATTTGTAAAGGGGAGGAGTTACTAAATTGACCCCGCCCATGTGGGGGCGCCAGAAATATTTCTGCACCCAGGCGCCTGTGACCCTAGGATCGGCCCTGCAGGCATCCATCCCTATTTTATCCCCTACTTTCCTCCCCACCACTATAATTCTTCCTGGGCCTATAACAGATTACTAAATCCAATCACAGGAGGATAATTATAAGGCAACCCCACAACCTTTATCTCTCCCCTGATGGGGTATCTGGATTCCCTTTCATCATAAACCTTTTTAGAAAAAACTATGTGCATTGATGATGTACTTATGCTTCAAAAAACCTTTGCCTATATTCTATAAACCTGTACAATATTTTCTAGATGTACATTCTATATTTAGAAGTGTACCATCCCCCCACCTATGCTAGTGAACAACAATATTGTACCCCCATCTTTCACCTTTAAAATCTGTGATCAAATCCAACATATTTCAATACATATATAAAATACTCTACACAGCATGCACAAAAATAACAAAATTTTTTTATTTTTTTCCCAATCCTCAAGGGGAAGGGAAAGATCTTAAGGTCCCATCACAGCAAAAAAAGAAAAAAAAAAAAAAGAAAAAAAGTCTGAGACTTACTAATCAGTTGATTAGACATTGTACCCAAACTGGGATGTCCTTCTCCCCTATTGTCTCATTTGTTGTAGGGGTCCCCTTTCCATGGCTATTGGCAAGTCTATCCAGTTGGGCACTTCAAAAGCCTCTGAACCCAGAAACAGGAATAAGTCAGGCAGTAGATCTGGATCATATAAATTAAAAGTACGTTCATCTTTTTTAATAACCAGGGACATTGGGTACCCCATCTATAAGTCCCCCCCCCCTTGATCGCAGGTGATCCAAGAGTGGTCTGGGCAGCCGGCGTCTAGTCTTTGTCAGATGACAAAAATCAGGATAGACTTGTATTTCCTCCTTATTAAAGTCCAATGACCCCTTCTGCCACGCTGCTCTTACTATGTCTTCTTTTATCCTGTAAAATCACGGGGAGCAACCTGAGTAGGGTTGCGGACTGTAGGAACCCTGTGCACCCGGTCTAATTCAATCAGAGTGTCTGGGGGATTCTCCAATCTTTAATTAAAAATATCAATTACTATTTCTGTCAGATCAGATGTAGCAGTAGCTTCCGATATCCCCCTAATGCGTACATTGTTCCTTCTACTTCTATTTTCAAAGTCTTCGGCTTGTAATTGTAATGTTATCAATCTCTGGTGTTGCGCTTTTAACTTTTCCTCCATCACATCTATGCGTGTATTGGCTGTACTTTGCAATGTTTCACAACAGAGCAATTTATGATCTATTGCCTCTACTTTAGAGCACAGTTCTCATCAGACTGCCCAGCAGCATCTGTATGTCCTCCTTGGTGGGGAGAGCCTGGAAAAAATATCTGGTTCTCTACCCTGCTCCTGGGTGTACATATCAAGTGGATTCGCAGAGGATACCTGTGGGTCTGTGTCCGTAATCATCTGGGAAGATATAGAGGGATCTAGTTCAGTTGTTTCAGCTTGAGTCTTGTCCGGGATCTCACTTAACAGTGTGGATACCTCCGGTGTTTACTGACTTTGCACTGGCCGTGCTACTCATTGTGGGACCATGTTAGTATCTGTCTCTCTTTATCATCAGATTTCGAGTCATATATGAATGGCTAGGGGTGTAAGGCGCTCCTGGGTTCTTCCCACATCTCGGCATGAGCTACTGAATTTCACGGTCCTGAAGGTCTTCAGTGGAGTGCACTGCAAAATTACCGTGCTCTACTCCCTAGCGTCTCACTCCGCCATGCTTAGACCACGCCCCCCTGGAAAACGGAAGTCTGCTCTACCACTCCTCTTCTTCACAAAGAAGAAACCAGCACCAGCGGGAGATGAGGATTTGTGGATGAAACCTCGAGAAAGTGCGTCTGCAACATACTCCTCCAAGACCCCTCCATACCGGCCACGAGGGGGTATGGCACCATGTTGAAGGTCAATTGCGCGATCATACGACCGGTGTGGAGGCAAACTACCAGCTTCAACTTTGTCAAAGACATCGCTAAAATCGCGGTACTCGTCCGGCAGGGAGAAGAGTGAAGAGGTGCACAGGACCTTGGTTACCTTCTGGAAGCATGACTTACTGCATTGTGGTGACCAGGAGAGAACCTCAGCATGGAGCCAATCAAAAAAGGGGTTGTGCCTCTATCCAAGGATAACCAGCGGGAACTTATGTGAGGAAATAAGTTGGATTATCTCATGGTGAAGAGCCCCTACGGCCATGGACAATGTAACAGTCTCATGAGTCACATGGGCAGGCTGTAGAGGTCTCCCGTCAAGAGCCTCAATGGCAAGTCAAGTGTCACGCAGCTGCAGTGGAATTGAGTGCTTCGATACAAAGGCAGCATCAATGAACAGGCCTGCATCCCCAGAGTTGATTAGAGCCTGTATCTCGACGGATGACTCAGCCTAAGAAAGGGTAACCGAATCCAGGGGCTTATCCTTCTGGATAACTGGGGACGAAATACCACCTAAGGTCTGTCTGTGACAGGACCTCAAGGTTCGAGCGTTCCCTGGATGGGTAGGACAAGACTTTAAAAAGTGACCTGCCTGGCCACAATAAAGGCACAATCTCTCCCTTCCCTAAATGGTTCTCTCATCCGCAGAGAGACACGTGAAGCCCATGTGCATGGGTTTATCTTCACAGAACGACTCGGTACCAGGAGGCATGGGAGGTGAGGGAGGCAAGGGTGGGGCTGCAAAGTTTGGAGACAAATGTACAGGAGGCTTCTGCAAGCGCTCTTTAAAAAGGAAGTCTTTCTCTGAGTCTGGAGTCAATGAGGATGGCAAACGTGATCAACTTCTCCAGCTCAGTGGGTATATCTTGGGCTGCTATCTCATCCTTGATGGTATCTGAGAGACCATGAGAAATAGCAGCCACGAGGGCCTCATTGTTCCAAGCAACCTCTGTTGCCAAAGTACAGAATTCAATGGCATAATCGACAACCGTTCTCGTAATCTGTTTGATGGACATGAGGCACTTAGAAGTAGAAGCAGAGCATGCAGGAACGTCAAATACCCCTTTAAAATAAGCCACAAACTCTGGGTAACTCAAGACAACAGCTTTTTGCGTCTCCCATAGAGGGTTTGCCCAGGCCAAGGCTCTCACAGAAAGCAAAGATATCAGGAAAGCTAGTTTGCTTCTGTCCATGGGAAACGCCTGGGGCAGCATCTCAGACATACCTCTTATAGAGGTAATACTCAAGGCGGGTGCCCGCACAGAGACTGGAGCAGCAGCAGGGATGGCCTACAACACAGGTTGTACCTGGGAAGCCACAGTGGGAGATTCCAGGTGAGCCGTGCGCGTTTGTAACGCCATGGCATACTGATCCATTCGGTGATCCTGCTCATCCAATCTGGAAAAAAGTGGATTGACTCCATCTTCTGAATTCATGGCCTTCGCCTACTGTCAGAAACCATGAATCAGACTAAGACAGAAGTACAGTTAAATCACACTTGTTTAATAATAATAATAATAAAAAAAGGTAAACCGAGTAAACATAGTCAAAACATAGCCAGAGTTCAGGAACTGGAATGGATAGTCAGACTAGCCAAAACGTCAGGGAGCCAGAGATAAGCGTAGTAGAACAGCAAGCAGGATCTGGAGCCAGAAGGAATGTCAGCCAAGCAAGTCTCTAACAGGAACACAGGAGAGCATCTCTAGATATGTGACCAAGGCGAAGGCAGACATCATCTGGGCTGGGATGGCTTAAGTAGGCAGGACTGACGAGCAGGATATCATCAACAGGTGAGTCACCGTGGAGAGAAAGGAGCTGGCAATTACCCGACAGCTGAGTGGCCAGCTTTGAGAAGGAAGGGCTGAGCCCAGCCCTGACACTGAGAAAATCCATGTGCCAATTTTCCATTCCAGGAATGTGCACTGCAGACAAAGCAAGAACAGGAATCACTGCCCAGGACAGAATGAGATCCACTTCTTCCTTTGCTGCACAACTCCTGGTGCCCCTCTGGTGATTGACACATGCCACCGTGGTAGCATTGTCCGACTGAACTCGTACCGGAAGGCACTGCAACTGATTTGCCCAGTGTAGAAGTACCAGGCAAATTGCTGGAAGTTACAAAATATTGATGGGCAATAATCTTTCCTGTGGAGACCCAGTCTCCTGCACACCTCCCCATCCCGACAGGCTGGCATCTGTTGTTACCACTTTAATGAGATGGGCAGAAACAAACATCCTGCTTCCAACCTCAGAGGCCACATCTACCAATCCAGTGACTGCAGAACACTGGGACGAAGATACATCCGAGAATCCAGAGACTGAGAGCTCCTGTCCCATGCTGACAGGACATTCTGTTGCAGAGGCCTGGAATAAAATTGAGCAAAAAGGAATGTCTTGAATGGGGCAACCATCTTCCCTAACACTCTTATGCAAGTGTGGATTGAGAGATTTCTTCGCTCCATGAGGGAAGCCATCTGACTTCTCAGAGACACATTTCTCTGGAGGAAGCAAAACTTTTGCCTGGACTGTATACAAGACCAAGCACAAATTTACCAGTCTTGGGGTTGATTTTTGGAATATAGACACTTTAGGGATTTAGAGGCATGGTGAATTACTTGTAAGTTGTAATTTTTTTCCACAATTCTTTGGAAAATTAAGAAATTAAGCAGAAATGTCTGGGCCCCCTGAGGCGGCCACAAAGAAACCAACGACTGACACTTTGGAGCTGCAGATTCCACAAGAGGCAACTCTAAATCAGAATGAACCATCTCTGATAGGGAATTCATGAGGGTTCTCTGGACCTGCGAGACACTCTATGAAATTCAACAGGCTTCCAATCCTCTGTAGGGGAGTCTATCACTTGATTCCTGCTCAAACTAGGTAACTAGGAGAAGGGGACTGTCCCCGTTTCTTACCCTGCTGACCAATGAAGGTGAACATTTCAACAAGTAAGCAAGATGGGAAATACATCACAGAAACCAGTCTAGCAGAGGGACCTTGAGCAACCAGTGCCCTCTGTTATAAAAAAGAGTGGCAGCCACAAAATAAGACCTCAGCAAGCTTTAAGCTTAGCAGAGGGCCACCAAAAGCACCTTGATCAGTACTGCTGCACAGGGTTTCCGTGAACACGGGGTCCAGCGCCAAAAGGTTGTGTTACAGGCAATTACCACGTGTTTATTTTCATTAAAGTGGGGCCCAGGTACCATCCATCTTAGCAAACATAGCTGTACTATCAGATCCGGGATAGCAAACTCGCGATCCCTATAGGGACCATTGGGAATCTGGCAATGCTTGTGCGGCGTGTAGCACATTTACCTTCACTGCCTCTAAAGTCGTACAAGTATTCAGGCTGCTGCAGCTTGGCTAGAAATAAGGGAAGTTACTGACATTTGAAGCTTAGATAGGGAAACTACATTTTTTACCAGTTTGATAGTGTCTCCAGGTTTTTAAAAAAATGTAACTACTCTACAAAAGAATATATTATTTTCTTGTGTGAGTCTACTTTAAAATGAATGTTGCTGAGTTGAATAAAATGTAAACCATCACAACCTGCAAAAGAAGAGTTCATCTCATCTGACCCACTACTGTCTGATCTTTGCTTCCTTGTAGAGCAGCTGCTTTTCCACATCTGAGCTCCTTAAGGTGTGTCAGATGCCTGGTTACTGGCTGAGCTCTGTGGTTTCTCCCATTGACCCCTATGTCAATACAGGACACTGTAGTGAGGTATGGGTCAGTGGATGTAACAATACGTGGTGGGGTACAGAGGTATTCAACACTCCACTCACTTTTATGTTTCAATGATGTTTATTAAAGTTTTCATAAGACAAATAACAAAGATCTCAGCATTTCATTGAGCATTTCACAGTAGCCACAGTACATCATATATACAAGATATGCGGGGAGTTCACCTCTTGTGTTGCCAAGACCAGTTATCATGCCCTGATGTAGACTATACCTTGTTTGCTCTTGTACTGGTGGTATGTAACATATCTTACTGTGATTCCTTTACCAAAAACATTACTTCGTAGTCTATGACCATGTGCATGCTCTATAATATGGGTCTCAGAATACATCCTGCCCGCTAGGAAATCCCAGCTCCCCGTCCAACTATTGGGGGAGTCTGGCTTTCCAGGTCCCGGGGGGCCCCTTCTGGACCTCGTCAAATCAATGTCTTGCCGAGGGAAAAGAGGGGGTAACTCATAGAAAAAAGGAGAGGGGAAAGACTCCAATTTAGTGGGGTTAGATTTATGAAGGGAAGGTTGGGGGGGTACTCCACACTCTTATATCTTTCATTCAAGATGGGTTCTGGTTTGTGATTGTCCTGGGATCATTTGTCAGGTATTTGATCCATGGATCCCGGATCCCATACTTTATTGAACAACTTCATTTTATCCTGCGCAATTGCTGTTAGTCTTTCATTTAGCATAAGCCATGACCTTGTGTATTTAAGCTGGTCAAATGGTAAGGCTGCAGACCTCCAATTTCTCGCTATTGTGATTTTAGCTGATATGAATATAAATGTAAGAAGCCGTCTTTGGTTCTTTGAAGCTTCAGCTACCCTGCCACCCAGGAGTGCGTGTTTCGCGGACTTAGCCAGATTAATCTGGTGTATATAATGTTGTATATATACCAGTATATACCAGTTGTATATATGGGTGTATATAAAGTTGTAGATCCTGATCCAAAATCTCCTGACCTTGGGACATGTCCACCAAATATGATATGCTGTTCCCACCTGGCCGTATCCCTGAAAGCACCCCGGGGCGGCTCCGGGCACAAAAGTGGCCAGCCTGGCCGGTACCATATACCATCTAAATAACACCTTATAGTTAGCCTCTATAATGGAGGTATTGGTGAGCGATTGAGAAGCTGTCATTGCTATCGAGTGCCATTCCTCAAGATCTAAGGTTTCTTGAAGATCTTGTTCCCATAGAGTCATGTAATTCAATTTTGTTGAGATGTATGTCAAGATCGTATATATAGCAGATATATGGCCTCTGAGGATCACCCTTACGTGCTAAGGTTTGCATATAGTGGTGTATTTGGGTGAGTCTATAGTATTCAGTGTTTGGCATTTGATATTTTTCAATCAGGGATCTTTCAGATAGCATACCCCTATGATCGCAGAGATCTGCTATCCGTATAAGGCCCCTATTGGTCCACCATTCGAATGCGGGGGGGGGGGGGGGAGGCCCGGGGTGAAATCTCAATTTCGCAATAGAGGCGCTAGTGGGTTGTGAGGGGACTTAAATTTCTGGGTCCTTGAGAATCTATCCCAAATATCGAGTGAGAAGGAGAGAGTAGGACATAATATAATCGGTCTTTCTTTCATTGGTAGCCACATGATATGTGAAATTGGTTTAGGGTGATAGGAATAAGATTCGATAGTCATCCATATTGCTTGGGGTTGTTGGGAGTGGAACTTAGTGAGTTGGGCCATCTGGGCTGCATAGAAGTATTTCTGTAAATCAGGCAGACCAAGTCCTCCCTTCTGTTTTGGAGTGTACATTGTACCTTTTGGAATGTTTGCAGATCTGAGTGGACTAGTGACACAGGTATAGTACGAAACAAATATAAAACCTTCGGTAAAACATTCATTTTTATCGAGTGTAATCTGCCAAACCACGATGGGGGGGTGTATCTGCCATCTGGCTAAGTCTTCTGTCAGCCGTTTGAACAAAGCAGGATAGTTTTGTTTGTATAAGGTTTGTATAGACAATGTTAGTCGTATTCCTAGGTATGGAAGAGCTTCCGGTTCCCATAGGAATTGGTGGGATTGTTCCAGTGCTTTCTGGGTGGAGCTCTGCAAGGAAAGATTCAGTGCCCTAGATTTACTGTGGTTGATTTTAAGTCCTGAGATTTCTGAGAATGGGTGTAGAATAGCGTATAAATTGGGGAGGGATATGATAGGTGATGACAGTCCGCAGGAGGTCATCAGCAAAAAGTAAACACTTGTGCTCTCTGTCCCCACAGATAATGCCCTTGACATCTGAACAGGTGCGAATCGTTATTGCCAATGGCTCAATTGCTAGAGCGAATAACAACGGGGTTAATGGGCATCCCTGCCTGGTTCCCCTCCTGATGTCAAGGGGTTGAGAAGAGTATCCCCTGAGCATCAAAGATGCTGTGGGAGCTTCATAGAGCATTTGAAGGAGGGCCAGAAAGCGTTAGCCAAACCCAAAGCGACGTAACACATCCAATAGGTAATCCCAAGATAGGGAGTTGCAATGCCTTCTGGATATCCAATGAGAGCAGCATACCCTGTCTAGGTCCCTTACTGTCCCAGTCAGATTGGATGGCAGCAATTAAATTTATAATCCTGCGGGTCTGGTTCGATGCTTGGCAACTTGGGACAAAGCCTGCCTGGTCTGAGTGGATATATTGTGGGAGGAAAGAATTCAATCTAAGAGCTAGTACTTTTGTCATGATTTTTAGGTCCATGTTAAGCAATGAGATTGGGTGGTAATTAGCGCAATCCCCATGATCCTTTCCCGGTTTTGGTAAAATGTGTAGATACGCTGTATTCTCATGTTTGGGGATTTTGTTACCCCGTCTCAGATCATTAAAATAAGAACATAAATGGGAGATAAGGATCTCTTGATATTTTCTATAATAATGCCCTTGGAATCCGTCAGGGCCTGGGGCTTTCGAGGGATGCATAGTTTTTATTGCCTTCTTAATCTCTAATTCTGTGAATTCTTTGTCCATCAGGTCTGTGTGGGTGTGTGTGAGTTGGGGTAGAAAAACATCTTGAAAGAATGTTGCTGCCTTGGTTTGTGAATATTTAGTTGGTGGACTATACAGTTTAACGTAAAATTTATGGAATTCCCGGAGGATCAGTTCAGGGTTTTGAGTGAGGTACCCCGTGGGTAGTCGCAACTTAGGTAGGGTTGGCGTGTATGTTCGGGGTACTAACTTTCTAGCCAGCATTGTGGTTGGTTTATCCCCCATTGTGTAGTATTTATGTTTGGACCAGCGAATATGTTTTTCTGCTTGGGTGGTCAGGCTTAAGTTTAGTGCTAGTCTCGCTTCCTCTATCTTGTGTCTGATGTCAACCTGGGGGGTTGTATGTTGTTCTTTCATTAGTTTGTCTAGGTTCGCTTCTAAATATTTGATCGTTTGTTCTCGGGCCTTTTTCGCTCTGGTCGCTATTTGTATTAGTTTACCCCGTATTGCGGCTTTATGGGCAACCCAATTTATCGCAGGGGACGTTTCCGATGACTTATTGGTCCGAAAGTAGTCCTGCAATTCTTTCTCAATTTCGGTGTAAAGTATGGGGTCATTCAGTAAGCTTACATTAAGTGTCCATGGAGAGGGATGAGGTTTGGTCCAGAGTCCCGTTGTGGAGTTTGATCGGGGAGTGATCAGACCAGGTGGTGGATAGAATTTTAACCGATGTTATGTATGGTTGTAAGGGAGTATGTACCAAAAGGTGATCTATCCAGGAATAGGTGTGGTGTACCAGTGAAAAGTGCGTATAATCCCTGACTGTGGGTTTTTTTTCCCTCCAAGCATTGATCAGGTCATAGAAGTGGAGGAGACGTGCTACCTTACTGCTACCAGTTGGTGGTCTTTTTAGGATCATTTTGGTGGGGTCTGATTTGTCCATAATCCTGTCTAATGGTATGTTGCTATATCCCCCCATCATCACCTGACCCTGTACTCTCGGCATCAGTATCCTGAGCATTTTGCCAAAAAATTCTGCCTGTCCAGAGTTAGGGGCATAATATGAAATGAACAACGCCAGTTGGTCATGAATGTGTCCTACTGCCATAATAAATCTGCCTTCTTTATCCTTTACTATGGTGACTGGTGTAAAGGGGGTCAGTTTTGAAAAACAGACCGCCACCCCTCCTTTTTTCTCCGATCCAGAGGATGTAATATTGTGGATATTTGCTTTTCAGATATCGGGGGGGGGGGGGGGGGGGTGAGGTTTTAGAGAAGTGTGTTTCTTGCAGTAGGAGTACATCAACTTTATGTGCATGATAAAATTGAAAAGCTTTGGTTCTTTTAGTTGGGGAATTAAAGCCATGAACATTATGGGTGATTTCCGAATAGTCAGTGGAGTATGCCTTAGCCATCGTGGTAGGGCAGAGCACTCTTACCTTGTGTCACATAGTGAGGTGATGGGGTTTCTGGGGTAGGTTTAATCAGCTTCCGTATCCGCCAGGACCAAGATGTGAGATTGGAGAGAGAAAAAGGGGAAAAAAAAGACTAAAAGAATATTGAACATTCGGCCTTAGGCCCGTATACTGTCTCTTAATAAACATTAATATGATAGCTTTAGTCTGGGGCTCAACCCCACCCTGATGCAAAGTCTGGGAGTGTGTATACGAGGGTACCCTCATCTCCAGAGGAAGGTAGTCTCGTAAATGGGTGGCATGTATGGCCACCCTGACCCAAAGAACAGTAACCTATTAATAGGCAAACAGGAACTAGACAACTATAATCGTACAAAACTTTTGGACAGCCTGCACCAGCCCCCCCCCCCCGCACTCGAGGGTCGCGAGTCCATGGCAGGTGGCTTCCCCTTCAGCTACACCCGCCCCCGGGGGGCCACGTTATCTCCCCCTCTGAGGGGAGACAGGTACAGTACCTTTCTGTCAATTAAAAAAAATAAACTTGCGGCAAGCAATGAAAATTAAACAAACTATGATCTTTCTAATAATCAACCCCGTTGTGCACCACACTGCACTGTTCTCGTGCAACAGGGTAACTGTGTTTAGTCCACTGTAAATCGTGGACTTTAACCAGTTCAACTTGGAGAAACTTTTTTGCTCCCCATTCAGGGGAAATGGCGGTCCCCACGTTCAGATATTTTGGGAGGATTTTCTGGCCTGCAAGTTCTTTCGGTCCTGCCACAGTGAAGAGAGGGGACGATTTGCTTGGTGAGAGGGGGAGGGGGCGTGGGAGTCCAATGTAATGATCCCCAGGTTTAGCAGTAGATCTTCGCCCTCTTGAAATGTTGTGAAAGAGTGGGATCTTCCTTTATATGTTAAAGACAACTTGAAAGGAATTGCCCATCTATATTTTATCTATTTGTTCGCAAGTTGTTGTAGTAAAGGCTTCAGATTTCTCCTTTTTTGTACCGTAGAAGGGGCTAGGTCGGTGAAGTGTTGAATATGTGCTCCAAATAACGAGAAGTCCTGTCTATTGCGTGCTGCAAACGTCAACTTTTCCTTTATGTGATAATAGTGCGGCTTGACTATAATATCGCGTGGTAGGCCATCCGACCTCGGTGCTGTTAGGGCTCGATGGATTTGATTAATCTCCATTTGGTGAGTGTTTATGTCAGGAATCAGTTCTTTCATTAGCTCCCACATGGCTCCGTCTAGCTCAGTATGGGTTTCAGGGAGGCCTCGTATATGCACGTTATATCTACGAGACCTGTTTTCCAAATCTTCAATTTTAGTGGAGGCCTATTCCAGCCTATCCTGGAGGTTTGTAATCATATTGGAATTCTGGTTAACCTTCTTGACTGTGCTGTCTATCTTGGTTTCAATCATCTCAAATCTTTCGCCTATGCTTTGGATGTCCCGTTTGAGGTCAGTGGCGATTATGGCGCATGATTTAGACAGCTCCTGTTGCAGCATTGTGGAAAAGGGTGCTTGTAACACTGCATCTCCTGCATTGGTTTAGATTGGCTAAATATGACACCAGTCATTTCTGCCATGTTCCTGTCCATGGAGGACATTGGGGAGTCTGCAGGCTCTTGCGTGTCCCTGTATGTGTCCGGTGATGGGGACTGTGATGAGGACTCACCCTGTTGGTCTGGATCCAGGTCTCCTGATGATTGAGAGGAGAAGGGGTCCCTGATATGCTCAGGTTCAGGCTGGATCCCATTTGGTCTCCTTCCTCTGGGATTTGTCTATTACAGCTTCTGTGCTTGTGTCGCCTTGTGTATGTCCACATTCCGGCGCCATCTTGGATTGCGGCCTGTGTCCGGGGGAGGGTCCTGCTGCTCTGTTTGTATTAAGCTGTTTGGTACTGCCTTTTCTTGGGCTGCCCTGTTGCCCTCCGGTTCATTACCGCCTCCGGGTGTTCGCCGTCAGGTCTTCAGTGTTCTATTCCTGCTGCCTGTGCTGTATATAGCTCCTTTTGGATTGGAGCGTGCGGCGCTCGTTCAGAGCACATCTGTCCCCGAGATCCCGCGCATGCGCAATCACTCCACTCACTTTTAATTAAATATCCTAACATATGAGGCAGGAATTCATTTTCTAATAAAGATCACACACAGGAAAAAATATACTTGTTCAATTTCTGTTAGATGAAAAATATATTTAGTTTTGGCAAGTTCGGGTATTGTGATTCTGACATTGAATTTTTTCAGGTGAGCTATAAAAAGGATGATAATACCCACCACCCCCCTCCAAGCTCTGTAGCTTCCTTATTGGTAAATATAGAGGGTTAGATCATCTGCCAATAAGGAAGCTCAGGATATAGGAGCCAAGTTTGAACTTTCTAGGAAATGCCAGAATTTGCTTTTAAACATATTCTTGTTTTTCACTGTCCATAATTTTTGAGTTTTATTTTCCCTTATATGATAAATTGCCCAGGTTTGTCAAAGGTTTACCCTAATTAAAATAACACTGTTATATATTCTTCATTAAGCCTGTCATGGGTTTGTAAAAGATGGTTAGAATTTAACTAACATGCCAGCTGCCAAAGCATCAATTTTTTTTAACCCCTCTGATTAAAATTATGCAAAATGTTTTCTGAATGGAGGAGAGGGCCCTGTCTTTTATCTGCCTCTCCCCCATTCGCAGAACGAGTTGAATTCTGAATGTGGGACATATTTTTTTACAGGTAAGTTATGTGCAAAAAATTTTGATCTAAAATTCAGCTTTTAAAATAAATAGAAAAAAAAAACAGCTGCTTATATCTAGTTGAAATGACAGTTGAAAGCTCTCCCCAATGGTGATCTTGGTTGGCCTCTGAACCTTCCATCAAGATGAATGTCTTAAGCAGCATGGATTGCAATAAAATCTCCATCCACTTGCAGTTGTAATTTGTTTGATAGAATGATATGAAGAGAATAAAATGTGCTTGTTATAGAAGGAGGTTGTAGGTTGTTACCAACTGGTTGTCATTTACATTTATGTGTTTTTGAGGAGGCAGGGGTGGATTATGAACAGATTGGTAAGAGGGAGGGCGATCATCAGTTTGTAATGTAAATATCGGTAACTTGAGGAAATATATAGTTGGAAACTGCAGACTGATCTGTGGGGATGATTGTCATCAGTCTGGAATGGGGGTCCAGCATATATATTTATGCTGCTTTATTATTGTTAATGGCTGTTAAAAAGGGGAAACAGTGCACGCTCAGGCTTCCTCTTTTTTGTGGCCATGTTGTTTAAGTAAGAATTTATTCTCAATGATGATGGACACATTTTTTTCAGGCCTTTCTGTAGGGTCATTTTAATTCCTAGCAGTGTATGTGGTCCACCTCATTTTGTGACCATCATGTTAGAATGCAACTTAGAAAAGATAGCTTCTCCATTTCTGTTGCCTGCTTTATATTTGCTAATGTGGTTCATGGTAGCTCTTTGCCAATCTTGACTTCTCAACAGGGAATGGTAACAACTCTCACTGGGAGAAACAGTCCATGTTTTTGGTGGAAACAGTGTGGAGGCAGCGAGGCTTTGGCTTCCAAAATATGGAATACAAGCATACACATAATAGTAAAGGCATTCAGGGGACTGGGATATGCAGACATCTTCATGGCCAGACTGCTGTTTTTCCCTACCCTTCCCTAAGGGATGTAACAGAAAGGCCTTTACTATGTTACTATGGCAGTGGAGAGTACAGCTGGGATCTATTGTAGTTAGAGCTGTTTTCTTAGGTCCATGAAAGCTAAAGCTAACTTGTTCAAGCCTACGAACATCCTCTAAAAGCTGTCCTGTGTATACTTGGTCGACTTTGTGATAAAAAAAAAATACAACTTGGAAATAAATACAGATCAGTTGAAATCAAGACCACAGTGTTCTTAAAGCGGAGTTCCACCCAAAAGTGGAACTTCCGCTTATTTGTCTCCTCTCCCCCTCCGGTGCCACAATTGGCACCTTTCAAGGTGGAGGGGGGACATGATACCTGTCTTTGTTATGAACAGTTATCCTGTTCCCACTACCGGGTGTCCGGGCCGCAGCCCGTGACATCACCGCGGGGCTCCCTCCTGCTCCCTCCTCCTCTCCCTGTCGCCAGGCCAGTAGGAGAGAGAAGCGGGGCCTCGCGGATGCGCAGTAGGGTTCCCGGTGTGAAGCCACAAGGCTACACTGCCGGGTACCCTTACCTTCAATGGCGGCGGCAGCAGCACCCGACAGCTGATGGAAACATCAGCTGTGGTGCCTACATCGCTGGACTCCAGGACAGGTAAGTGTCCTATTGATAAAAGCCAGCAGCTGCAGTATGTGTAGCTACTGGCTTTTATTATATATTTTATTATTTATTATTTGATTTTTTGGGCGGAACACCGCTTTAATTTTCTTTGAGGTATTTTTTGCACAGTGTAGCGGTGATTAGCACAGTCTGAGATTTTGACATTTCAGTCATTGTTACCAACAATTGAACCATGCTATTTAATTTAATATAAAACAGATGTGCTTTTGATGGGCACATCTTTTGACTTTCTACAAACTGCCATTTAAAAGCAACTGTGCCCACCGCATGCTTCAGGTAGTGCATAGGCTGTTCCGCCAAATATAGGACCATGTATCTAAACAGTATATGTTCATTAATTAGTGGGTAAAGAGACCACTTAGGTTGTGCTGCGCCCAATACAGGCAGGATTCAGCTGACTTTCGAAAGCCTGTATACTCAAACTTTTTTAATGTATTTGTTGAATTCAGTCTTATGCCCTGTACACACGGTCGGATTTTCCGATGGAAAATGTGTAATAGGACCTTGTTGTCGGAAATTCTGACCGTGTGTAGGCTCCATCACACATTTTCCATCGGATTTTCCGACACACAAAGTTTGAGAGCAGGATATAAAATTTTCCGACAACAAAATCCGTTGTCGGAAATTCCGATCGTGTGTACACAAATCTGACGGACAAAGTGCCACGCATGCTCAGAATAAATAAAGAGATGAAAGCTATTGGTCACTGCCCCGTTTATAGTCCCGACGTACGTGTTTTACGTCACTGCGTTTAG
Source organism: Aquarana catesbeiana (assembly GCF_042186555.1). Classification (NCBI taxonomy): domain Eukaryota; kingdom Metazoa; phylum Chordata; class Amphibia; order Anura; family Ranidae; genus Aquarana; species Aquarana catesbeiana. Next base: position 105,915,458 of record NC_133336.1, on the reverse strand, counting down.
AACGATCGGATTTTCCAACAACTTTGTGTGACCGTGTGTGTGCAAGACAAGTTTGAGCCAACATCCGTCGGAAAAAATCCTAGGATTTCCGACCGTGTGTACGGTGCATTACTGTGCATGATCATCTCAGTATACAATTTCAGTTTATAAATTAAACTGTAGCAAGGAGCAGTTGTATGCACTCTAAGAATAGCTTTCAGTATAATAAAAATGGAAGTTGTGTACTAATTGGTTGCTCTGGGTTACAGCACAGCATTGCTCTTTGCATAATTAGTAGATTTGCAACCTTATGTTTGTATTTAGCAAATAAATATCACAAACGGTTTCTACTCTCGATAGGAAATAACTCTTAATTAGTCTATATCAGGAATCAGTAATTATTAATTATTTTATTTTCAATTTTTTTCAATTCATCTGATTTCTCTGCATATAATAATCTTTGTACTGTAGTGCATCATAAATTCTATCTGACCACATAGAAGGTCCCAAAGGGTGTGTTTAAATGCCGTCTGGCAAACTGAGAAAGTGAGCCTTTGATGTGGTCTGAGTAATGTTGTAAACCCTTTTATTTTGTCAGACGTGTTGGGAAGGAATGAAACTTGCCGTACAAGATAATTAATCTTAGAATACGCTTCTGTGGTGTTTTGTTTGCAAATTATATTGCCTGCAGAAAAAAAGAGGGTGACATTTAAGTTAATGCAGAGAAAATCAGAATATTATAATAAGGCATATTGCAAAACAGATTTATTGAAATTATAATTTGGGTGAGTTATCTACATCAGAAGTAATTAACTATGTTTTAAAATAGGATGAACGATAGAGATCCACATAGGACAATTTAGGAGAAACAGTAACAGTCCTATTTATCAATTGGCACGAGAGCTTGGAATTGGCACTAACTGTCCTGTGTCTCAGAGATAACCTGTGAGCTGCTGGCTGGGGTTAACTTGTCCTTGAATGGCTTTGTTGATGTTCCATTTTACTGCATAAAGAGTTAACCATGCGTCATGCTGAGAAGTGTAAGAGAGAAATGAGATACAGGCGGAGAGGAAATCCCTGTTGGAAGAGCTGCTTTCTATGTAGCTCATTGCCAGGTGCTTGACACTGAGTTGAATACTGGATGGATGAAGCTTTGGAAATGACGGACTCTAAGGAAAAGGAGCCTCCTGCAGAGAGAGTTTCTATTTTCAAAGACCCATCAGTTTCAGTGGGAATGTTAGAGTCCCATATGTTGCTACTGACATTGAGTTAAGCCCCCTCTGTCCCCCCTCCCAGACTTTTTTTCATGCTACCCTTTAATAAGACACAGCTACCAAAGAGGTTTCCCTGACTGCTCACAAAATGAATTTCAATATGTTGCCAATGAGCTAAGCGGCATGTTCCCAACTGCTAATGGATCTGAATTTCCATCCATTATTAATAGGATATGTACTCTGTTTTCCTTTCTGTCCCCCCTCCCTCCTGCTCCTTGTGTTGTTACCAGCAGGACATGCCACTAATACAGCTTTGTGGGCCTGGAAAGTGAAAGGAGATCCTGGCAACACATGAGGCTGTTATATCTGCTGCATATTCCCCACCACACTCTCTTCCTACTCCTTCTCTTGTAAACTTTCCTGCTTCTTCCCTGTCTTTCCATCATCCCCTCATGCCTGTTTCTTGACCTAGCCTTTGTCTGAGGTGTGTGTCTGGAACAACTTTTGCGCACTTGTTTTCATGTTTTCTTAGATTACAGGGCAGCGGGGCCTACCTTTGAAGCTGACTAGCCTTTTATCTCCCCCCATGCACTCCAGTAATTAACTTTGTCCATCTTTTATTTTGTTCCAGTCAATCGCAGTCCACTCTGCTGAGCATCTTCTCCCAGGAGTACCAGGTTAGAAGTTTCTTCCTTTGTGAAGCTTGACAGGTGCTTAATTGAATGATGAATGTCCCTTTATTTCTTTGTAATTGAACTGCCAGCCCGGTGATTGGTTTGGAAGATGTAAACCCCTCCACCTCCCTCCCCTCCGCTCTACCCCCTCCCCTTATCAAGCGTTGCCTGATCCTGAGTGGATGCCTGCCAAGCTTTACCCATCCATCTGTCTAATAACATCTATCCCTTGCTTATTTGGTGGACCCGTAATAAATTATGCTAAACCATTATTATTCTGACAATAATAATTTCCCTGCGTTGCATGGTTCCGTGTGCTAAATGTTTGCTGACTTGCACTGTCAGGGCTACTTTCCCTCGCTGACAGAGATTATGATAAACGACCCTCTCTTGGAGTGGCAGAAGGCAAGAGAGGCAGAAAATGGAGTCATTTATCATCCAGTGACGGGTGTCAGTCATATGGCAGCTCTCCAAGGAACCGTCACAGTTGTTTTTTTTTTCCTCATTCCATTCCATTTTTTGATCTTTGGTTCTAAATATATACACCCACACACACATTTTTAAATTAAAAAGAACATTACTCCCTTGCTCTTTAGAAGTTTACAGTACAAAACGGAGGGGCCAAATTGGAATGAAATTGGAATTGACGAAAACGTACACCACGCTTGAAATTTACAAATAATTTTGTTTAGCCATAGTGCTATTTTTTCTGAAGTTGTTTTGGTAAATCTATTTAAATTCTGTTTGTTACTGCTTTATTTGGGACAGACCTTCGGGTTTTAAGACACATAACATGTCCAAAATTAGGGCCTTTGCAGGTTATTTAAGACCTGTGTATAACTAAGCAAGCAGAAATATGTTTTACACTCCATCATGTGTGGTTACTAATATACTGCCACGCAGATCATGGGATACACATAAAAATTTCCACTGAAAGCATTCTATAGCCATTTAACTTGTCTGCTATCATAAATCATCCAGCCTGCTTCAATTGGAAAATACTTATAACTAGGTGTGTTCCATCATTCAACCACCTTTCAAATTATGCAAGTTGACTGGCAAAATTCTACATCTTAAAATAGATTGTGTATAATTAATAATACATAACAGTCCTAAATGTCCTACTTATGTCTTTTTGTAGTAAGTTGTTTCATGCCAACTCCACCTAAAACTGATATTCAGTTTTTCTTGATAGCTTACAATCTTTTTTCACGTGCCATTTTCTTATTTCTCCACTCAGTAGCTCCATTACGAAGCCAATGTGTTACGCATTTTAGTTAGCGTATCCGTTGGTTTAATTGACAGCTAATTTGTGAACCCATCTATGATACAGGGTCACTTTTGTTTTGGTTTTTGGAAACCCACACTGAGGTGGGACAATCTCTCCACCAAAGTCTTTGGTAAATTTAAATACCCAAAGGTGTCTCATATATCTCATCCAAAATTGATATTTCTTTATGGTGGAGTTGGCCTTCAAACACAGGGTTAACCTCCAGAATGTTACTTATTTTTTTTCAACTTATAGTTCACCTCTACTTTGCCCATTCATAGCCAATTAAAATGTCCAAATGTAATTGTCTACAGACCCCCAGCTGCTTAAAGTGAATATGTAGCCAAAACATTTTTTTTTTGGATACAGCAGGGAAGGGTTAGAACCTCTGTCAAAGGTTTACTGTTTCCTGGGACTTCGATAAATAGATTTTCCCCTTACTGTTATGTGAACAACTTCTTAGAAGACAGGAAATGAGGAAACTCTCCAACAGAAAAACAACAGGAATAAAAAGCTGACAGAAGTTCTTGCATTCTCCTATTTAACTTACAAATTGCATTTTAACATCCACCCGTGTTGCTGTTTTAGAGTTTTTCCCTGTCAGGTGAAAGGTTATCCCCGGGACTGTTCGTAAGGTGAAATCTCTCGCTCGAAACCCTGGACAGCAGTCAAAATCTGACCGGGGTTCCAATCCTTCCTCACCCTATCAAAACTAAAAAAAAAAAAAAAACCTGCTGTTTACACATGAGCAAAATACAGGTTCATTTTAAAGCCTTGTGCATGCAAACTTCAGCTTTTTTTAAAAGCAATGTGTACTACATTGATTTAGAAATCATTTGCAGAGCTTTGAGAAAAATTCTGGCAACGTCACTGAAACTTTTAAAGCACACTTCGGCTACATTTTGGGATTTCTAGTTAATTATTTTTAATATTCAAAGAAAGCTCATTCATTCATCCATCTATCATCCATCTGTTCATCCATTCATTCATCCATCCATCTATCATCCATCTATTCATACATCTATTCATCCATTCATTCATCCATCTATCATCCATCTATTCATCCATCTACGTCTCCATTCTTTATTTGGCTAAGAAGTCACTTTAAAAAACATCCCCCAGGATTTCTGGCCATGACCATCTTGATTTATCTCATCCATGTAAGGCCTGGAAACAAGGAAGTAACTGAAGAAATATATATATATATAAAAAGTTTAAAACAAGTAAATATGATATATCCTCCCTATCTGTTTACTAATGCTAGCAGCATAAGGATTAAAAATAGTCAATGTTGAATGAGAGAGTGAAGTTATGCTTTAAACCCAAATCTTAATGGAAATGCTAACTGCCATTTTATTTAGGCTGTTAGCAGGTGTCGAGAAGAACTTAAGTATCTTTTTAAGACCTCATTCACACGGGCACATAAGCTATACCTCTGTGCAGGGTCGTGTTTATGCGCCCTGGAATGACAGGCGAATCAAGCAGCCATGTGCAGTCAGCCTGTCAAAATCAATGACAGCCTGAGACCAGGTGGCTTTATGGATCTTCCTGCACATGCCAGTGTTTACATCCATTCAGGGATGGGCGCACAGCTGTTTTCACAGATAATCTGCATCCACAGCTGTACGGATGTAAACACTGGAATTTGCAGGAAGATTTGTACAGCCGCTGCATATCTCAGACTGTCATTGACTTTGACAGGTTGACTGCATGCTGCTGCACAGAACACCTGTAATTCCCTGGGTGCAAAAACACTGCCTTCTGCATAGAGGTGTGGGTCTATGTACCTGTGTAAATGAGGCCTTAAATGCAAACACTGTGAAATTGCAAGTTAAATAGTACACACATACACACTAATCTGTGTTCACTTTTGCTTTATCCATAATTTAAATTACCTGTCCTATTACCATCTTGAAGTGTGTATACAATTTACTTCCTTACTACATTTGGGGAGTGATGAAGGCAGTGCTACCATCTGAGGGAAGTAACATAATGCAAAATTTGCATTATAACATACTAAAAGTAAGGTGTAGACAGCCTATAAACCTCTGAAGTATGCAACCAGCAAAGATTAAGCCAAGGGGTCATAGAGAATCCCAGGTCTTACACATTTGCACAGCAGCTGGGAAATCTATTGAAAAAGTCATAAGAAGCATTGTTTTGCAAGCCAGCATACCTGCATGCACTGTTTTTAACTTGCAATTTTTAAGAATGTTTGCATAAAAAAAAAAAAATAAAACAGGAAACTTTGGTAGTGCTTTCTGTAGGCGTTCAACAAGTTTTAAGTAGTGCTAAATGTACTGAAAGCACATCTCCAGCTGAAGAAGAAAGCTGCTTGAAATTTTCTGAAAGCTTTGCAAATATTTTGTGAAAGTCTGCTGTACCCACTGCTTTTTTATATAAGCTGAAGTTTGTGTGTACAGGGCAAAAGGTTAAAAACGCTTAAAATCTCTTAGGGCTTGGCAACCATCTTGCAAATGTCATGAAGAGATTTAGGATACTTATGCGTAAACTTTAAATGGAGAGCATAATCCCGAAGCAAGTGTAGTGCAACACACATTGGTAATATAAAGTTAATGATTTTTCAGGATAGAAAAAACTAAGATCATTTTTTTTTTTTTTTTTTACCAAATCCTATAAACCAGTGGTGTCCAAACTGTGTCCCGGGGTACAGAAGCGACCTTTTTGCTTGCTTTTATCTGGCCCTTGGTGCACTATTCCTCCAATGGATACCAATGATGGGGCACCATTCCTCCCACTGACACTAATGATGGAACACCATCAACGGGGCTCTACAGTATTCCTCCAACTGACACCAATGATGAGTCACCATTCCTCCCATTGACATCATCGATGAGGCTCTGTTCGTCCAACTGATATCAGTGATTGGGCACCATTCCTCCCACTGACACCATCGATGAGACACTATTTCTCCAACTGAAATCAATGATGGGGCACTATTCCTCGCACTGACACCATAAATGGGGCACTATCCTTCCAACTGGCACAAATAATGGGGCACTATTCCTTGTACTGACACCATAAATAGGGGAAAGCTATCCCTCCAACTGACACCAATTATAGGGCACTATTCCTCCATCTAAAATCAATGATGGGACATCATTTACTGACACTGACCCCAGGAATTTTTCTGCTCCCAGTGGCCACAGTCCGGCCCTCTAAAACCAGACGGACAGTAAACTGGCCCTTTGTTTAGAAAGTTTGGAGACTCCTGCTATAAACTATAAAACTATTTCAATTATGTTTAGGGATACTTTTTTGTTTCATTTTGCTATAAAATATTGCTTTTAATCCCTATTGCAGAAGCTTATGAAAAGGACTCATGCAAGGCACCATGCTCCAGACACTGTGGAAGTTTACTACAAATGGTAATATGTTTGTCTTTCTCTGGCAATATTAATAAATCGGGTAAAGTGACACCAAATTTGGGCTTAAAACAAATTCTGTTGTATTCTTAACCCAAAAAGTCTCTTCTATTGTTCTTTTTTTCAAACATATTTATGCAAAGCTGGGTTGAAACCTCCTAAACATCAACGTGGGCATGAATGACAAAAGGGGCATTTCTCAGCCAGAGTCGCCAAGAACGAAAAGAAGCCAGCAAGTCACTTAGCCCAGTGGGTTTCACCTATGCCGGGGCTATCTGTTGTGAGGGAACTGACCTTTAAAAAAGAAAAAAAAGTGTATTTTTCTTTTTCATACATGATGGGACACAGAGTCAGGCTAATATTCATTACTTGCTGGGTTATACTCCATCATTAGGTCAATGGACACTGGTAGACCAAAGGTCTTCAGACAGGAAGTGATCTCCTATATAACCCCTCCCATACAGGAGTGTCTGCAAGGGGGATGGCATGGTTTGTTTGAGCTCTTGAAGCTCCAGGTCTCTTGTCCCATAAACGGTTCCAAAAATGAATCAAGGGATTGACCGATCAGATCCATTTGACACAGGCTTTTTTATGCTTAGATAAATGGTACCTGAGCCTCGCAAAGAAGACTCAAGATCCTGCGAGGTTTTGCCTGTAATGTGGCCTCCAGGCGCTGGACCCTGTGGAGTGGAAATCCTGGACACTACAGCGCTAAGGCATTTCCTGCAGGGTGCTGTATAGGTTCAAGGGAGTTTACCCTAAACATGAAAGGTTACCCACTCCTCCCCTTGAAGGTCCAAGTGACAGGAACCCGCTGTGAAGGGTGAAGATTGGGCCCTTAGTTTCTAAGTGGACCTGCGCCTGGACAGGTATGTGAAACCCCTTTATTTTATTATTGTGGGGTATCCCAGTGATTATAACAATCAGTCAAGCTAGCTAAAGGCTGGACACCTGTGTGCGGTGACCATACGGGGGCATTCTGGGTTAGCTGTGGATGTTTGCGAAGTGTACTTTTTTGCTTGGGTCTGGCTGGTTTTTACCTGTATGATGGCGCACTACGGTGTGCCATTTCGCCTTGGTTCGCCATGGCGCATGTGTGTTTGCAAAAGCGCCTCTGGGCTCAGCATTTTGTTTGGCGGCCATGGCGCACGAGGATTCGCCGCACATGCACCATAGCCTTTATCTGGGCGCATGAACGCGAATACAGTCACGCCCACTTCCCAGGACCATGCACATGTGTGCGCACGCATGCATAGAACATTTCAGCGCACACCCAGCTTATTTAAGCTGTGTATTCCTAGCATGTGGGGCTTCCAAAAGGCAGCTGTGGGACACAGAACAGGCTCTGAACAGACACTTGCAGTGGTTCATTTCTCCTTACCCGGGTCACGTGAGTCAACAGGTGTTGCTTGGCAGGCTAAAGGTGTTTAGCGGGATTGTTGTATAGGAGCTTGGTGAGCCCTATTAAAGAGTCTCCCTTTTGAGGTGTTTTAACTACACCCAAGTACTCTTTCTTTGCGGCATTGAATGTCTTCCAAAAAGAGGAGTGGGACTAACGCCACAGGGAAGGGCACATCTACGTCATCAGTAGTTCCTGATGAACCTAGTCGTATCCCTAGTGTTGTATCCCCTGAAAGACTAGAGGCTCTCGGGCAATCTGAGCCGCTGTGCCTATCTGGTATAGTGCCTACAGTCAATGCTGCTGCTTCACCCTTTATCACTATGGACGAACTGTCCTCAGCCCTAGCCGGGTTAGAGCACAGGATTGCCGGCATGATTGTCTCTATCCCGCAGGGTGGCTGGAAGCATGACAGATCCCCCTCCCCGAAGTCTCCTCGTCTGGAGCATGAATGGGTTGAGGATGAGGAAGAGCTTAAAGCTCAGGATTCGGTGGAGTGCCCGGCAGATGAGTCTGCTTCCGAGCAATCTGGACAGGAAGATATCCACTCGATGTCTCTCAGTCGCAGAGGTTTTTGATCCTGACTCTGACCGAAATGGTTCGTTCTGCCTTTAAGTTGCCTCTTGCAGAGGTGACTGAGCCCCCTGGTCCTCTTTGGGTTCTCTGAGACCTTTTCAGGTCGCACAGACTTTCCCGCTACACCCCCTGTTGAAACAGGCGGTGTATGCTAATTGGGAACATCCTGACAGGACTTTTTTGCCACCTAAAAGGTTTTCCCTTTCATATCCCATGGATGAAAAGTTTGTTAAAAAATGGAGCATGCCAGCCATAGATGCAGCAGTCTCTTCCTTAAACAAGAACTTAACTTGTCCAGTAGATAACGCACAGGGCTTCAAAGATCCTGTTGACAAGAAATTGGAGTTATTATTAAAGGCTTCCTTTTCTTTGGCCAGTTCGGCCATTCAGCCAGCTGTTGCAGCAATTGGTATTTGCCAGTCCATAAAGGATCAAGTCAAATGGCCGGATAGGCCTAACCAGGAGGATGATCTGCCTGAAAGTAAGACAGATATTCCTCGAGCGCTGTGTTTTGCTGTTATTGGTAGGTTTCCCATTTCATGGGGAACATTTATTCGGTGATCACTTGGACAAATATATCTAAAAGATTTCCGGAGGGAAGAGTTCTCTACTTCCTATGAAGAAAAGCACCAAATATCCCTCATTTAGAAACCCAGGGAATGCTTCCTTAAATGTCTTAGTGTCAGGGCGGTTCCGCCACCAACAGGACGCTAGGGCCAGGGGCAAGCCACAAGACCAGGGCCAGAAAAGGTTCTGGGTCCATTGGGTGGGGGAAAGGCTGCTGGACTTTGAAGACATTTGGAAAACAACAACTCAGGACGAATGGGTCACCTCAATTATATCTCGCGGTTACAAGCTGGAGTTATGGGGGTGCCCCCTCAGGCTGGATCATAAATACTGAAAAGTCAGCCTTGAGACCAGCTCAAAGTCTAAAATATTTAGGTCTAATTCTAAACACGGTCCAAGCAAGAATATTCTTGCCACCTGAAAGGATCTGTGCCCTGAAAGATCAGGTGCGTCAGATAAGGGGCCCCAGACAACCCTCCATTCGGCTCTGTATGAGTCTTCTAGGGAGGATGGTATCCGCCTTCGTGGCAGTGCCCTAAGCCCAGTTCCATTCCAGGCCTTTACAACAAGACATCTTGTTGGCTTGGAACAGAGGAAGAAAAGCCCTGGATTATCCAATGTACTTATCTCCTCATGCATGCTTAAGCCTAAACTGGTGGTTGCAGGATCAGAACCTGCGAAAGGGAAAGTCCTTTCTCCCGGTAACTTGGAGAGTACTGACTACAGATGCCAGTCTCTCAGGCTGGGGAGCGACCCTAGATGGGCTCCCAGCTCAGGGGAAATGGTCAGAGACAAAGCAGACCCTGCCCATCAATGTCCTGGAATTAGGGGCAGTACTTCTAGCCCTACGATCCTGGACAGTGGAGCTTCATGACTGCCCCATCAGGGTTCAGTCCAACAATGCCACGGCAGTGGCCTATATAAACCACCAAGGCGGTACCAGGAGTCGTTCAGCTCTGAAGGAGATGAACTACATACTAGCCTGGGCAGAGGGACATGTGCCAATAATATTGGAAGTCCATATCACGGGAGTAGAGAACTGGAAAGCAGATTATCTCAGCCGCCAGCAGATCTGCCCGGGGGAATGGTCCCTACACCCAGAGGTGTTCCAGGACATTTGCCAACATTGGGGATGGCCAGAGGTCAACCTACTGGCATCCAGGTTCGACAACACGCTACAGCAGTTTGTGTCTCGAACAACAGATCCTCTGTCAGTTGGAGCAGATGCTCTGATAGTTCCATGGAGCCAGTACTCCCTGGTTTATGCTTTCCCTCCGATCCCTCTCCTTCCACATTTGTTGCGCATGATTCAGAGAGAGAGGGGATTCCAGTCATTCTGGTGGCACCAGCCTGGCCCAGAAGGCCCTGGTTCCCGGAGATTGTGAGACTAATAATAGACAGACCATGAACACTTCCACATCGCCCTGATCTATTGTCTCAAGGTCCTTTATTCCACCCCAATTTACAGTCTCTAAATTTGATGGCATGGCTATTAAAGCATCTCATGGCATCTCGCGACCAGTGGTGTCTACTCGCTAGGAAGAGTTATCATAAGGTCTGGAAGACTTATATTGCTTGGTGTGAAGCCAGAAAATGGCATCCTTGGAAATATGTGATTGGGAGAATTCTCTCTTTTCTACAGTCAGCTGTGGAAATCAAATTGGCTTTGAGTACAATCAGAGGTCAGGTTTTCGGCCCTATCAGTACCTTTATGCAAGGGGCAACTCGCTTGCTTCCACCCATTAGGTCACCTATGTGTCCTTGGGACTTGAACTTGGTGCTTTCTGTGTTAACAGAAACAAACATTTGAACCTATTAAGGAAATTCCATTAGACTTGCTGTCACGCAAGCTAGCCTTCCTGATGGCTATCACCTCGGCTAGAAGTCGGAGTTGGTGGCCCTTTCATGCAGGGTACCGTACTTGATCCTTCACCATGACAGAGTCGTCTTATGACCTGTTCCATCCTTTTTGCCAAAAGTGGTGTCAGCTTTTCATTTAAATCGGGACATTATTTTGCATTATTTTTCCTCTCAGCCTCGTTCGGCAGAAGAGAGACGACTGCATTTTTCGGATGTTGTCTGGGCAGTCAAGGCTTATTTGTCTAAATCTGCGGAGATCCAAGGATCAGACTCTTGGTAAAAAAAAAAAAAAAAAAAAGGTCCCAAGAAGGGGCAGGCAGCTTCCATTGCCAATTGGGTCCGTCAATTGGTCATTCAGGCCTACGATCTGAAACATAAAGATCCTCCCTTTAGGGTGAGAGCTTATTTTACCAGGGGTGTAGGAACCTCCTGGGCTTTTTGCCATCAGGTATCTGTGGCTCAGATTCGTAAGGCTGCCACCTGGTCTTCAGTGCATATGTTCACAAAATTTTATCAAGTGGATGTTTGAGTAGCCGAGGATTTGGCTTTTGGCCGCAGTGTACTGCGGGCTGCCGTGTAAGTTCTGATGGCTATTGTTTGACAGGGTGTCTCCCTCCCCTCAAGGCTATTGCTCTGGGACGTCCCAGCAGGTAATGAATATTAGCCTGACTCTGTGTCCCATGATGTATGAAAAAGAAAATAGGATTTTTATGTCATATTTACCTGTAAAATGCTTTTCTTTGAGTACATCATGGGACACAGAGATCCCTCGCCTCTTTTTTGAGGATTTAGTGCTTGCTACAAAGCTAAAGTACTTCCTGTATGGGAGGGGTTATATAGGGGATCACTTCCCATCTGAAGACCTTTCGTCTACCAGTGTCCATTCACCTAATGATGGAGTATAACCCAACAGGTAATGAATATTAGCCTGACTCTGTGTCCCATGATGTACTCAAAGAAAAGGATTCTACAGGTAAGCATGACGTAAAAATCCTATTTTCTAAAGAGACATTTTAAGTTGTTATAACAGTGTTTGAATATCATGTTAGATGTGATTTCCACATTTTAATGCTTGTTCTACATACTTGTAATGCTATTAAATGTAGAGATTTGTAGGTCACCGTTAGAGGGAGCTCTTTATTTCACTTGGCCATTTTCAACCTCCTGCTTACTAGCTGTTGAGATAGGATATCATCCGCTTTAGGGACCTGTTTATAAAATAATGGCATATCCTAACCGCCATGGATACACTTATAATTACTGAGAATTCTATATATTCTTTCTAAGGAGAACCCGTTTTAGTATATATTTAAATAGTTTAAAGCATACCTGAGGTTAGATTGTTAAAAGTACTGCTGTCATTGAATACTAACATCATGTAGCTTTCCTATTAAGTATCTTGCGATCCCTGAGTCACTCTGGTATGTAGACTTCAACCCACTTTCCAGGTAGACAGCCTGGCTCCACCCCCTCCCACTGTTTTTGGGTCACTGTCGCTCATTTCTGTAATGAGTTTTATTGGCTAATAGTGGGGCAATAGGAGAGTGGGATCAGGCTGTCGACTGGGAAAATGAGAGGAAATTTCCATCCAGAACACTGAATAATTGTCTGTTAGAAAAGTAAAGCAACTTGTGGGCATCCAGAAGTTCTTGCTATTCCATGATGGCTGTGCTTCAGAAACCTAATTATAACTTCAGGTTTGCTTTAAAAAGAATCCCCTTTTTCATTGCGCTTGATTTAGATCATGCATTGTAGATAATAAATTGGCCTATATAAGCATATGGTTCAAGGTGGCCTGTTGTTGAAATTCTGTAATTTTTGTCACGTTATCTTTCAGGTACTTACGTGACATAGCGACAGACCCAACAGCACCTGTCCTACTCAACCTAGCTAATGAGGTAAGGCTAAATTGGTTTACAAGCAGCACCTGCTTGTATTGCCAGCAACTGTGCTGAATGTACTGTATGTGTCATATCTAACAGTCAGCTATATTTACACATCAAGTCTAATTGCATACATGCTGAGATGGGCAGTGTAGAAAACACATTTCGGTAAACAAAGGTGTGTGAAAATAGATTTCCATATGCGGCTGTTTTCAGTCACTGTTGAAAATGTTTGTCATTTACAGTTTCATAAAGAAACTGTTCCATGGATGCTGAGGTTAAAAATAAAAACCAATTTGCATGTTATAAAACATATCCAATTACATTTGTTGAGGTATGCAGCTGCCGTGAGGTTTACCTCTCCTTATCGGACCCATCTTTTCTGTATAGGAATAAACATGAATGCTTGCATTGCCAAGCTGAGCGTATGCATTTGTGTTAGGGACAGCTTACACTGACATTATTTTTGTGTCTGAGGTTCTGGGTCTGACCATTATAGTGTATGTATAACCAAAACCTATTTTTTTTTTTTTTTTTACCAATTGCCGACCCGTTTGCACTAAGTATACTGCGAGTGGGTGGCACAGCTAGGCACTGCGACATACCTGTACGCCGCAATGTACTTCCTGGTTTGGTGGTGCACACATGTGCGTGCCCCCTGCTGACCCACGCTGTGATTGGCTACAACACGATTTTGTCCACAGGTTTTTGCGCATGAACCTGCTGATCTGCTGTAGCCAATCACAGCATGGCCCTGTGTCTTGTTTGTAAACACAAACACAGGATCTGGCTGGTTCTTCTCGCCCTGAGCCCTTTTTATTCAGGGAGAGTAGAAAGCCAGGTCCTGTGTGAGTAAAACCAGCACATATACATTTGCATACACTTGTTGGCCACATTTACTGTACCTAACAAGTGCAATCAAGTGCTCTGCAATCATTAATACAGTGTACAGTATTAGTGATTAATATATTGGTGTCACTAGCGAAGTCAGATAGTGTCTCTCCCAGCCAGTCTGTTAGAGTCAGATTTCCCATCACACTATAGGTGGCTGATCACCACCATTACTAGTATAGCGTCTGTGTGGACCTGTATGTTGATCATGATCAGAACTATTCTAGTGTACCCAATAATATAATGTCCCCAAGGATCAGCCCTGAACACTAGAAGAACTAGCGTTTGCCCCCCCCCCCCCCAAAAAAAAACTGCAGCGTCAGTAATATTTTTCTGATCACTGACAACTCTGATATATTGTTCACAAAATTGCAGTGATCAGGACTGATCTCTGCTAGCACTAGCAGTTAATTTTATTTCTAGTGTGCAAGCAGTCCCTGTTTCCTAGCCATTCCCCCCACCATAGTCATCACTATAAGGTACCTGTAAAAAAGGTAGTTCTCAAAATGGCCAAAGATAGGTATACTAGTGAGCATGACAGATGAGAGCAAAGGAAAAGCCTCACTGTCAGAATCAGGCCAGAATATGAACCTGTAGAAAGCAGTGGCACCCTGAGGCCCCTTTCACACTTGTGTGACTTGTCCTGCGACTTGGGACTGCAAAGTCACATGACAAGTCGTACCCCATGATTTCCAATGAGTACCATTCATATCTGTGCGACTTCAAAGTAGTCCCTGCACTACTTTGGTCTGACTTTGATGCGACTTATCACGAATGAATTCTGAATATACTACTTGATGGTCATGTTTATGTTCTTATACGCTATGTTTGTAATGTGTAAATACATATATTTATATACTATTCTTGAATAAAATTTAAATTTTTTACTGACCTACTACCAACAGACACACTATCTCCCTTCAAAAATCCCATTATATCTGAAAGAGTACCATCTTTCTTTTTATTTTTCTGTATCTGACTTTGATGCAAGTTGAGGACCTCAAGTTTACATAGGCATTCCCTGAAATCACTGCAAAATCGCGTGACTTTCAAGTCGCGGCAGTGTGAAAGGGGCCTGACAGCTAGCTTGAATAGTGGTGAAGAGGACCCTACTAAAGCCAGGTGTACCCGACCCCATTTTGGTGACGTGCTAGTGTGTGGAAGCAGTGATCTCTCTGTAGAGGACTGACAAGCCCTTTGCTCAGTCAAAGCCAGCATCAGCAGGGAGTATGAGCTTTGCTGATTACAGAGCTACAGTATATGTCAGATGTACAATAGGCATGTTGTACCTCTACAGAGAGAACTCTGTTCCCCATTAGAGAGTTCTCTGCAGCATTCTGGCAGGGGATGGGCTTCTCTACTCAGGTTTTGGCAGCTCTCCAAACAAACTGAACTGTAAGACTTTGCAAACCTTTTGTTTGGGTACGCTGAATGTTCTGAAGATGAGGGGTTGTTGTTCTGCAGTCCTAACACACTTGCTATACTGGTGTGATAACCCTGCTCTTCTATTCAGTACAGTGAGTGAATGAGTGTTGTCACTCTACAACAGGAATGTGTTAAGTAAGCAAAAAGCAAATGCAGTCACTACATGTAAGGACTAGTAAGCTGCGTTATGCTATTTTTGTTCTTGGGTTGAGAGACATTTTATTACCCCTGTCTGTTTTTTTGTTTGCTGCTTGTATCCCATCGGGGCACTTCAAGTTCTGATCTAAAGATATAACAGGAAAATCCCTTCTTAAAGCGATGTCACTTGAATAGATGTCACTATTGGTAAATATTCCCTCACCTCCCGTTCCTGTGACAATTCTTGGATTTCTTCTCGCTCTCTGTACTGGAGATGGTGGTCACCAGGACAAATAGAGAGGGTGATTTTTCCAAGTGGGGACACAGACAGCAAGAAAAACCTGGCAGGAGTTCACATTTTCTCCCATTATAAAAGAAAAAAAAAAGTTTTTGCTTTACATATACTTTATTGGTTTCTTAGACATGATGAAATAAATTGATATTTTAGGTTGGTTTACTATATGTATTTTACTTGTAATCCAAGCATTTTTGCCTCATTCACCTCGTGGAAAAATATTGTAAGGTTTAAAGCCTTTTACAGACCAATCGAAATAAAAATCCAAACTCGCTGGAAGGTTCTGGAAGATGAGTTTATTGCAGTTATAAATATAAATAACGCTTCTGAGTTTTATTGTGTAAAGCCCACATAAAACACAGTGGGGGCGGATAAATACAACATGAAATCAGTGTGTGGAAAACTAAAATATTTATTTACAATAATAACTCGGCGGTGATATTTGGTCACATAGAACTAGCAGTCCCCAGAAAAGGTGATGGTATATACATTTATGCCTGTCTATGTACTTGTATGTACCATAGTTATTTTTTCTAATCATTGACACTTAAAAAAAAATCAAGCATTTTTAACTAATATGAGACTAGAATGGGTTGATTTTAGTAGTCATTTGGAAAATGTGTAGTAGGAATTTATGCAACCAGTATTGCTGCAGTCTGAACAATTTAGCCAATACATAAAGTATATAGAAGATTTGGCAGCATTTTTTTCCATATTCAGCCATGGATATGTTGGTAACATTATTTCTTTTAATCTGGTAAAATTATTTCCACCTATACTGTATTTGGTTTGTATTTTTGCACCCAGCTGGTTTCACGCCCACTACTGCGACTGAGGAAATCTTTCTCTAGTGAGCCTCCTGTGATCTAGACTATCTCTCATAACATAACACAATGAACAGTACTTGGATAAAATAGTAGTAGGTTTTCCTGATAACAGGGACATTTGCATACATATTTATAGGGGGTACATGAAAGACTACAGATGAACATCACCCCTTGCTGTTAGACAGAATCCAGAAAAATGGCTTTTACCAACCGCAGTATGACTGACAGATTGTGTGGTTTGCTTAGTTATACCATATTGCATAGATAAATGTTGTTCTTAAATGAGGTATTGAAAGCAATGTAGAACCTAGGATTACACTTTGACTGTACTTCATATAACTGCAATGGTATAATAGAGAGAGATGGCTAAGGTTAATGGCTGCCGTGGTGGGCGTAGACTGCAGAGGATGACTTTGCAAACCAGCAATTTTGTTCATTTTCGGCTCACTGTTTCTTGCTATTTTCCAAGGTGGGACATGTATTTCATTTATATACCTAATATTTTTTTAGGCAAGGGGCACCATTCAAGTACTTTATTCTATCATGTATCGTGTGTTTCAATACATTTTTGCAATTTTGTTTCTATTCCTTATTGCTGTTTCTTGTTTCTATGGACATGTGTTGCAAGGATGTCACTATGGGGGGAGATCTACTAAAACTAGTGCACACAGAATCTGGTGCAGCTGTGCATAGTAACTAATCGGCTTCCAGGTTTTCACACTGGTGCGATATACGGTATACATGTCGCGTGACGTGTATAAATCAATGGTTCACTATGAGAGCTGTCTTAACTGGTCCGACTTTAAAAAGGTTCCTGCACTACTTTGGTCTGTCTTGGGCACGATTTCAGCCCATTGATTTGAATGTAAGTCGCATCATCATCTCAACTGATCCAGCTTGTGGCATGCGAGTTGTGCTCTGAGGATCTTGAAGAGGAACCCCACACCAAATTAAAAAAAATAAAAAAACGGCTTGGGGTCCCCCACAAGACCACACCAGGCCCTTCAGTTTGGTGTGGATTTTAAGGGTAATCACCATACCAAATTATTATTATTTTTTTTTAAACGGCATGCACGCAGCCCGGCAGGTCAGAAAAAGGGGGGGGGGACAAATGAGCGATTTTATTAAGAATGAAGAATGTCCCCCCGTCGTATCTCCAATATGCCTTCTTTCTCCAGTGATATCCTCTCCCTCAGCTGTTGTTGGTGATGTCACAAGGGGGCAGGGTCTCTGGAAGACGTCCATGGACGGCCATGCCCCATGGCTGTATAAAAAAAGCACCCAACTTCTCTGTGTTGAGGGCATGAGGCCTGGTATGGTCCAAGAGGGAGGTGCTCATCCCCCCCCCCCACACACACACACACCAGGCTGCGTTCTCGGGTAAGGGTCTGGTATGGATTTTTTTTTGGGGGGGGGGACCTCACGCCTTTTTTTTTTTCTAATTTTTTAAAATTTTGGTGTGGGGTTCCTCCCTCAAGATTCATAGCAGACTCAAAGGGCTGGTTATGGTCGGATCAAAGTCTGATCCCGTTCATTGAAGTGGGACATGAAGTCGTAGGGAAAAGTCGGATAGAAAGTCGTCCGACTTCTATGCATTGTGAACCCGGGCTTATTGTTGAAGTTTAATCGAACAAGCTGAAGTTAGAAGCTGGCTACCATGCACAGCTGCACCAGATTCTGAGTGCACCAGTTTTAGTAACGCTCCCCCTATGGGAAGTTGTGGAACACAAACTTTTTATTGCGTTGCATGTGCTGCTTTTTCTGTGGAGCAATCCAGGCCATTAGTAGAAGGATTTTCATTCACCCAGGAGTAGAGCACTTCTGCAGAAGTACAGTAGTCTGCAGGATACAGTAAATGTGGCATCTGAATGAATGTGTTACAGATCATAAAGGCAGATAAAGAGATTCTCCTTATCTCATGTTTACCAAGCATATTTTCACGTTTGCCTGGAGTTTCACTTTCAAAAGCACCTGTACTTAAAATCTTTATACACTCAGCATCCACTTTAATAAGTACAAGTGGTTGTAAATGCTGAGCTCTAGGCACAGAAGAAAAAGTATATTACAGTCATATATTACCAGGCTTAAAATGAATGGTGTGTCCTGTTGAAATGAAACATTTCTTTGCTGAGTAATTCACCTACCTGTCTGTGTTACAGCAGGCTGCTCTCTGCGGGTTTCTGTTCTGGTGACCTGTGACTTCTAAGGTAGTGTGATGCCAGAGCTCCTTTGAATGAGCATTCTCAGCAGCTCACATATGGGACCTTATGGCTGCCTATCTGCTCCTCGATAGTTAGATTGACAGATTCAGCTTTTCAATAGCGGCAAGTGCTGAATCTCCGCAGCTGTGCTTTACAGAGTGCCACGCTTATGCATGCTTTACAGTTCGGTCACACTGAATGCGGCTTTGAAACCGTGCGACTTCACTTGAAAGCGCACAATTTCTGTACCGAATGTCAGTGTGCCTTGGAAGACATCTGTGCGACTTCATGCACAGATGTCTATGCAAGTCACACCTGTACTTGCAGAAAGTAGTGGAAGAACAGCTCCCTTTGCAGACAATAGGGTTCTACTTGTCATGCGATTTGAAACTATCAAACCGCATGACAAGTTACATCGATGTGACTGGGGACTTAGACTGGGCTGAAACTTTTTTTTTTACAGCTTTTGCCTGTATAGTTTTTAATTTCACAGATATTTTTTTCTATTATCGTATGAAATCTAGATATTGTGGCATTGGGAATAATAGACTTTATAGGCATGTATAAAAGTAATTACAAATTTCTTTTTCATACATCATGAGACACAGAGTTAGGCTAATATTCATTACCTACTGGGTTATACTTCATCTCCAGGTGAATGGACACGGGTAGACCGAAGGTCTTTAGACAGGGAGTGATCCCCTATATAACCCCTTCATACAGGAAGTACTTCAGTTTTTTACCAGTGTCTGCAAGGTGGATAAAAAATATATAAAACAGCGCTAGCAGCCTATATCAACCAAATACATCCTAATAAACAGTGCCCAATGTATCAATGTTAAGAGAAAACATAAAATCTAAAAGTGCTCAGGTGCTTCAGTGAAAGGTCCAACGGTGCTCCAAAACTTTTCAATCGGTGAAGCGGCTCCCCCTTTGGTGTCCCCACTCACCAAAATTATTGGATCCTCAGCTTCACAGTCTAGGATCAAAAAGGCATTGATCAAATGATCTGGGGATATACTGGATGGCTCCTCAGTAAACTCTTGCAGGGAGACGTTTTAAGACAGGAAGGATATACCACACTCCATAGATGGGGAAACAGAGAGAGAACTCATAGTGGAATAACGTTTGGCATTAATTATTAAGCTAGTTCAATGTGCAATTTACAGGATTTTTGGCAAAAACAGGCATCAGTAAAAAAAAAATTATCCGAGTTCGCCGCTAAATGGAGAGCGTTCCACGGAGATGGAAATTTGCGTCAATGGCTAACACAAACTGGAAGTACGTCAACGCGTTTCGCCCCTCCTCCAGGGCGTCAGCAAGGACATCACTTCCGGTTCCATTACAACCTATTTATACCCTAAGGGAGATAGAACCTCCCTCTATGCAGTAAAAAATTACCAATTACGATCTATGTATGGAAGACAGAACCTCCCTCTATGCAGTAAAAATTGACCAATTACGATCTGTGTATGGAAGACAGACACTCACTTGATCCTTTTACATCATTTCCTGTTGCCAAGTATAAAACTTTAAACAGCATCTCATCTCCCCGTTCTGCCTAGTGACAGTGTCACTGGATCTCTGCTCCCTGTCATCGGAGCAGAGATCAGTGACGTCACACACAGCCCATCCCCCCTACAGTTAGTAATCACTCCCAGTACTGATTTAACTGATTTAACCCCTCCCTGCCCCCTAGTGATTAACCCCTTCACTGCCAGTGTCATTTATACAGGAATCAATGCATTTTTATAGCACTGATTGCTGTATAAATGACAATGGTCAAATGTCCGACATGTCCGCCATAACATCGCAGTCACAATAAAAATTGCTGATCACCACCATTACTAGTAAAAAAAAAAAAAAATTAATAAAAATGCCATAAAACTATCCCCTATTTTGTAAACGCTATAACTTTTGCGCAAAACAAATCAATAAGCGCTTATTGCGATTTTTTTTTACCAAAAATATATAGAAGAATACGTATCGGCCTAAACTGAGGAAAACATTTTTTTTTTAATATTTTTTTGGGATATTTATTATAGCAAAATGTAAAAAATAATGCGTTTTTTTCCAAAATTGTCGCTCTTATTTTGTTTATAGCGCAAAAAATAAAAATCGCAGAGATGATCAAATACCACCAAAAGAAAGCTCTATTTGTGGGAAAAAAAGGACGTCAATTTTGTTTTGGAGCCAAGTCGCACAACCGCGCAATTGTCAGTTAAAGCGACGCGGTGCCGAATCGCTAAAAATGCTCTGGCCAGGAAGGGGGTAAATCCTTCCGGGGCTGAAGTGTTTAAAAGAACAATTTATCTGTTTAGCTATATGACAACAATAAAAGCAACTAATGCGATAGACACATGCAAAAGATTTCCAAAATATAAAGAACAATGAATAAACATTAATTTAAAAAAGAAAGAAAGAAAATAAAAAATAAAAATAAAGACATTAAAAAAAATACATAAAAAAAAAAATTAAAAGAAAAGAAAAACTTTTAAATAAAAATAAAATAAAATCTCTCAAATCATATTACCAATTGGACAAAAAACAATTGAGATCTAATTCAATGTAAAGGCCATGGGGACTCAAAGTGCGGAACCTATGGATCCATTGAGTCTCATTCTGTGAAATAGCTCTCTTAAGATTGGAACCTCTCCAATGTTCCTCCACCCTATCTATCCCACAGAATGTGAGGCCCCCTGGATCTTTATTGTGGAACAATCTGAAATGATTGGACAGGCCATGATGTTTATAGCCCTTTTTGATTCAATTGACATGCTCCCTAAGCCTTACCCCAATTTTCTCATGGTCCTGCCCACATATTGTAGACCACAGGGACAAGACAAAAGGTAGGTAACGTGTGGTCCCACAAGTGATACATTTTTTGATTTCAAAAGAGATACCCTCAGAAAAAGAGCTTAAGTGGGTAGTTTTCCTTTTCCTATGTTTGGAGGTTTTACACATCACACATTTAGCTAGATATAACCAACAATATAAACAGTTTGAAAAAATAATTAGGGAACATTAGCCTCTGTTATTGGAAGACAGAGAGCTTAAAAAAGTCTTGCCCCCACAGCCCAGGTTTATTTATATGAAACCTCCAACACTCAGGCTCAAACTGGCACACAATGTTATTAATCCTGCCAAGAAGTTATTTACTTTTTTGTATCAAACTGTTTTTTTTTTTTTTTTTTTAAGGTAAATGTGTGATGTGTAAAACCTCCAAACATAGGAAAAGGAAAACTACCCACTTCAGCTCTTCAACGTACTTCCAGTTTGTGTTAACTAGGGATGAGCCGAACTCCCCCCGGTTCAGTTCGCACCAGAACCTGCGAACGGACCAAAAATTTGCACGAACGTTAGAACCCCATTGACGTCTATGGGACTCGAACGTTCAAAATCAAAAGTACTCATTTTAAAGGCTAATTTGCATGGTATTGTCCTAAAAAGGGTTTGGGAACCCGGGTCCTGCCCCAGGAGACATGTATCAATGCAATCAATCAAATAATCGAAAATAAGTGTGCTTAAGTATAAACCATATAGTGGGAATATATGGAAAATGTGGTGAACCACAGCCAGTTTTATAGGCAGGATAGGGGTGTCGCCATGGGGGCTAAATATGCCCCCAGCTTGGCGAACCTCTTCATGGCCCTGTGGGAGGAGGATGTCATCTATGCCCAACAGAAACCTCAGGTGGTGTTGTGGGCTAGATACATAGATGACATCCTCCTCCTATGGAATGGTAATCGTGAGGATCTCGATCTCTATATGACGGGGTTGAATGATAATGACCGGGGGATTCGACTTTCCTATGAGGCCAGCCAATCTGAGATCAATTTCTTGGATCTTAAAATTGGTGTCAAGGATGGGGAGTTTACCACAGCCACCTTTTTTAAAAACACAGACCGGAATTCCTATATACCGACTGACAGCTGCCATCATGAGGTCTGGTTGAGGTCTGTGCCGAAGAGCCAATTCATTCGTTTAAAACGTAATTGTTCTAACCATGGTGAATTTTTAGCCCAAGCAGATATTTTATTAAAACGTTTCCTAGAGAAGGGCTATGTGGAGACCTCTCTGAGGAACACATTAGAGGAAGTAGCCAAGATTGATAGATGCACTTTACTTGAAACTAAGAAGTCTGACCGTGAGAGGGTACCCACAATTCCTTTTATTACCACCTATTCCTTACAATATAAAAATGTAGCTAAGCTAATAAAAAAGCATTGGCATGTCCTTAAGAATGACCATGTGCTTGGTCCTATCCTTCCGGCCAAACCACAGGTGATTTATAAAGGTGCCCCCTCGCTTAGAAGTAGAGTGGCCCCGAACGTTTTGGACCCTCCTCTCACTAAGAAGGGATTTTTTGAATATATGATTGGTTTTTATCAGTGCAGGAGGTGTAGGGTGTGTTCTCTTAGTGGTTGTACACATAGAAGGACACATAAGTTCATTTCCACCAGCACTCTGATGGAATTTGAGATCAGATCATTCATTACATGTTCCACAGAGCGGGTGGTATATCTTCTCCAATGCCCCTGCGGCCTACAATATGTAGGAAGAACCAAGCGCCCCCTATCTGTAAGGCTCAACGAGCACATCACCAACATCCTAACAGGTTTCCCCAAACACCCGGTCTCCAGACACTACCTAGAAACACATGACCGTGATCCCAGGAAGACTATCTTTCTGGGTATTGATAGATACACTCCACACTGGAGGGGGGGGTCTGTCATACGAGGGATCTCCAGGCTCAAGATGACCTGGATACACAGATTGAAGTGTTATACCCCCTTCGGGCTCAATGTTGATGTAGATTTAAACGCTTTTTTAGATAATTCATAAATCAATATACTGTATGTTTTAAATCTCAATATTCCTTCATTATTCCATCTATTTTATTGTGTCGGGGTATGAGGGGTGATATATCTAACACAGCATTTTGATGGTTTTTACTCCAGGGTTACAAATTTTATATTTCTTATGATGTATATCCAATTTTGTGAACTTACTTTGATTCTCTGGTGCGTTAGTATGTCAAAATATATATATATATTTTTTTCTAAAAAATATTTTTTCTGAAAAAGAGAAAATTTTTTTCTAACATTTCTTTCTAACATTTTGATTATATACTTTTATCAAATTTTCCATTATAAGTAATTCGCAGGTTTTTTCTTCCACATTATAGTATGTGGCTTTGAGTGTTAATTTTAATTGTTCCACTAGATGGCGTGTATGAGTTTTCTTCCATGCCCTCTAATGTTTTTTAATAATATATATCTGTCCCTTGTACCGGGAGGTTGTGATTGGCTGACGGGGGAAGCGTCAGCCTATCCCACGATTATTCGACACACATCCTCTCCTAACAGGATGTTGTGGTGACGCCATCCGAGCTTCATAGCGAGGCTTGGTTTCGTTTTGTTCCTATAAGTAGCGATGAGTCAGTGCGTCGCCCGTTCCCATGACGACGTCCAATAGGACGAAACGTACGTCGGAAGGTCGACGCGCTGACGTCATCGTTTCCATCCTAATCTCGTTGAACGGGTGTATGTAAGCCGGCCGGCTGTTTCTGTGATTTTTAACCAAGATTTTATGTAAGTGTATTTACCATATTTTAATTAATAAATAACCATACGGATTCACACTATGGAGGAAATTTTTCATTTTTCTGGGTTCCCCTGGCATGCTGTCTGAGGTTCGCTGTGAGAAAGTTCCTGCCTACCCCTTCCTTGTGAGGAGATCCAAGGAGTTGTGTCCCCCGTGTGGATATCCATTGATAAGCTGTTATCTAGCTTACCTCTGGTAAGCGTATATCTATTAAGGTGGAGGATTTCTCACTGGGTGTTGAGTGTTTAACCGTTTGATCACCTATTCCATCTGCTCTGGCTCCAAGGATTTATTTCCTTTGAACATTTCTACCACACCTTTGGATATACTTTTGCCATTTGACACATACAATTCCAACATTGCAATTTTGTGTCATATCTGGTTCACCACATTTTCCATATATTCCCACTATATGGTTTATACTTAAGCACACTTATTTTCGATTATTTGATTGATTGAATTTCGTAATATTCACATAATTATATATATTGTTTAATATGTGTTCTAATTTTAGCGCAGTCTTCTTTTGATTTTTCTTTGTATATATGTGTGCACGCCTCACTTTAGGACTGCAGCTTGCAATATTCTACTAAATATTAGTAGCACACTTTTTATGGTAGTGCGGTATTTTTTGTGGTTTATTATGTATCAATGCAAAAAAACTTTTAAAAATGGCCATTTTTCGGGAGCAGTGATTTTAATGATGCTTAAAGTTAAAAAAGTAAGTGAAATATTCCTTTAAATATCGTACCTGGGGGGTGTCTATAGTATGCCTGTAAAGTGGCGCGTGTTTCCCGTGCTTACAACAGTCCCTGCACAAAATGTAATTTTTAAAGGAAAAAAAGTCATTTAAAACTGCTTGCGGCTTTAATGTAATGTCGGGTCCTGGCAATATGGATGAAAATCAGTGAGACAAACAGCATGGGTACCCCCCAGTCCATTACCAGGCCCTTTGGGTCTTGTATGGATATTAAGGGGAACCCTGCACCTAAATTAAAAAAAGGAAAGGTGTGGGGCCACCAGGCCCTATATACTCTGAACAGCAGTATACAGGCGGTGCAAACAAGACAGGGACTGTAGGTTTGTTGTTAAGTAGAATCTGTTTGTAATTTTGAACTGGTACATTTTTAACATGTTTGGCTCCAGCCAAAAAATCTATTTTAAGCTTTTTGGAAAACATAGGGAAGGGTTATCACCCCTGTGACATTTGTTTTGCTGTCTGTGCTCCTCTTCAGAAGATTTCACCTCACTTTTTGTCCCAATGACAAATGTTTTTTGAAAATTTGGGGTTTTTTGTGAAACAAGGATTGGTGATAAAGCATCAGTGGAAAGGAGAAACGTTTTCCCCATATTAACTCTTACAGGAGAGAATTTCCCTTCCTAGGGTAGATTTCATCTCACTTCATGTTGTCTCCTTCCGTTTGCAAGTAGGAGTCGTTTGTAAGTTGGATGTTTGAAAGTAGGGGCCTGCCCTATATACTCAGCAGAAATTTGGGCCTTTGGTGTTGTTGTGGCCACAACACTGTAAGCCCTCACAGGGCCCTGCTGTGAAATATTAGATCAAGAATTGTAATTACATGCCCCTGTTGAACAGGGGCAGAAAAATTGGGCCTTTGGTGGTGGTGCTAGTGCCACAACACTGTAAGTCCTCACTCGCTCTTGGTGGGCGCAGAAACGGGCCCTGCTGTGAAATATTAGATCAAGAATTGTAATTACATGCCCCTGTTGAACAGGGGCTGAAAAATTGGGCCTTAGGCACTGGTGTTGGTGCCACAACACTGCAACCCCTCACAGATACTCTAGTTGGAACGCAGAAACGAGCCCTGCTGCAAAGTATTGCATCAAAAATTGTAATTACACGCCCCTGCTAGACAGGGGCTGAAAAATTGGGCCTTAGGCACTGGTGGTGGCGCCCAGTACCAAAAATTTTCTTACAAGCTATCAGCGTGATCATTGAGGAAGAAGAGGATAATTACTCAGGATAGTCACTCAGCATCAGCATAGGCAGTCTTTAAAGGTATCTGAGATTTCAAAAAAAATTATTTGGTTACATCAGCATCAGGTGCTTGGTAGCTGGTGGTGATCCAAGACTGATTCATCTTTATGAAGGTCAGTCGATCGACCGAGTCGGTGGACAGACGCACCCTGTGATTGTTTACAAAGCCTCCAGCAGCACTGAATGTGTGTTACGAAAGAACACTGGATGCAGGACAGGCCAGTAGCTCAATTGCATACTGTGCAAGCTCTGGCCAGTGATCCATCCTCAAGACCCAGTAACCCAGAGGATTTTCTGTGGGAAAGGTGTCCAAGTCAGATCTTGCCCCTAGGTATTCCTGCACCATGTAAAACAGATGCTGGCGACGATTGCTGGAACCGATCATACCTTGGGGCTGCGGACCAAAAAATTGTCTGAACGCATCGGTCAGACGGCCACCTTCTCCACCGCTCCTTCTTTGACTGACCGAAGCCTCAGCAACACGTTGTCCAGAAACAGGAGTTTGTAACCTCCCAGTCTCTGGGAACGCATTGCACAGACCTTTCTGCAAGGCCTCCCGAAGATGTTTCATCCTCTGCTCCCTCTGCGATGGCAAGATAAGGTCTGCAACCTTACCCTTGTAACGTGGATCAAGGAGGGTTGCCAGCCAGTATTGGTCCTTCTCCTTGATACCGCAGGCTTTGCAGGATCAGGGAGTCCATGCAGCGTAGGTTTGCTGAGACATTCGGTCCGGAGTCCTCTGGGTCACTAAGCATGACATGGTCCGCAGCCACCTCCTCCCAGCCACGTACAAGTCCAGGTGTTTCTTGGGACTGATCCCTTAAAGACTGCTGCTGATGCTGAGTGCCAGGCTCCACCTCCATACTGACACAATCCTCCTCCTCCTCCTCGTCCTCTTCCTGTGTGATCGGCGGGCACGCAGGAATACTGTCTGGATAAAGGGGGCCTTGCGAGCTAAGGAAGTCCTCCTCTTCCTGCCTCTGTTCTGCCTCAAGTGCCCTGTCCATTATTCCACGCAGCGTGTGCTCCAACAGGTGGACAAGGGGGACAGTGTCACTGATGCATGCACTGTCACTGCTCACCATCCTCGTGGCCTCCTCAAATGGTGACAGGACAGTGCATGCATCCCTGATCATGGTCCACTGGCGTGGGGAAAAAAAAACAAGCTCCCCTGACCCTGTCCTGGTGCCATAGTCGCACAGGTACTCATTGATGGCCCTCTGCTGCGTGTGCAGCCGCTGCAGCATGGCCAACGTTGAGTTCCACCTGGTGGGCATGTCACAGATTAGGCGACTCTTGGGCATGTTAAACTCCTTTTGGAGGTCTGCCAGCCAAGCACTGGCATTATATGACCGGCGGAAATGCACACAGACTTTCCTGGCCTGCCTCAGGACATCCTGTAAGCCCAGGTACCTGCCCAAGAACCGCTGCACCACCAAGTTAGGGACACGAGCCAAACAGGGCACATGGGTCATTTGTCCCTGTTGGAGGGCAGAGAGGAGGTTGGTGCCATTGTCGCAAACCACCATTCCTGCCTTAAGTTGGCGTCAACCACCTCTGAACCAGCCCCTGCAGAGCTGACAGAACCTCTGCCCCAGTGTGGCTCCTGTCCCCCAAGCACACCAGCTCAAGCACTGCATGGCATCTTTTGGCCTGCATAATTGCGTAGCCCCTTGAACGGCTACGGAGCACCACTGGTTCCGAGGACAAAGCACAGGAAGAGGCCATGGAGGAAGAAGAAGAGGAGGGGGTGGAGGAGAGAGGTGTGTCACAATCATTAGTAGTGGCATTTTGGAGGCGTGGTGGCGGAACAACCTCCAACACTACTGCACCTTGTCCTGCATCCTTCCCAGCTGCCAGCAGAGTCACCCAATGCGCTGTGAAACTTAGGTAATGTCCCTGTCCATGCCTGCTGGACCATGAGTCAGCGGTAATATGCACCTTACCGCTGACCGCCCTGTCCAGCGAGGCCAAGACATTGCCTTCCATGAGAAAAAGGCAGGTCAACATATGTCTGGTCAAGCATGTGGTGCCCAAGCGGGAGATGTTTTGGCCACGTGAGATACGCTTGAGACATATGTTGCAAATAGCAGCGGTGCGATCTGATGCACTCGTCTCAAAAAAGGCCCACACCAAAGAACTTTTGGAATAACGCACAGAGACAGCAGAGCCCTGCACATGTGGAGCTTTGGGGTGTGATGCAGTCAGTGTGCTGTTCCCCTTAGGCTGGTCCCTGGAGGGCATCCTGCCTCGTTGGTCATGTGCCTCCTCTCTCCTATCAGGCACCCACGTTGAGTCAGTCACCTCATCATCCCCTCCCTCCTCATCACTGGAGCAAACCTGGCAGTATGCTGCAGTAGGGGGAGCATGACTGCCAGATTGCTGTCCTTCTTGGGCACCCCCTCTGTCCGTGCTCACGTTACTGCCTTCATCTAGCTCAGTATCTTCATCAGAGCCTTCTAAACGCTGGGCATCCTCCTGGAGCATGTACAAAACACTGTGTTCAAACAGTTTGAGGGACTCCTCAAGAGAACATGGTGGGGCTAGGGAAGGAGTCACTGATGCCATTGAGCCGAGGGAAGAGGCCGCGTTGGCAGCTGCTTTGCCAGACAAAGTACCCTGAGCATGGGTGAGAGAGGATGAGGAGAATGAGGACGGCTTGGTCATCCACTCAACCAAGTCTTCCGCATGTTGCGGCTCAACACGGCCAGCTGCCAAAAAAAAGGCCAAGCGTGTCCCACGGCCACGTGCTGATGAGTATGCACCGTCTCCACGACCAGCACTGTTGCCTCTAGACACAGAGCCTGCTTGCCCTCTCTTATTGGCTTGTGACTGTCTGCCTCTCCTTGTTGGCCTTCCAGACATACTAATGGCCCGTAGCTGCAGTAAGCTGGGATATATATATATATATATATATATATATATACTGATACTGCAGCTAGCAAAATCAACTGCCTGCCTGTAGTATGAGAACACCACCAACCTTCTACAGGTAGCTTTAGCTGAACACTGTAAAAGAGTATCAATAATTCTGCGCTGCCCAAAAAGTGAAGTAAGCAGCTAACACGGCCAATAGGATATAAGCATATAACAATGAAACAAAAGTATGTGTAGCGCTAAAAGTTCAATATAGGGACACTGAAGTCCAACCAATAATGAAAAACATCTAAAAAAAGGAAGAAAGGTCCTCAATGTTTATAAGACTCATAAAAATTAATAGTCCATATAAATGAAGTGACTTTGTGTGGAAAGCAATTCAAATGCGTGACATCCAAAGTGAAGACAGAAGAGGCTCACCACCACCGAAAATGAGAAGGCTTACCAGATCTCGTAGACCCTAGAGGGCGTACGCCCAAATGGGTCGAATCAGGCTTGGGTGGTGGGTGATGGTAGATATTCCGAATCTTTCTGGAATATCTACCATCACCCACCACCCAAGCCTGATTCGACCCATTTGGGCGTACGCCCTCTAGGGTCTACGAGATCTGGTAAGCCTTCTCATTTTCGGTGGTGGTGTGCCTCTTCTGTTTTCACTTTGGATGTCACGCATTTGAATTGCTTTCCACACGAAGTCACTACATTTATATGGACTATTAATTTTTATGAGTCATATAAACATTGAGGACCTTTCTTCCTTTTTTTTAGATGTTTTTCATTATTGGTTGGACTTCAGTGTCCCTATATTGAACTTTTAGCTGAACACTGTGCAGAGCTCTCAAAAAACTAACTTGTAGATTATTTAGCTGCCTGCGGTAGTGATAGGATCAGGAAAACACCACCAACCTTCGACAGGTAGCTTTAGCTGAACACTGTGCAGAGCTCGCACTACACTAACTTGTAGTTTTAGCTGAACAATGTGAGGAGGATGCACTACACTAACTTGTAGCTTTAGCTGAACACTGTGCTGGGGTCGCACTACACTAACTTGTAGTTTTAGCTGAACACTGTGAGGAGGACGCGCTACACTAACTTGTAGTTTTAGCTGAATGCTGTGAGGAGGACGCACTACACTAACTTGTAGCTTTAGCTGAACACTGTGCAGAGGTCGCACTACACTAACTTGTAGTTTTAGCTGAACACTGTTCAGAGGACGCACTACACTAACTTGTAGCTTTAGCTGAACACTGTGCAGAGGTCGCACTACACTAACTTGTAGCTTTAGCTGAACACTGTGAGGAGGATGCACTACACTAACTTGTAGTTTTAGCTGAACACTGTGAGGAGGACGCACTACACTAACTTGTAGTTTTAGCTGAACACTGTGAGGAGGATGCACTGCACTAACTTGTAGTTTTAGCTGAACACTGTGAGGAGGACGCACTACACTAACTTGTAGCTTTAGCTGAACACTGTGCAGAGGTCGCACTGCACTAACTTGTAGTTGTAGCTGAACACTGTGAGGAGGATGCACTACACTAACTTGTAGCTTTAGCTGAACACTGTGCAGAGGTCGCACTACACTAACTTGTAGTTGTAGCTGAACACTGTGAGGAGGATGCACTACACTAACTTGTAGCTTTAGCTGAACACTGTGCAGAGGTCGCACTACACTAACTTGTAGTTTTAGCTGAACACTGTGAGGAGGACGCACTACACTAACTTGTAGCTTTAGCTGAACACTGTGCAGAGGTCGCACTACACTAACTTGTAGTTTTAGCTAAACACTGTTCAGAGGATGCACTACACTAACTTGTAGCTTTAGCTGAACACTGTGCAGAGGTCGCACTACACTAACTTATAGTTTTAGCTGAACACTGTGAGGAGGACGCACTACACCAACTTGTAGCTTTAGCTGAACACTGTGAGGAGGACACACTACCGTAACTTGTAGCTTTAGCTGAACACTGTAAGGAGTATGCAGTACCCTAACTTGTAGTTTTAGCTGAACACCGTGCAGAGGTCACACTAAACTAACTTGTAGCTTTAACTGAACACTGTGAGGAGGACGCACTACACTAACTTGTAGTTTTAGCTGAACACTGTCTAGAGGACGCACTACACTAACTTTTAGTTTTAGCTGAACACTGTGAGGAGGACGCACTACACTAACTTGTAGTTTTAGCTGAACACTGTGAGGAGGATGCACTGCACTAACTTGTAGTTTTAGCTGAACACTGTGAGGAGGATGCACTACCCTAACTTGTAGTTTTAGCTGAACACCGTGCAGAGGTCACACTAAACTAACTTGTAGCTTTAACTGAACACTGTGAGGAGGACGCACTACACTAACTTGTAGTTTTAGCTGAACACTGTCTAGAGGACGCACTACACTAACTTGTAGTTTTAGCTGAACACTGTGCAGAGGTCGCACTACACTAACTTATAGTTTTAGTTGAACACTGTGAGGAGGACGCACTACCCTAACTTGTAGCTAGCTACAAGTTAGGGTAGTGCGTCCTCCTCACAGTGTTCAGCTAAAACTATAAGTTAGTGTAGTGCGACCTCTGCACAGTGTTCAGCTAAAACTACAAGTTAGTGTAGTGCGTCCTCTAGACAGTGTTCAGCTAAAACTACAAGTTAGTGTAGTGCGTCCTCCTCACAGTGTTCAGTTAAAGCTACAAGTTAGCTGAACACTGTGCAGAGGTCCCACTAAACTAACTTGTAGCTTTAGCTGAACACTGTGAGGACGCACTACCCTAACTTGTAGCTTTAGCTGAACACTGTGCAGAGGTCACACTAAAATAACTTGTAGCTTTAGCTGAACACTGTGAGGAGGACGCACTACACTAACTTGTAGCTTTAGCTGAACACTGTGCAGAGGTCACACTAAACTAACTTGTAGCTTTAGCTGAACACTGTGAGGAGGATGCACTACACTAACTTGTAGCTTTAGCTGAACACTGTGAGGAGGACGCACTACACTAACTCTTAGCTTTAGCTGAACACTGTGAGGAGGATGCACTACACTAACTTGTAGCTTTAGCTGAACTTGTACACTAACTTGTAGTTTTATCTGAACACTGTGAGGAGGATGCACTACACTAACTTGTAGCTTTAGCTGAACACTGTGCAGAGGTCGCACTACACTAACTTGTAGTTTTAGCTGAAAACTGTGAGGAGGACGCACTACACTAACTTGTAGCTTTAGCTGAACACTGTGCAGAGGTCGCACTACACTAACTTGTAGTTTTAGCTGAACACTGTGAGGAGGACGCACTACTCCAACTTGTAGTTTTAGCTGAACACTGTGAGGACGACGCACTTCACCAACTTGTAGCTTTAGCTGAACACTGTTCAGAAGACGCACTACTCTAACTTGTAGCTTTAGCTGAACGCTGTGCAGAGGTCACACTAAACTAACTTGTAGCTTTAACTGAACACTGTGAGGAGGACGCACTACACTAACTCTAAATAGTCTAGCTGCCTGACTGTGGTACTAATAGGATCAAAAGAACACCAGCAATTTTCTTCAGGTAGCTGTAAATACTGTAACAAGACAAGCCTACCTGTCAGTAGGAAGATAACAGGAACGGATCTAGCTAAACTGAATACAGTGTGTATATATATATATATATATATATATATACACATACACAACACCTGGGATGCATATATATACACAATACACTGTAAGTGCAGCTAACTCACTGACTGTCATGCCTAATCTAACTAACTCAAATGAAATGACACTGTCTCTCTGTCTATCTAAGCACGCTGGAACACACTACACAGGGCCGCCGTGCAGGGGGCCTTATATAGTGTGGGGCGTGTTCTAAACCCCCTGAGCCATAATTGGCCAAAGCCACCCTGGCTTTGGCCAATTACAGCTCTCTCTACTGACGGCGCTGTGATTGGTCAAGCCAATGGTCATATTGCATGCTTGGCCAATCATCAGCCAGCAATGCACTGCGATGCCACAGTGAATTATGGGCTGTGAGGCACCACATGAATTTGGCGCGAACGGCCCATAACGTTCACAATTCGGTGATCGATCGAACATCCGATGTTCGAGTCGAACATGGGTTTGACTCGAACGTGAAGCTCATCCCTAGTGTTAACCATTGACACAAATTTCCGTCTCCGTGGAATGCACGCCATTCAGCGGCAAACTCAAATGATTTTTTTTACTGATGCCTGTTTTTGCCAAAAATTCTGTAAGTTGCGCATTGAATGCACTTGATAATTGATGCGCTATGAGTTCTCTCTCTGTTTCCCCATCTGTGGAGTGTGGTGTATCCTTCCTGTCTTAAAACATCTTTCTGCAAGATCTTACTGAGGAACCATCCAGCATATCCCCAGATCATTCGATCAGTGCCTTTTTGACCACAGACTGCGAAGCTGAGGATCCAATAATTTTGGTGAGTGGGTACACCAAAGGGGGAGCCACTTCATCGATTCAAAAGTTTTGGAGCACCGTTGCACTTTTCACTGAAGCACCTGAGTACTTTTAGATTTTATGTTTTTGTTTTCTCTTAACACTGATACAATAGGCATTGTTTATTAGGATGTATATTGCTTGATATAGACTGCTAGCGCTGTTTTATATATTTTTCATTGCTTTATGGTTGTAGCACCTTTTGTGCAGCAGCTGCGGTCTTCCTATTAATTTTTATTCATTTTTGTTTATTCATATTTCACTATTTGAGTTAACTCTCCAGCACGAGTTTTTCAATTAGATACATTGCAAGGTGGATGGGCATGTTTAGTTTGAGCTCTCTGAGCTCCAGGTCTCTATTCCCACAAACGGTTCTTAAATGAATCAAGTGATTGACCGATCGGATCCATTTGGCACAGGCTCTATTTGCTTAGATAAATGGTACCCGAGCCTCGCAAAGAAGACTTAAGATCCTGCGAGGTTCTGCCTGTAATTCAACCTCTGGGCGCTGGACACCACATCTCTAAAACATTCCTGCAGGGTGCTGTACAGGTCCAAGGGAGTGGACCCTAAACATGAAAGGAGTACCCAGTCCGTGAAGGTCCTCAAGTGACAGGAACCTGCCGTGATGGGTGAAGATTGGGCTCATAGTTTCTAAGATGCCCTGTGCCTGGACGGGTAAGTGAAACCCCTTTATTTACTTGTGGGATGTCCCAGTGATTGTAACACTCAGTCAAGCTAGCTAGAGGCTGGACACCTGTGTGCGGTGACCATATGGGGGAGTTTTGGGCTAGCTGTGGGTGTTTGGAAAGTGTACCTTTTCTTTGCTTGTGTCTGGCTGTTTTTTACCTGTATGATGGCGCACGACAGTGCGCCATTTCGCCTTGGTTCAATATGGCGCACGTGTATTCGCAAGAGCGCTGCTGTGCTCCGCAGTTTGTTTGGCAGCCATGGAGCATGGGGCTTCGCCCGAAGCCACACATGCGCCGTAGCCTTTATCTGGGCACACGAAGATTGCCGGGACCACGCCCGTGTGTGCGAACGCATGCACAGAACATATCGTTGCACAGCCAGCTTATTTAAACTGTGTATGCCAAGCATGCGGTGCTTCCAGAAGTCAGCTGTGGGACACAGAGCAGGCTCCGAACCAGGCATTTGCAGCGGTTCGTTTCTCCTTACCCGGGTCACGTGAGTCACCAGGTGTTGCTTGGCAGGCTAAGGTGCTTAGCAGGATTGTTGCATAGGGGCTTGGTGAGCCCTATTAAAGGGTCTCTCTTTTGAGGTGTGTTAATACTACACCCAGGTGCTCTTTTTTTGTGGCTTGTAAATGTTTTCAAAAAGAGAAGCGGGACTAACACTATAGGGAAGGGCACACCTATGTCGTCAGTAGTTCCTGATGAACCTAGTCGTATCCCTAGTGTTGTATCCCCTGAAGGACCAGAGGCTTCCGGGCAATCTGAGCCGCTGTGCCTATCTGGTTTTCTGCCTACAGTCAATGCTGCTGTTTCACCCCTTATCACCAAGGATGAACTTTTCTTGGCCCTAGCCGAGCACAGGATTGCTGGCATGATTGCCTCCATCCCGCAGGGTGGCAAGAAGCATGACAGATCCCCCTTCCTGGAGCCTCCTGGTTTGGAGCAGGAATAGGTTAAGGATGGGGAAGAGCTAACAGCTCAGGAGTTTGTGGAGGGCCTGGCGGATGAGTCTGCTTCTGAGCAATCTCTGTTTCTGAGCAATCTGGACAAGAAGATATCATTAAGAAGTGGAGCATGCCAGCCATAGATGCAGCAGTCTCTTCCTTAAATAAGAACTTCACTTAAATAAGAACTGACAAGAAATTGGAGTCATTATTAAAGGCTTCCTTTTCTTTGCCCAGTTCAGCTATTCAGCGAGCTGTTACAGCAATTGGTATCTGCCAGTCCGTAAAGGATCAGGTCAGGCGGCCTGACAGGCCTAATCGGGGGGACGATCTGGCTGAAAGTAAGACAGATATTCCTTGAGCGCTGTGTTTTGCTGTTGACGCCTTAAAGGATTCAATACAGCAGGTTTCTCGTTTTGGCTCTCTTGTCTGTACATATGCGCAGACTTTTGTGGCTTAAGAACTGGTCAGCCGAGCTTCCTTGTAAAAAGTTACTGGCAGGTTTCCCCTTTCATGGGGAACGTTTATTTGGTGATCATTTGGACAAATATATCCAAAAGATTTCTGGAGGGAAGAGTTCTCTACCTCCTGCTGTGTCAGACACTACATCATTTAGTGCATCAAGGAGTGATTGTAGAGGTTCCTGTATGTGAAAGAGGTGCGGGGTTTTATTAAAATCTGTTTACTGTTCAAAAACAAAACGCGGACACAACACCCATTTTGGCTCTAAGATCCCTGAACCAATATCTACTAATCCAGTCCTTTTCGGATGGAGTCTGTCTGCTCAGTGGATGAGGTTCCTGTGATTTGCAGTAGAGGAACGTCATTTTCAGTTTGTGGCTCTACCATTCGGGCTTGCCACAACCTTCCTGGGTGTTCACAAAGGTCCTAGCACCAGTACTGGGTCTTTTAAGGGCCTAAGGGATCTTGGTGCTCGGGTATCTGGACAACATCCTGCTCAAAGATCACTCACTACAGGCTCTAGAACAGAGCATAAATTGCACAGTGCGGTATTTGGAAAACTTAGGCTGGATCATAAATACTGAAAAGTCAGCCTTGAGACCAGGTCAAGGTCTAAAGTATTTAGGTCTGATCCTAGATACGGTCCAAGCAAGGGTATTTTTGCCACCCGTAAGGATCTGTGCCCTGAAGGATCAGGTGCATCAGATAAGGGGCACCAGACAACCCTTCATTGAGCTCTGTATGAGTCTTCTAGGGAGGATGGTGTCCTCCTTCGAGTCAGTGCCCTATGCCCAGTTCCATTCCAGGCCTTTACAACAAGTTATCTTGTTGGCTTGGAACAGGAGAGGACAAGCCCTGGATTATCCAGTGTTCTTATCTCCCCGGGCACGCTTAAGCCTAAACTGGTGGTTGCAGGATCAGAACCTGCGAAAGGAAAAATCCTTCCTCCTGGAAACTTTGAGAGTACTGACTACAGATGCCAGACTCTCAGGCTAGGGAGCGACCCTAGAGGGGTTCACAGCTCAGGGGAAATGGTCAAGGGCAGAACAGATCCTGCCCATCAACGTCCTGGAGTTATGGGCAGTACGTCTGGCCCTAGAGTCCTGGACGGTGGAGCTTCATGACTGCCCTATCAGGGTTCAGTCTGACAATGCCACTTCAGTGGCCTATATAAACCACCAAGGCGGTACCAGGAGTTGTTATGCTCTGAAGGAAGTGAACCACATACTAGCCTGGGTGGAGGAACAGCTTCTATCGGCGGTCCATATCCCGGGAGTAGAGAACTGGCAGGCAGATTATCTCAGCCACTGGCAGATCTGCCCGTGGGAATGGTCCCTCCATCCAGGGGTGTTCCAGGAAATTTTCCAGCGTTGGGAATGACCAGAGGTCGACCTACTGGCATCCAGGTTCAACAATAAGCTACAGCAGTTTCTGTCCCGAACAAGAGATCCTCTGGCAATCGGAGCAGATGCTCTGGTAGTTCCATGGAGCCAGTACTCCCTGGTTTATGCTTTCCCTCCGATCCCTCTCCTTCCACATTTATTACACAGGATTCGAAGAGAGGGGGTTCCAGATATTCTGGTGGCACCTGCCTGGCCCAGAATGCCCTGGTTCCCAGAGATTGTAACATTAAAAAGAGAGAAGCTGCGCTAGAGAGTCCCAATCAATCAAGTCAAGGCATATAAAAACCATAGTAAATCACTATTTCTTCTTAATGGCACTACAGTGATTATACACAAACAAGAGTGTGCCCAGCCACCGTAACAAAGACCTGCTTACCAGATGGCAAGCATAAAGGGCAGATGGCTATAATCCAGCCACGGCCTTTAGCTTGCAGATGTCAGTCAAAGCCGGTTCCAGCAGACTGGATGGTGCAAATCGTTCTCTCTCACTGTCTATGGAGTCCGTACTTGATTAGGTAAATGCCCCAAAAAGAGAAGAATCTGTAGGTTGAATATCACGTGTTAAAAACAATGCCGGCCGGCAACAAATGGAGCCCGTCCTAGTAAATTAGCGTGGTGACGTCAGTACGTGCCCTCCTCCAGATGCATTTCGTCACATGTGGCTTTGTCAATGGGGAACGGGCAACGTAATGACTCACCACCTTATATTAAGAGCCAAGCATTGTTGTGTGAGTCACGAGCACACGTCTCAAGAAGTGCCATATTGGATATGGGAAATTTATCCCTTACTTGCCAAGACGGAAACATTCACATCCAAACTGCTTCACAGAAATGGAAAAATATAAAAATATATAGAAACGTATGATAAGTTAAAAAATGAGAGAAAAATAATTAATAGAACTGTCATCTATATAATTATAAGTGACCCCTAAATCATTTTATTTTATAAGCCGGAAAGGAGTCAACAACGGATCGTCCATAATTGACTACCTTCAGGCCAATATAATAGAGCCTATTATACACCTAATACACCTATTGTGTGACAAAAAGTGATATGTATTGATAATAATTATCAGTGTTCATCTCCAAATCTGAATTTGGAGGGTGCAAACTTCTGATATAAATGTGAATATACTTAAATAAATCAGATTTTACATAGATTTAAATAAAAATTTAAATGTGAATAATGTAAATAGCCATAGTGACAAATAAATGTAGCTAATTAATAAAAATTAATAATTTTTAAATGGACCAAATTACACTCATAATTAGCCAAATTCATAATACTAAATTCTTAATAAAAAATCATTTGATTAATTATATTCATGAAATAAAATTACGTGATAATATTGTGTAAATTATTTATATTGATAATTATATTCATACCCATTAAATTTCTAAAAAATTAAAATTAAAAATTAAAGGTTAAAAAACAAGAATAAAATATGAATAAAAAATATATAATGGGTGGGAAGGAACCCTTATTTTATACTGGTGTCTCAGAACGAGTTTACATTCAGGCTTATTATGAGTTATCAATAAAAGCATTCACATCGGTGTCAACATTCAACCCATATGGAACATAGGTCTTAAGCCTATGGATCCAAGCCATTTCAAGTTTGGATATCTCCTTTACTAACGAGATACCCCTCCAATGGCGACTAAACTTGTCTATACCAAGAAAAATGGTCTTAGAGGGGCCTTATTATGTGCAGTTAAATAATGCTTCGATACTGAGTGGTTTTTAAAGCCCATCTTAATATTGGTGATATGTTAGTTGAGGCGAACCTGAAGAGGACGTTTAGTCCGGCCTACATATTGCAGGCCACAAGGGCACTACAACATATAAACCAGCCCCACTGTGGCACAAATGATAAATGGTTTTATCGCATTTGTCTCTGTGTGCTAGTGGGGGTAAAGGTTGTGGGGACATGCACGTCTATGGGGACATGCACTCAAAGAACAAACCCTGCATCTGTTAAAGTCACCAAGAATAATGGTGGGTATTTCAGAGGAGAGAAAGTAGGGTAGCCAGGCAGCAAAGTCATCAAGAAAGCACGATACCAGTCCTGGAGGCCTATAAATTGCTGCAATCCTCAGAGAAATGGGAGAAAACAGACGAATACAGTGCATCTCGAAAGAAGAGAGGGATAGAGAGGGAGGGACAGGAAGGACTTGGAAGGTGCTTTGTGGGGATAGAAGGAAGCCAACGCCACCTCCTCTCTGTCTGTTGGGTCTGGGGGAGTGAGTCCAACGGAGACCACCATGGGAGAGGGCAGCAGGAGAAGCTGAGTCAAAATTTTGAAGCCAGGTTTCTGTTATGGCGAGTATGTTCAAGCCATGAGAGATGAAGAGGTCATGTACAGATGTTAGCTTGTTACAGATGGAACGGGCGTTCCAAGGGGCATATGAGATTGGTGGGGTGCTTTGAGGAAGCAGGGGGATAGAAATTAAACTGAGTGGATTGCGGTGGTTGCCAGAGGGGGAGGGGTATTGGATATGTGGCTTGCATTTGGAAAATGGCGGACCAGGATTAGGAGAAATGTCACCTGAGACTAGGAGAAGGAGGAGGGCGAGGAAGGCAAGGTGGGAGTGGGATGTGCATGAGCGCACGTGTCTAGTGGCCCTGGTGTTTATGTCAGCATGTGGGTGCAGCAAATGCAGGAGATGATGGGTGCCATAGTAGGGAGAGGGTAGAAGTGAGGGTGATATGTGCATGCTGCAGGGAAGAGAGGAGGGGTAGAGTAAAGATAATTTGAGGATAGAAGACACCAATGTGAGAAGGAAGAGAATAAGGAGCATGTTAGTGGATATAGAGTGGGAAACAAACCTAATATAAAATAAATGTCAAAGCTGGTTTGCTTGTCGTCTTGCAGAGTGGAGCAGAGTTCTTGTTGTTGTTCATGCAGCTTTAGTTATCCTGCTTTCGTTAAACTGCGTCGGTGAAACCGCATCACTCGCGACAGAGCCACTCAGGACAGAGCCATGATGTCTGTGCCTTGCCCCTGTCTGCGCCACCCCATAAGCTGCCATAAATTTATAGGGAGACTAAGCTGGGATGCATTTCTCAGTTGGTCATTATTGGGTCTGATGTGAGACACCTGAATATGGGGAGGAGATGACCAGATACAGACACAGGCTAGGGTCGTAAAGCTAATTACCTCTCTTGATCGCTCAAGCCACATGGAGTTGAGAATCAATCACTAGTAATATTGCTATTGCAGTGTGTTTGTTATAGAGCTAGCAGTAAATATGGAAGTTTAAAGATATGGCAGCAGGAGACAATTACCAAAAATATTTCACAGCAAAGTCAGTTCAGTAGGGATGTACAGATGGATAGGAGACAATTACCAAAAATATTTCACAGCAAAGTCAGCAAAGCCAGTTCAGTAGGGATGTACAGATGAATAGGAGACAATTACCAAAAATATTTCACAGCAAAGTCAGTTCAGTAGGGATGTACAGATGGATAGGAGACAATTACCAAAAATATTTCACAGCAAAGTCAGTTCAGTAGGGATGTACAGATGGATAGGAGACCATTACCAAAAATATTTCACAGCAAAGTCAGCAAAGTCAGTTCAGTAGGGATGTACAGATGGATAGGAGACAATTACCAAAAATATTTCATAGCAAAGTCAGTTCAGTAGGGATGTACAGATGGATAGGAGACAATTACCTGTAAAAGAGCAGAGAAGACATGATCAGAATTGATAACTGCTTCGGTGAAACTGCGCATCACTCAGGACAGAGCCATTATGTCTGCGCCTTGCCCCTGTATTTAATCTCAGTTCCAAAGTTTAACTTATTCAGAAAAAGCAATCCTGGATAAAGGTCTTAAATTTGCCCCGCCCAAGAGTCTAAATAAATTTCAAAGTTACATGGACGTCCACAAATTTGTCAGGAAATAAAATATTAAACTTTATATGATCAATAACCCCATTGAAAGTAATGCATCGGTAGACTCAGAATTTGTACATTCAGGGTTGGCCAATGCTTCTTTGTTTAACCCCCCTGGGGCATGGGCACCCTCATTGCGAGTTTTTAGAGATGTCATGCTTAGGGATCTAGATCTTCTGGAAGTCAGGAAGGCAAGACTGAACAAAACCTTGCAGGGTTAAGACTCCTTATGTAAAAATAAGCATCTGGTCATTAGACTGGTGGACAAGGGGGGAATTGTCGTTCTAGACAGAGGAGACTACATGACCGAAATGTACAAATTATAGGTGATCAGGATACCTATACTCCACTCCCTTCTCACCCGAAGGCTAAATACTTAAAAGATTTGGAGGTGGGGCGTGGCCTGACGCAGCATGGAGTAGGACACTCATTCCCTGAGCTCCGTCCATTACTCCTTATATTATTAATCCTGGACTGCTTATACTATCCTAAATAGCTGGATTACTTTAACTGGGACACCTACAACACACCAAAAAAACTTTTGGAGCGACTGGACGAACGGCGGCCCAAACGGAGCGGCGATCCTGTACACGGCGGCCGAATTCAGGCAAGTCCGCGGCTCGGGCCTACTCCTGGAGGTCCGCGGCCATCTTGGTACTCCCCTGCCTCGCATTAACTCTGGGACAACTTTGCTCTGCTGCTGCCCGGGTACAAGATAACCCCATAGGGGATCTGGATTACATTCCTCCTCACACAGAGAGACTTCCCTGGCCCCCAGTACCCCAGAAGGAGCGGCGGCCGTGATTTGGCTAGGCGAGGCCTAGGCCTGTATGTAGGAGCCGGCGGACATATTGGTAAGCCTATTCATCCAGCCTGTGCTGCATTTTTGGCTTTTTGCCTTATTGACCCCTGAGCAACTCTTTTTTTTTTTTTTTGGGGTCCTTTTACACTCCCCACTGTAGTCCCAGATTGCTGATGCCCCAAAGAGAGCAACAGAATACCAAGTGTTTGCCACATGGGAGCGCCCTTCACCCCCAGACATATTGGTGGCCCTGCGACCCCAGCCAGCACTCCCCCTTATCCTACAAGCAGTTAATTTTGCCAACAAGAGATTGGGGACTTGCTGTGTGATACCCCAGGCCCTCATAGCATGTCACCAACCAAGGTACAGAAGACAGCGGCGGCTAAACTTGATCAGTATCGCCGTCAAGAGAAAGAGGAAATGGAGGAAGATGGAGCCTCTGAGAAAACTGGAGGGGGAGAACGAACGGCGAGTGATACTGACAAACTTCTTGAAGCAATCACCTTTTGCAGAACTTCACTCACAACACAAATAGAGGAAGTCAAAATGGATATTTCTCTTATTAGGCAAGACTTTCAAAAGCTCAGAGACAGAGTGAAGGAAGCCGAGACCAGACTGAGCACGGTGGAGGATGCCATACCACCCTTACAAACATCCTCAGATCGTGTACAATGACAAATACACCACCTTCTAACAAAACAGGATGATATGGAGAATAGGCTGAGAAGATGTAACATACGCTTGATTGGCCTACCGGAGGGGTCTGAGAGCAGGGACACTACCACGTTTCTGGAACAACTTTTGATCAATACCTATGGGAGAGAAGCCTTCTCCCCTATGTTTACGGTGGAGAGGGCACATCGCATGCCAGCAAGACCCCCCCCCCCGCAGGGAGCCCCCCCTCGCACGTTCATAGCTAAACTCCTTAATTACAAAGATCGAGATACAGCTCTGAGGATGGCAAGGGAGAAGGGCAATCTTCCAGTACGGAATGTTAAAGTGGCTATTTTCCCAGACTTCTCGGCGGAAGTACAGCGCCGTCGGCAGAGTTTTACGGAGGCCATGCGTAGGCTAAGGAACCTACAATACAAATACTCTATGCTCTTTCCTGCCCGCCTTTGAGTGGAACATGACGGTCGTGCAATCTTCTTTGAAGATCCTGAGGAAGTGATCACCTGGCTGGAACGTCGTACTGTACCCAAAAGAGCGGATTGATCAAATCCCAGACATAGTCGCATAGTTACACTGTTGCCTGAGGAATCATGCCCCCCTTTTTTTTTTTACGTATACTGTCTATCACTACACACGGCAACCCTTTGAATGTGCTGTAGAAATGTTCCCGAACCAGTGCAAGTTGAAGTTTAAATCCCAGATACCCACAGTATAAGAGTCCACTTACTTTCCGGGGCTCCGGAGAGGTAGAAGTCCTACTGACAATATGCATAGTGCAGCGAGACTTTACCCCACATAATACTGGGAAACAGCACCATGACTGCTGGAACTTTTTCTGGATCTTATTTGTTGCAGTTAACAGGAAGAAAGGGGATTGGGAGATCACACCATATATTGTACAAATAACATGGTTGATACCTCTCGTTTTACTCAGCCCCTGGGAACTTAACCAGATGTTTCGCATTCTACCTGTAACCAAGAAGATGGAATGTTTCCCAGTTAAGCTCAAGTTACGGGAATATGCCCGCACCAGTTTGGAACAGTGCAGGGCAGGGAGGGGGGTGGGAGTTCATATGTTTATAGTTTGGTTAAACTTGATTGTGCATACCAATTACAGAAAACAGGTAACATACCGAATGATAGGTCCATGTGAATGTTCATATATATTGTGCGTTACAAGATTGATACAGCTAGGTTTACATACTAAGAACATGTGTGTCTTACACATAGTGAGCGAATTGCTAACCATAACTGTTATATTAGATCTTAAAAGGTTTTGTTTATGGCATCTTTGAAGTTTCTCACATGGAATGTGAGGGGCATGCGTGAGAAATTTAAGCGCGGCAGTCTTCACATTCCTCAAGAAACAACATGCTGATATAGTAGCATTGGTGGAGACGCATGTTGAGGGAGGTGTCCAGATGGCACTTCGCCGTCCATGGGTTGGATGGGCATATCATTCTACCCATACATCTCACTCCAGGGGAGTCTCTGTTTTGATAGCCAAGTCGGTACATTTTGAGTTATGTGAGTTATCCACTGATCCACTAGGCCGATATGTCTTTATCTATGCTAAATTATATGGAGAACCCCTACTTATATTGGCTTTTTATATACCACCTCCATTTAACATCTCCAAAATTAAAGAGGGACTGTCGTTCATGGCCCATCATTCGACTGTATCTGCAGTTTGGCTAGGCGACTTCAATACCACACTAAACCAGACTTTAGACAGGCTTCAACTTACTTCGCCTACCCGCAATACTCCAAATGAGACTAGGTTCTCTAAGCTCATTTCCGCCTTTCACTTAATAGACACATGGCGCCATAAGTTCCCACAGGCCAAATCATACTCATGCTTCTCGTCCTCTCATGGGTCTATGTCCCGTATAGATTTTATACTTAT
The DNA here is from genome assembly GCF_042186555.1 of Aquarana catesbeiana. NCBI lineage: Eukaryota > Metazoa > Chordata > Amphibia > Anura > Ranidae > Aquarana > Aquarana catesbeiana. The sequence continues at coordinate 105,871,171 of NC_133336.1, read as the reverse complement.
ATCCCGCAGATTGACACCAAGACTATCAGAGGCTGTATTTTGTCCCAGAATACTCTCGGATCATAGTCCCTATTGGATTACATTAAGAATCCCTATAGCAAAGCCACCACGATCATGGCGTTTAAACCCATTCTGTGTCTCTATCCTACCTGAGGATGATGAGTTAAAAAATAAATGGAAAATGTACTTTGTGGAGAATGATAGGTCAGCGACGCCATCCGCAGTATGGGATTCCTTTAAGTTATTCGCACGCTCCACATTGATTACTGCTATCAATAAAATTAAGACAAACTCTTCCAGTGCCCTCGGGAAGGCGCTGGAGGATCTATCCTCTGCCGAAAGAGACTTTGCCACCACCCCGTCCCCCACAAATGCAGATCTGCTCAAACTACAAACTAGAGTAGTAAACCAGCTACAATACCAGAAAGCTAGACAAAATTTTTTTTTTTCCAAACAGAAAATGTTTGAACATGGGGAAAAAGCAGGCAAGTTGCTGGCATACTTGGTACACAGCGAAGATAGACCCCCGGTGGTCATCACATTACATGGCCCTGGAGGACAACAAATAACAGACCCACCTAGAGTAACTTCCATGTTCAGAGATTTTTTTGCGGACCTATACAAAACGACAGCCCCCATTGAGACACAATCCATGTCTCTCTTTTTAGAGAAGGTGACTTTCCCACAGCTGACAGAGGAACAGATCAAACTACTTGAGGCACCCCTCACCACAGACGAAATTACAACAGCTATAGCCAGTTTTGCTAGGTCTAAATCCCCAGGATCAGACGGACTCCCAATCGAGTTCTATTCCCAATTCAGCTATATACTAGTCCCTAAACTACTAACATTGTACAATCATCTCTTTGAAACTGGAACTTTACCCCCATCTATGACAGAGGCAACAATAGTCCTCATCCCCAAACACGGGAAAGGACCCTGGATACCCAGAATCCTATTGTCCAATATCTCTTCTACAAGTTGATATTAAAATATTAGCTAAAGTACTATCTATTAGGCTTAATCAAGTAATTTTATCACTAATACATACAGACCAGGCTGGTTTTATGCCTGGTCGCAACACCTCGTTTAACCTCCAGAAACTGTATATTAATATACAGGCTACACACGAGGAGGTTGGCTCATGGGTTGTGGTGACTTTAGACACAGCAAAAGCCTTTGATTCGGTGGAGTGGAGGTACCTATGGAGATGCTTGGAGGGCTATGGCTTCGGTCCGAAATTTATTAAATGGGTTCAATTATTATACCAGGCACCTAGGGCCAGAGTGGTGGCTAATGGGTGGTCGTCTCAGATGTTTGACCTCAGTAGAGGCACGAGACAGGGCTGCCCCTTATCCCCACTATTGTATGCCCTTGCGGCAGAACCCCTGGCGATATCCATCCGTGCGAATCCGGAGATTAAAGGACTTAGAATGGGCTCTTTAATTGAAAAAATTAGTTTGTATGCAGACGACATGCTTTTATATTTAGCAGATTCTGGCCCATCACTAGATACCGCACTCCACACGATTGAACAATTTGGACTATTTTCAGGGCTGGAAATCAATTGGGACAAGTCCCAAATTTTACCAATTGATAGCTTCCCACCCCCAGAATCCCAAGCCAGACTACCGATTCAGAGAGTTGATGTTATTAAATATTTAGGGATTCGTATATCTAGATCCCCTGCAGACTATGTATCCCTCAATATAGATCCTCTCATTTCTACGTTTAAAAATAAAATACGAGTCTGGTCCAAACTACCATTGGGTGTTTGGGGTCACATAAATTTAATCAAAATGATACTACTCCCTAAAATACTGTATGTCCTCTGGCATACTCCGGTTTACTTACCCTTGAAGCATTTTAAATCTTTAGAGTCCCTCCTCAAGCCATTTGTGTGGGGGCATAACAGACACAAACTAGCATGGCAAACACTCAAGAATCCAACGGACCTTGGTGGCACAGCTCTCCCCGACTTTAACCTATATTACATTGCAGCACAACTGTCACAGATGTTCCACTTGGACAAAACGGACAGTGAGAGATTCCTCGCGCTCCTTTGTCCAAAGTGGGCACAACCCACCAAGGACTCGATATAGCATCGGGCTCGGGGGGGGATAGAGTTAGGAGAAAATAGACAAACCATGTTATATCATTACAGGAAAATATGGGATTTAGCCGCCTCTAAACTTGAAATTCCACAGATCAATGATTACACACCGATATGGCATAACAAGAATCTCCCCGAGTTTAATAAAATTCATGACACATTCCTATGGTCCACGCAGGGAGTATTTTACCTGCACCACTTATTGAAAGATGGACATCTCAAAACATTTGATACACTTAAGGAAGAATTTACAATTCAGAACCAGATGTTCTTCAGATTTTTACAAATCCAACATGCGTCACAGTCACAATTTCCTGACTCCCTTCCAAACCCCACACCTAATATTCTTATGGCAGTAATTAAAAGTACAGACCCTCATAAACTGATCTCAGCCTTTTATAACATGCTCTCAATCCCTGTATCTACTAAAATAGCATACGATCTCAAACCAAGATGGGAAAGAGAGGTGGGACCAATCGAGGATGAGGAGTGGGGGGAGGCATTGGAGTCCTGCAAAACTGTGTCCCCTAAATTATCAGACCGCTTGTCGCAGCTCTACATATTTCACAGGGCATATCTTACACCCCTTCGAGTGGCAAGATATAAACGCACACAACCCACCACATGTCAGATGTGTGAGAGGGAGACGGGCACGTTCTTTTACTTGATCTGGACGTGCCCTAAGATTCAAGGCCTGTGGGAACAAATAGTGAAATTTCTACACGACACAATGGGCTCACCCTTAGCCCTAGACCCAAAACAATGTCTCCTAGGTATAATACCAGATACAATTGATAAATACACCAAAACATTTCTACATGAAACATTTTTCGCAGCAAGAAAGGTTATTGCCAAAAAATGGATGAGACAAGTGCCTCCTAAAATGGTGGAATGGAAAGTGGAGGTAAATAATACATTACCGTACAAGAAATGCATATATATTAATAGAGGTTGCCCGACCAAGTACAATAAAATATGGGATCGTTGGCTACAAGAATCTGCTACCTGTGTCTAACGTAACTAAATGGGTACAGGGTGATATATTGGATGTGAGTTTAGATGTATGGTTACATGTGTCAAATGTATATACTCTGAATATCCCCACATGACAAGTATTTTATACCCAGTATCACAAGTACGGAACTTACAACAATCAATGTACTGTTACCATGTTCATGTGTTACCGCAAACATGTATGCACCAGTTGATCAATAAAACCTTGTTTGATTTAAAAAAAAAAAAGATTTGGAGGTAATTGTGGCTAGGGGTTGCTGGGCAGGCACCCTTAATAAAAAAGAGGGCCTGTATTTAGTACCCAGAGCTCCACGCACCTCTACCATTTACCACTTGCCAAAAATTCATAAAAATCCTGTCTGTCCCCCGGGACGCCCTATTGTTAATGGCATAGATTCAATAATGTCCCGGGTGGGCAGATATATTGATTTTTATTTACAGCCTCTAGTCCGGAGAATGCCCTCATATGTTAAAGACTCTAGGCATGTTATCAAGTTACTTTCTGAAGTCCAATTGAAACCTGGAATGTGGATGGTTACTGCGGATGTTACATCCTTATATACCATAATTCCACACAGTTTAGGTTTGGAGGCTGTGAAAAGTTTTTTGGATCGAGATTCTGGACTCTCTCAGGTGTTGTTTCTAGTGGATCTGTTGGAGTATGCCGCTTCCCACAATTAATTTTGGTTTGACAATAATTTTTTTAGACAAGATATGGGAGTGGCTATGGGGGCAAAATACGCCCCTAGCCTGGTGAACCTTTTTATAGCCAAGTGGGAGGAGGATGTCATCTATGCCCATGAGACACCACAGTTAGTCCTGTGGGTGAGGTACATAGATGACATCCTCCTCCTATGGTTCGGTGAACACCAGGATTTACAGGAGTTTATGTCTTCCCTTAACGTTAACCAAAGAGGTATACATTTGAATTGTGAGATGAGCCAAGCTGAAATCAATTTTCTGGACCTCAAAATTTCGATCAGAGAAGACAGGTTGGTTACATCTACATTTTTTAAATGTACGGATAGAAATTCATTTATTCCTGTGGACAGTTGTCACTACTGTCCCTGGTTAAAATCAGTCCCAAAGAGCCAGTATATGAGACTTAAAAGGAACTGCTCTGACCAAGGTGAATTGTTGATGCAGGTTGAAGTTCTGACCAATAGATTTCTGGAAAAAGGATACTCAAGGGAATCCCTTTTCAAGACATTGGAAACAATTAATGATACAAGTAGAGATGAACTACTTGTAGAGAGAGAGCCATGTGTGAATGAGGCCTTTTTTTTCCGGAGTCCCCTTTGTGACTACCTACTCTCTACAGCATAAAAGTATTAAACAACTAGTTTATAGGCATTGGCATATTGTCAATAATGATGGGGTCCTGAATAAGGTATTGCCTGATAAACCTCGTATTGTATTTAAGGGCGCTCCCTCTTTGAGAAATAGAGTAGCCCCAAACATGTTTAATCCACCCATTGAAAAATTAAGTTTTTTCAACCAGCTAACAGGGTTTTATCAGTGTAAAAGATACAGGGTGTGTTCCAGTGCCCCTGGAAGACGTAATTCTGTTACGAAACACCACGTAGGGCGGAGCGGAGCGACATGTTCACGTCATCCCCTATTGCTATTGTGTACCAGCAGGACGGGCTGTCTGCGGGCATCCGGCCGGTGCTCCAGACTTCTTTTTAGTCGTATAACATTCTGAATTTACATGTGGTCCGGAGCAATCAGTTTTAACAGCTTACTCAGACCCTCTGTAGTGGGGGGTCATGGGTCTCTGGTAAGCGGCCAGTATCTTCATTGGTGGTGGTGGATCAAACACTTTATCCCTACTCATCAGGACTTTAATCACATTCCAATTAACACCTGGGTGATTCATCCTATTATATTTACATGGACTTATATATTTAATTTTAATTCACATTTTTTCACTATTGCACATCGAATATGCACTTTTGTTTGTTCACTTAATGTTTTAATTTATATGTTTGGTGATTTGTACAATATATTTGTTCCATATACACCTTACCTGTTTTTTCACTCAAATGATGGACAGATGTTATTTGTATGGACACTAGTTTTTTCAGCAGCGCGGTTCCATTTATCTTAAATTGTTTACTTTGTGTTTGTGTTACATACAGGAACTCACAGCTTTGTATAATCTTTTATTTGCTTAGTTCTCACCTATGCGCAGTTTCAACCTCCCTTTGTTCTTTGAGTGCATGTCCCCATAGAGGGACCACAACCTTTACCTCCACTAGCACACAGAGACAATATGCGATAAAACCATTTATCACTTGTGCCACAGTGGGGGTGATTTATATGTTGCAGTGCCCTTGTGGCCTGCAATATGTAGGCCAGACTAAACGTCCTCTTCAGGTTCGCCTCAACAAACTTATCACCGATATTAAGATGGGCTTTAAAAACCACATAGTATCGAAGCATTATTTAACTGCACATAATAAGGACCCCTCTAAGACCATTTTTCTTGGTATAGACAAGTTTAGTCCCCATTGGAGGGGTAGCTCGTTAGTGAGGGAGATATCCAAACTTGAAATGGCTTGGATCCATAGGCTTAAGACCTATGTACCATATGGGTTGAATATTGACACTGATGTGAATGCTTTTATTGATAACTCATAATAAGCCTGAATGTAAACTCGTTTTGAGACACCAGTATACAATAAGGGTTCCTTCCCTCCCATTATATATTTTTTTATTCATATTTTGTTCTTGTTTTTTAACCTTTAATTTTTTATTTTTATTTTTTAGCAATTTAATTGGTATAAAATATAATTATCAATTGATTATATAAATAATTTACACAATATTATCACTTAATTTTATTTCACTAATATAAATAAGCAACTGATTTTTCATTAAGAATGTAGTATTATTAATTTGGCTATTTATGAGTGTGATTTGGTCCATTTAAAAAATATTCATTTTTATTAATTAGCTACATTTATTTTTCACTATGGCCATTTACATTATTCCCATTTAAACATTTATTTAAATCTTTTAATAATCTGATTTATTTAAGTATATTCACATTTATATCAGAAGTTTGCACCCTCCAAATTCAGATTTGGAGATGAACACTGATCATTATTATCAATACATATCACTTTTTGTCACACAATAGGTGTATTTGACATAATTATAATGTCATCTTATTTGGGGTATGGGGTCTCTATTATATTGGCCTGAAGGTAGTCAATCATGGATGATCCATTGTTGACCCCTTTCCGGGTTATAAAATAAAATGATTTAGGGTTCACTTATAATTATATAGATGAGAGTTGTATTAATTATTTTTCTCTCATTTTTTAACTTATCATACATGTTTCTATATATGTTTATATGTTTCCATTTTTGTGAAGCAGTTTGGATGTGAATGTTTCCGTCTTGGCAAGTAAGGGATACATTTCCCATATCCAATATGGCGCTTCTTGAGACGTGTGCTCCTGACTCAGATCGAGGCTTGGCTCTTTATATAAGGTGGTGAGTCATTACGTTGCCGGTCCCCATTGACATTGTCACGTATGATGAAACGCGTCCGAAGGTGGGCACGTACTGACATCACCACGCAAATTTACTAGGAGGACAGGCTCCGTTTGTTTGTTGCCGGCCGGCATTGTTTTTAACACGTAATATTCAACCTACAGATTCTTCTCTTTTTGGGGCATTTACCTAATCAAGTACAGACTCCATAGACGGTGAAAGAGAGAGATTTGCACCATCCAGTCTGCTGGAACCGGCTTTGACTGACATCTGCAAGCTAAAGGCCGTGGCTGGGTTATAGCCATCTGGCAAGGAGGTCTTTGTTATGGTGGCTGGGCACTCTCTTGTTTGTGTATAATCACTGTGGTGCCATTAAGAAGAAATAGTGATTTATTATGGACTTTATATGCCTTGACTTGTTTGATTGAGACTCTCTAGAGCAGCTTCTCTCTTTTTAATGTTACTTTTTGTGTGTATCCCACTTCATTCTGCTGCTTGCCTATGTTTTTGTATACACTTAATTGAGTTATTTTTTAGCGCGGTTCTTTTTGCCTTTTTAAACTGTCCCGGAGATTGTGAGACTGAGAATAGATGGGCCATGAACACTTCCACATCACCCCGAACTACTGTCTCAAGATCCTATATTCCACTCTAGTTTACAGTCTCTAAATTTGATGGCATGGCTATTGAAGCCAGGGTGTTAAAGGACTGTGGCTTCTCTGGACCAGTGGTGTCTACCCTAGTGAATGCTAGAAAAGCGGTCATTAGGAAGATCTATCATAATGTCTGAGAGGCTTATATTGCTTGGTGTGAAGCCAAAAAATAGCATCCTCAGAAATACATGATTGGGTGAATTCTGTCTTTTCTACAGTCAGCTGTGAAATCGGATTGGCTTTGAGTACAATCAGAGGTCAGGTTTTGGCCCTGTCAGTATTCTTCCAAAGGCCTTTAGCCTCCCATTCTCTGGTCCGAAACTTTATGCAGGGGGCAACTTGTTTTCTTCCCCCATTAGGTCACTTCCAAAAGTGGTGTCAGCCTTTCATTTAAATCAGGACATTATTTTGTCTTCTTTTTTCTCTCAGCCTCGTTCGGGGGGAAGAGAGACGACTGCATTCCTTGGACTTGTTGCCTGGGCAGTCAAGGTTTATTTGTCTAGATCTGCAGAGATCCAAGGATCAGACTCCTTTTTTGTTTTACCAAAAGGACCTAAGAAGGGGCAGGCAGCTTCCAAAGCTTCCATTGCCAATTGGGTCAGCCAATTCGTCATTCAGGCCTATGGTCTGAAACGTAAGGCTCCTCCCTTTAGGGTGAGAGCTCATTTTACCAGGGTTGTAGGAACCTCCTGGGCTTTTTACCATCAGGTATCTGTGGCTCAGATTTGTAAGGCTGCTACCTGGTCTTAGTGCATACATTCACAAAATTTTATCAAGTGGATGTTCGAGCAGCCGAGGATTCAGCTTTCGGCCACAGTGTACTTCGGGCTGCCGTATAAGGTCTGATGGCTATTGTTTGGCAGTGTGTCTCCCTCTCCTCAAGGCTATTGCTCTGGGACATCCCAGTAGGTAATGAATATTAGCCTAACTCTGTGTCCCGTGATGTATGAAAAAGAAAATAGGATTTTTTCGTTATACTTACCTGTAAAATCCTTTTATTTGAGTACATCATGGGACACAGAGATCCCTCCCCTCTTTTTCAGTGCTCGCTACAAAACTGAAGTACTTCCTGTATCAGAGGGGTTATATAGGGGATCACTTCCTGTCTAAAGATTTTTGGTCTACCAGCATCCATTCTCCTGGAGATGAAGTATAACCCAGTAGGTAATGAATATTAGCCTAACTCTGTGTCCCATGATGTACTCAAAGAAAAGGATTTTACAGGTAAGTATGAAGAAAAAAATCTTATTTTTAATAACTGACATAAAAATCACAACATATACAGACAAAAATATATAATAAAAATATATAGGACGCAAAGTGGTTCCCCTGGAGGATCTACTGGGGTATACTTCCTGTATGGCAATACTTGAGGTATCGAAAATATGCTCACACTGATATGTATACAATCCTCTCAAATTGGTTTCCACATATCCTCTTGGAACAAAAATTCTGCTCTACGTGTTTTGTGACTTGTACCGTCACTTCTTCAGGAGCTTCAATAGTTCTAATCGAAGAAACATACTTTAATTAGGATACAGGAAATATATCAACAATTGTATATATACAGCTGTATATGTATGTACATCTTATGCAAAACATCACGTGTAGAAAAGAGCTTAACAAGAAATTCAACACTCGCTTGCGCTAAGGGCACCAAACCACAACGGAACAGCTGTGAATTAGCACATGTCAGGATGTGGGGACATACAAGGTTACTAGGAGTATAAAAAGTATGCATAATAAATAGTCATAAATTCATTAGTTTATGAATGGATTTTGGGCTTAATAGTTGTATTCTATACTCGCATAGCAATTGGTGTATATCCGCTGATGCTGGAGCCAGACTATGCTGGGTTCTTAGACCATAGATTTCTCTCCCATAGTGTTTAAACAGTAAGTAAAATGCATTAACCTGTATCCCTTAGTGGGGGAAATATATAATATATTATATATTTTTGTCTGTATATGTTGTGATTTTTATGTTAATTAATTTAAATTTGAAATTACTTTTATACATGCCTATAAAGTCCATTATTCCCAATTCCACAATATCTAGATTATTTAGGATGTGGCAGAATAGGGTTTGATTGCCAGCTAAGGACATTGCAATCTATTCAATTCATCGTAGGAAATCTAGTTGTTTTATATATACCTATTTATTCATCGCCACAATATTCTAAGCCATGCTGGACCAGTAAAACAAAACATTTTCTGTGTAAACATGGTGATTTTAGCTAAGGGCTTTGGATGCCAAAATATGTGTGTCTGCAGGTGCCTGTAATGTACAGTAAATCATTCTCTGGCTCCAATGATCGTTTAATGTCTTCATTAACTATCATGGTTTTTATATAATGTGTCAAAGGAGATCTAAACCCAAGAGCACAAATTAAAACAGCTTGTCAGTCTTCAGATATGGTGGCTGCATTCGTTTTCATTTTTCGGACTAACAACATTTTCAGCAAGTACAGAAAACACCTGTTCTTACTGGAAAGGCAGTGTTCTTGTCATTTAGGTCCCATTTACACTTGAGCATTTTTCTGCTCATATCCCTACTCCTTACTACACAGAATCCTGTTTCAAACCGCCCCTGTTCACACTTGTAAGCTTAGTTGCCCTGTGCGCACAAAAAAGTACATGAGATTTTTTTTGTGTATTTAGCCATTTTTGATCCAAAGATTTCAAGGGAAACACCTGTAAACACAATACCAATGTTTTTGTGGCTCCTATAGAAATGCACTTCTTTCCTTGCTCAGCCCAGGAAATAAACTCCTGTCCTGAAGCTTTATATATGTGCAAAAATGCCTGTAAAATGCCTGTAATAATTCTGAAAAAAACACTTCAAAATCAACAGCAATACACTCTGCTCAGGTGTGAATGCAGGTGTACTGTGAGATAAACTGAAAACAATATTTTTTTCTATGTTTGTGTAAACTGCTAATTCCGACACCCCCCTGTGTAGTGGAGCTGAAGAGTTTAAAGAGTAACTCCGCTTTTGTTGAGAAAAAAACATTCCCCTCAGGGTAATCTATGTACATTGTGCAAGGATTTTAACAAACTTTTGTTGCAGATTCCTACTTTTTGTTATTCTGAAAAAAATCACTGTTTGTTCCTGTGTGCCCCTGTGCTCAGTGAATGGGAGTGGTTTTAGAATTCTCAATCCGCTGCTACACCTGTAGGCCCCTAAGGAGTAAAATTTCAGGGTCTGCATCCCTTTAGACGTGATTTCCTATTGGGAGTATCTCACCAAAAATTACATTTTTGTTGCAGGGGATGCCAGAAATCTGAATTGTATCTTAGTGCAGACTTCTGGAAAAATCAGTGGGCCAATCAAACAAGCAGGAAATTACATATCTGGGGGGCGTTCTGTACACATTCTGTGTACAGAACACTTCCAGTTAGCCATATTGCATTGCACAGAAAATTACAGAGCTACAGATTGAAAAAGAAAGGTCATTTTTAATATTTAATTACAGTATGACTTGTGTCACAATTGTATATGCTATACCATATATATTCGAGTATAAGCCGAGTTTTTCAACACATTTTTTTGTGCTGAAAGTGCCTCCCTCGGCTTATACTCGAGTCACTGCCGTCTGCCAACCTGATCAGCGTGTCATGCAGACAGACGGCGGCCATTCCAGTGTACAAAAACTGCGCCTCTTCCTTGTCCTCATCTGTGATAGGCAGAACACTCAGTTTCCCAGCAGTCAGTGTTCAACCTATCAGGAACATCCTCTCATCCTCATCCCACGGACGAGGATGAGAGGATGTCCGTGATAGGCTGAACACTGACTGTTGGGATCTGAGTGGTCTGCCTATCACAGATGAGGACGAGGAGGAGGCACGGCAGAACGATCAGGAGGACATACTGACCGCACACCGCTACATTTAAATGGCAATCCCCCACATAGAGCTTGAAGATCAGGACAGGAAGGCTACAATGGACACAGAGAGGACATAGAGAGCTTGCAGATCGGCACAAGAAGGCTGCAATGAAAACAGAGAGGACACAGAGAGGTTGCAGATCGGCACAGGGAGGCTGCAATGGACACAGAGAGGTTGCAGATCGGCACAGGGAGGCTGCAATGGAAACAGAGGTTGCAGATCGGCACAGGGAGGATGCAATGGACACAGAGCGGTTGCAGATCGGCACAGGTAGGCTGCAATGGACACAGTGAGGTATGCAATAGACACAGTGAGGTATGCAGCTGCAGATGGGCATTGTTAACCCTCTTTTCCACTTACAGTAGCTGCTGCAATTCTCACCCTCGGCTTATACTCGAGTCAATAAGTTTTCCCAGTTTTTTGTGGTAAATCAGGTGCCTCGGCTTATACTCAGGACGGCTTATACTCGAGTATATACAGTATTATTATTTGCTATTTTTTTTTCCCCACGAAAGTGGAGTTACCATTTAAGCCTTGGAGACAACCATCTCTCTCTCTCTATTCATATATTCAGTGGAAGAGTAAGCGTCACTACCCTAGGAGAGGAATTGCATTACTTCAAGTGCTGAGGTGAGGCTGGGTTCACACTAGCTGCGGCCACAGCTCACAGCAGGGGGTTCGGTGCGTCCCTGTTCACCTTATTAGGTGCGAATCAGATCCAGATTTTTGGCTGAATTTGCACCTGAAACGGACCAGAAAACCCTTCTGCAATTCAGACCGCAGCCGCTCTGGAGGTGTGTAAAGTGGCTCCATTGAGAGCCGGTCACTTTCTCCTGTCATGCGAATAGGATGTGAGGAAACCCCCGCATCCAGTTCGCAGCAGTGTGAACCCAGCCTGAAAATAAGGTTAAGACTCGTACACACGATCGGATTTTCGGCAGGGAATTGTGTGATGACAGAATGTTTGCCTTAAATCCGACCGTTAGTACTCTCCATCAGACAATTGTTGTCCAACTTTCTGCCAACAAATGTTGGATGGCCGGCTAGTAAATTTTCGGCAGACAACGGTCTGTTGTCAGATTTTCCTATCGTGCGTACACAGGTCCATCACACAAGAGTCCAAAGTACGAAAAAGCATGCTCGGAATCAATGCTCACCAAACTCGACATTAGCAGAAGGTGCCCAAAGGATGGCATTCGAGCTGAAATTCAATGTAGTACGTCAATATGTTTGTATTTGTTGGCCGACAATTGTGTACCGTTTGTAAGACAAGTTCCTGGCACGTGCCCTTCGGACAAAAGTCTGACGCTTTTTTGGCCAACAATCCGATCGTGTGTACGAGGCTTAAGGCTGGGAAAAAATAAAAAAGCAGCAATTTCAGTGCTGGTACACTGCAATATATTACCATTTTGTTTTTGGTTTTAGATACACTTTAAAAAAATGTGTTATGGATTCAAACCATCTCTATTCTAGAAGTGGCACCAACATTTTCCATGTTTACCTGAGCTCTGTCAAGATGTCCCATGACAAATTTCTCCTAGAAACTGGTTATACTTCTAACATTAAACTGATCTATAATATCTGCATTACATGGAAGAAAAACAAAACAAGAGCACGAGTTATACAGTGTAGTATATGTTTAGATTTATTTTGATTCCTAAGGTCTTACTCTTCCTCCCACCATCTAAACTGTTCAGCTTTCTTAACACAACCCCCTCTCCCAGCCCTGGGCCTTGTTGTGTCTTCCTTGTGAGCACTGCTTAATGCATTAGGGAAATGTTGCAATAACCAGTAGCACATTATTACCTCCAAACAATCAAGCTGCCATTTTTATATGATACTTAATATTTAAATGACACCTCTCTGCATCTGCTGACGATTGATGTAACGGCGCTACTTTATGAGTCAATATATATTTAATCAGTGAAAACTGTAAAATCTGATGAGAGATGTATAACATAGTGGCAGGGTATGGTTGCAGAAGGCCAGTTAAATCTGCAGCTCTGTCCTCAGATGCTGTTTTGCATGCATCTCAACACAGTCCAATATTTCTTACCTAAGCTCCTGTATATATTTCTCTGATTACATCTTTGTATACACACTAGACCATCCTAAAGCCTAAGACTTTGCCTTTATATTTACACCACCCGCATCAAAGGAAGCAAATGTGAATATACAAGGGCAGCAGAAAACAAGAAGCAATCACTTGGAAGGATGGTTGCTTTCTAATTATTATTTTTTGTATAATCTTTATTTAAAGTGATCCTAAGGGCCAGTTCACACATGCAGTCCAGTGCATTTTTTTTCTGCATCAAAAATGCATGGACAGTAGATTTATTGATTTTTCAATGGCATTGCTTACACCAGTGCTTGTAGTTCCAGTGAGTTCCAGTTCCAGAAAAAAAAAAAAACATGCTGCATTTTTCCTGCACTGGACTGTATTGGAATGCTGTAAAACGCATCAAAAATGCACTGGAAAACACATGTTCTTATTTAAGAAAAAAGAAAGGGAAAAAATGCACTGGATTGCATCAAAAACACACTGGAACGCATCAAAAACGCGAGCAGAGAAGCACCTGGAATGCATCTGGACTACGTTTCTGTGGTGTGAACTGCGCCTAAAGTCTTGTTTTTTTGTTTAAAAATAACAAACATGTTATACTTACCTGCTCTGTGCAATGGATTTGTACAGAGCAGCCCAGATCCACCTCTTCTTGAGTCCCTTGCCGGTGCTCCTGGCCCCTCCCTCCTGCTGAGTGCTCCCACAGCAAGTAGCTTGCTATTGGGGCACCCAAGCTGCTGCTCTCTGTGCCCATTCAGACACTGAGCCATGGCTCAGCCCCACCCCCTCTCTCTCTCCTCATTTGCTGACTGACTTTGACAGCAGCGGGAGCCAATGAGGAGAGAGAGAAAGTCCCCAGACTCCTTTTCTCGCATGCAACATCGCTGGATTGAGATGGGACTCGGGTAAGTATTAGGGCCCTGAGGGGGGCTGCTGCACACAGAAGTTTTTTTTATCTTAATGCATAGAAAGCACTAAGATAAAAAACTTTCTGCCTTTAGAACCGCAGGTTTTCTGAAAAATAAAGACATGGCATTCTCAAGTTGAGTATTCAGGAGGACACAGGAGGACTGTATTGGGCAGATTAGCTATGCAAAAGTACATTGACATTTCCTTACCAGTGGCGGCTGGTAAAGTTTTAGGATGGGGGGTGCTAGACACCCCCCTTCCTTTTTGACCCCTCCCACTTAGTGAAAATGGGCGTGGTTTCAGTGAAATTGTGGGTTTGGCTCTAAGGTGGTGTGGTTAACGTCTGAGATGAATGAGGGATGGAGAGAGAGAGGGATTGAGGGACAGCAGGCCCAGATCCTACACAATAATAGAAATATGTGTATTCTAGAAAGTTTAACAATCAGCAGATAAAGATATTCCAAACACCTGGTGTTAGCACTTCAATCATCCCGGCCCCATTGTTGTTATGGTGTAAGGATGCTTGAAGCGCATTATTTCTATTATTACATTGTAATATAAAATGAAATCATTCAACTCACCAAAATGCAGAATCAGTGGGAGCCCTGAGCGTGTCACTAGCCATGTCGCCTGCCACCAGATGCCATCCGGTGTCCCCAGCGGAGTCCGTCCTTACATGCAGCCTGTATCACACAAAATGCAGCCTGCGTCACACCAAATGCAGCCTCCTGTGTCCCCCAAGTGCAGCCTCCTGTGTCCCCCAAGTGCAGCCTCCTGTGTCCCCCAAATGCAGCCTCCTGTGCCCCCAAATGTAGCCTTGCCTGTACTACTTACCTTGCTGTGTGTTGTCCTCTCTTGTCCTGCGGTATCCTCTTCCACAACAGTCAGTCCGTCCGTTCCTCTCATACTTCCTGTTTCTCCCGGGAGCAATGGGAGAAAGAAAACAGGAAGTGACATCAAACTGAGATGTCAATCAAACCACCTGGCCGTAGTAATATATACTACAAGCGCCTGGCAGAAGCTATTCGGTGCTTCGGAAAGCGCTGCAAGGCGGGCTAAACGCCCACTAATGAAGCGCCGCCTCTGCAAACTTGTGTCCGGCGTCGCACTGTGTCAACGTCCAAACACAGTGCACTTAAGACCCTTTTTTGTATTTTTTTTTTTTAAAGGGCCAGTATTCCTTTTTTTTTTTGTGACTGCCTGGGGGGGGGGGGGCGGCGCCCATGCGCCCCCTATGGATGGGCCGCCACTGTAAATCCTTACTATTTTGTACAAAAATCGAATGTCATAATGAAAAATGAAAGACAAAAGGTTCACAACAATACAATTGGAAGCAGCCAATAAAGTCACTAAACCATTTATGATAAGCTACTGTATATTTTCTGAACATCCTTGATTGCTTTTTAGTAAAGATGTGTAGCTCAGAAATAGAATTTATAGACATAGACACACCCCTAAGCCCTGGGACGGCCTTCCTGGAAGCGTTGAAGCTGTTAAAGCAGCAAAGGGTGGGCAAACTCAATATTGAAACCTACAGACGAAGACGCTTTTAAAGTTAATGTGTGTGTAAAGGCGGTGTCCCAATACTTTTGACAATCTAGTGTATACAGGCATACCCCGCTTTAAGTACACTCACTTTACGTACACTCGCGAGTACGGACATACCCGTTAGTGTATGTAAAGTGCCTCACAAGTACTGTACAGACATTTTGCAGCCTCAGTGGAAGGAGCTGAAGCTCCGAGAGCGTAGCCTGCCCTGTTACAGTGTGCCCCTGACACCCCCACTACAGCCCCTGATACCCCCACTACACCCCAGAAGTGAAAAAAGGTATTGCTTCACTTTAAGTACTAAAATTGTGGTAGGGTGTGTGTTACCAAATTACCATAGGCATATATGGTAAATATAAGAAATCACGTTTACTCTGTTTTTTTATGCACCTATCTGTCAGATTTTTTCATGTAACAAAATATTTTATATTTTGAACAAAACTGTATTTCTATATATTGTTGGGCACCGTTATAATTCCAAACACCAATCCCTTCATTCACATTAAGTACATTTTTGTTTTACATACTTGCTTTGGGCCCATTGTGTACCTAAAAGTGGAGTGTCATGTTGGCCACGTTCCCTCCAACAGAGGTCAGAGACAGAGGAGAAAATCTGTGCCAGTTTAGCAGGTACCTGATACCACTGAGTCAATATTTTATAACTTTTCTCTTGTATTTTGGATTCCATGGCGTTTGAGTGGGTCATTGGGTAGATGTGGATCTGTTGACTCAGAAAGATCACGCTCCCATTCCCTAATAAAGAATGGTTTTGTCTGGGAAGTATCGATAGCCGGTACTTTATACAGGACTGATATCGTGTGTGTAACCGGTGCATGAGTAGCACATAATCTTTCAAAATGAGTCATGGATGACAATGAGCAAAAAGAAAGAGAGATGTTCACTGGGATGGAACCATGGAAAGCCCCCAACTATTGACAAAAGGGGTCAAGGAAGTCATTACGATTCATCCTTTCCCAAAGGTTAAAAACCATGTGTTGTCAAAGGTGAGGCATAACCCATTAAACCATGGTATTCCTTTGATAGCCAGGTAGTGTATGACAAAGTTCCTTCAAGCCATACATTTTTCCAATGGGATCCACAATTTAGAAGATGCATGGGAATGCCACTTGGGAACCCTCTGTAGAGCAATGACTTTATAATACAACCTCACATTCAGTATACACAAACCTCCCAACCCCTTAGTTCGTCTGAGTATAGACATGGCTGTTCACAGTCACCTATTGTTCTAAAGAAGGAGGTTGTGCAAAGAATATTTTGGATAACTTAACTGGTAGCATCTGTAGGAAGAACAGGATCCTAGGTAGTATAACTCATTTTAATAATGTTTGTATGACCAATCCAGGTAACAGAAGTTGCATCCCAAGCATGTATGTCATTACATATAGCCCGTATCAAAATATCATAGTTCTTGAAGTACAGATGATCATAACGATTAGTCAGCTGTATCCCTAGAAAATTTGGAGAATCCAGGAGGTTCAGGAGTGATAGTAATGGGGAAGATTACTGATTTGATAAAGTTTTAGATTTAAAATGGGAAATCTGGCCATAGTCTCTTAATTTTGCTAGGATGCTTGGTAAGGAGAGGGTTCGTAGCATTGAATCATCTGCACAAGTCTAGAGTTTATGCTCAACAGTGCCTATGGTTACTCTGTGAATGGGGTTTGAGCTAATTCTACTAAGTAAGTTCTCTAATGTGAGCGCAAATAATCCACTGAGTTACCACAGAGCTGGCTGTGGTCTCTATGATTCTGAGAGGCCCGGAGCGACGATATGACATCAAATCTGGCTCTGGCAGATATAAACGCTGCCATTTTTTTCTCTAGTAAGCAGAGATGAAAGTTTTTTTTATTTCTTTATTTTTATTTCTTTATTTTTTTACTTCATGCTTTCCACGGTGGAGGAGAGATCTTGGTTCTGATAAACCCCAGAGGTCGCCATAAAGAGGCACAAAACAATTCACCTGCTCTTGGGTGCTGGGACTAGTGGTGTGTGGTGTGTGGTGCAGTCAGCCCTTTTGTATGGAATGTTAATAGCCTTACTGCCTTTCGCACCGACCTTGTGCATTACCAAAAATAATTTTAATAACGGTTACACAGCAATGATCATACTCGCATAGACACGTGGTATACAAGCATACAAGCATGTCAACACAACAGCAAAAGCGAGCTGTGACTCTTGGGTCTATAGCAGGAACCGAAGGTCCTGATGATATTACAGGGTGGCTAACACGTTTTGAGGGAGGACCCTTTTCCTCAGAGCCAAAGTGATGAATAACTGGCCTCTTTTAACTGTCTCTATATATACACACTTGACCATCATGATTGGGGGAGATTTTAAAGCATGACCTGTTGGGTATCTATTTACTCGGAGTAACATTATCTTTATATTCTCCCAAACAATTAGGTTATATATTGTGTTATTTCGCAATAAAATTAATTAAAGTGTACTTTTTTGCAAAACAGTTGTGTTTGAAAAATCGCTGCACAAATACTGAGTGATATAAAAATTGCAACACCCCCCATTTTATTCTCTAGGGCCTCTGTTTAAAAATGTATATATAATGCTTAGGGGTTCTGAGTAAATTTCTAGCAAAAAAAATATAATTTTTACATGTAGGAGAGAAATGCCAGAATTGGCCTGGGTGGTTAATCCAATTTGCTAGAATTTTAGATAAGATCTTTATTAATCAGAGACATGGAGTGATAGTTTTAAGGTAAGGTATGAGCTTTACCCTTCTTTGGTAACTCTCTAATGTGTGCCAGGAGGGCCTCTTTACAGATAAGGAAACCCTTGGTAATGCAGTTAAAATATTAAAAAAAAAGTAGTAAGCTTTTGTATACCCATCAGGGCCCAGACTCTAACCTTTGGGGAGATTCTTGACTGTGGACCCTATTTCCATCGGTGTAATGGGGGAGTGAAGTTTAGTTCTAACAAGGGAAAAAAATGCGAGAAACTTAGACTCTGCAAGGTAGTTCTTTCTAATTATTTGTAATAAATTCCCATTTCTACTGATTTATTTTGTTTCAGAAATCTTTAACCACTTTCAGCACAGGCCTATTCTGGTACCCCTGTCCTACATGTAAAAAACACCTTTTTTTTTTTTTTGATAGAAAATTACTCAGTACCCCCAAATATAATATATATATATATATATATATATTTTTTTTTTTTTTACGCAGAGACCCTAGAGAGTAAATTGGTGGTCGTTGCAATATTCTATGTCGCATAATATGTGCGCAGCAATTTTTCAAAAGCAATTTTTTTGTATAATGTAATCGATTAGAGTAAAGCGTAAATAGATACCTGGAATAGTGCCAAACTTCGGTACTTAATAATCTCCATAGGCTACCAGTTTAGAGTTACAGAGAAGGTCTTGTGCTAGAATTATTGCTCTCGCTCAAACATTCATGGCGATACCTCAGATATGTTATTTGAACGCCATTTACATACATTCGCTTCTGTGTGCGAGCACGAGGGGACGGTGGCGCTTAAAAATGGCGCTTAATTATTTTTTTTTTATCACTTTTATTCCTATTCCAAGGAATGTAAAAATCCCTTAGAATAGGGCATGACAGGTCCTCTTTATGAGTTCATTCAGATGTCTCTACTTCAACCTCAGGACATGACATGACGTTCACCTAAGGTTAAGTGGTTTAAGATAGACCAAAGTGAAGATTACACCCCGACTCTAAATTAAGGTAGATAACATAAGCCCTTGGAGAAAAGGTGTGTCCTGCAGTAAGCACACTCCTGGAAGTGTTAATTTCTCTGTGGAATTTGGGGGGCGAAATACATTCTTTAGGTTCTGTCAGGCAGAGCAGGACTAGGAAGAGGCATGGCAACAAAGCTGACACGGGACTACAGGCACTTCTTCTGTAGCTCTGATCAGCAAGTTGAAGAAGGCAAACAGAACATGCCAGCACAGATCTGCTTCTATGCTTGGTGTCGCCTGAATGCTACAGGAGGGGATCTGGCTGGATCACCAGATATTTGCTTGTAAATAAGAATGCAGTGGTTCAAAAATGAAAATCAATTTTAAGGGTAATTAGAAACATAAAGCAAATATATTTTTGGTGACACATTCGCTATAAGGTATGACGTACTAATGGCTTTTGATGGCACTGAAAACTGCCAGTTTGGCCTCCAGGGATAACAAGAGCCTAATAAATGTGATACTTCATTCGACAGTTAAATTGGTGTGTGGCAGAATAAATACCTGTTCTTGTTCCAAGCTAGAGTAAAACAATGAGGTCAGGCACACAGCTGGCACTACACTGATATAAAACACCGTGCAGCAGTTCCAGTGGCCCTCTGCAGGAGAAAGTATTACAACTCAGGCTATCCTCTATAGGCCAAGATGACAGCAAAGGAAAGACAAACACACTGAGCAACTAAACAAGTTATCTGTGCGCTCATTTCAAAGCCTTCTTCCTAGTTTCTAAATCAAGATGAAAGGATGCTGTGATTATTAGCCTTGAAAAGCTGTCAGGATATTCATTATGCTGGGATATTCAAACAAGTCACTGTCTCTGCTCCAACACCACAAAGGAGCCTTCAGTGACTGAAGTGTCTGAGGATGTAGATTCCATTACAGAGTGTAATTCTAGAGCTGTTTCTTCTATGAGAAATATGTTAATCTGTGTATTCTACGTCTATACATCTTCCCATGTCGTGAAGATGTCTGTGATGTCAGCATGTGTTAATGTTTTTACGATGTAATTTTTCTTCAGTTTTGCATATGTTCATATTTTGGCTTCTTAGTTTTTATTATGTGCATTTAATGCAAAACAGATAAAAAGGTTTTTGAATATTTTTGTTTGGTTTGTTTTCTAAACCTAATTGATTACAGATGTTTAGTCTTTTTCTTTAGTCTTGCTAATCTTGCAGGAACTTGTACAAAAGTTACTTGTGATAAGAACTCTTGTGCCGCGTACACACGGTCGGACTTTCTATCCTACTTGGTCCGGCACACTTTCCGACGGACTTTGTCCGCCAGGTGCACCGGACTTTAAAACGGACGGACTTGCCCACACACGCCCGGACTTTCCGGCGGGCTAAGTCCGCCCGTCTTTCCGACGGACTTTCGCCGGAGTTCCGGCGGACTTTCAGAATGAACGGACTTGCCCACACACGGACAAGTCCGTTCATTTTGAACGTGACTCAGGTGCGACGGGACTAGAAAAGGATGTCAATCTTGCCGCTTTTATCGGCGAGATTGACACCTTGCGAGCCCCGTCGCGGGGCATGCCAGGCCCTTAGGTCTGGTATGGATTATAAAGGGAACCCCCTACGCCGAAAAAACGGCGTGGGGTCCCCCCTAAAATCCATACCAGACCCCGATCCAAGCACGCAGCCTGGCCGGTCAGGAAAGGGGGTGGGGACGAGCGAGCGCCCCCCCCTCCTGAACCGTACCAGGCCACATGCCCTCAACATGGGGGGTGGGTGCTTTGGGGGAGGGGGGCCGCCCTGCGGGCCCCCCCCACCCCAAAGCACCTTGTCCCCATGTTGATGAGGACAAGGGCCTCTTCCCGACAACCCTGGCCGTTGGTTGTCGGGGTCTGCGGGCGGGGGCTTATTGGAATCTGGGAGCCCCCTTTAATAAGGGGGCCCCCAGATCCCGGCCCCCCACCCTATGTGAATGAGTATGGGGTACATGGTACCCCTACCCATTCACCTAGGGAAAAAGTGTAAGTAATAAAACACACTACACAGGTTTTTAAAATATTTTATTAAACAGCTCCGGGGGGGGGGATCTTCCTCCGGCTTCGGGGGTCTTCTTCCGGCTTCGGGGGTCCCTCCGCTTCATCTTCTCCCGGCGTCCGGTTGGTTCTTCTCCGCTCTCTTCTCTCCAGTTCTTCGGCCGGCTCCTCTGCTGTCTTCAGGTAGCTCTCTTGCCAGCAGAGGTCCGGACTTCTTGTCTTCTTCTCTTCTCCAGATGTTGACACGACGCTCTCTCCGGCTGGACTGCTCTCCGAGGGCTGCGTTGTGACTTATATAGGCGGAGACCCCGCCCCCTTTTGATGTCACAGTCCCTGGGCATGCTGGGACTGTGACGTTTTAGGGGGCGTGGTCAACATCACCCAGTGGGAGGGAAGGGAAGGGGTGGGAAGATGGGAGGGAGGGGAAATAGGATGGGTAAACCATTCCTTACGAACACTTATACCACTAGAAATTATAACGGAGTTATCCAGACCTTCCTTAAGATTATTTTTGCACATACAGGCACTTTTTATAGTAAATAGGTTTTTGGTTGTTCTACACGCACATGCAAGCACTGTCTATGGCAAATTTATGCCCAAAGTAAGGCTAATATAGCCAAAATGAATACGTGGTCTAGTGGCCAAGTATGCACACACACGGAATTGTTATAACAGTCACTAGGAGGAGAAAAATTAGTTTTGGGTTAGGGTTATATATATTAAATTTCTCTTATATCTTTCTGTTATATACGTTTGTATATGTTGGGGTAAAGAATATTCCTCAGTCTTTAGATGTTAGCTAAGACTCTGAAAATAGGATCCTGGAATGTCAGGGGCCTAGGTACACCACTTAAAAGATTAGCAGTGTTCTCTATGATGGAGAGGTGCGGGGCTGATCTGGTCTGTCTGCAGGAAACCCACCTAACCAAGGAAACTATTCATCACCTACAGATGAAAAAATTTCAAACCCAATTTCATGCGGTTCACTCCTCCTACAGTAGGGGAGTGAGTGTTTTGGTAAAGTCTGGGGTGAAGTTTTCCTGCAGCCAAGTCAGGATAGACGAGTTGGGTAGATACATCTTTTTATTATGTTTTATTGAAAACGCCAGGTATGTGGTGGCAAATATATATATCCCTCCGCCCTTTAATCTGGATGTCTTGCTTAAACTGTATGAATTTTTGCTAGATAAAAAAGAGGTGCCGATTGTAGCAATGGGGGACTTCAACGAGGTTCTAGATAAAAGGCTGGATAGATTCCCACTACGAAAAAGCTCAGAGGACTCAGTAAAGAGTCGGTTAAGCTTTTTTCTGGAAGAAGTGGGATTAATGGATTTGTGGAGGGCACGGAACCCAGGCGTGCTGCAATATACTTGCTGTTCTGCATCTTACTCCGTGCTTTCAAGGATAGACCTAGCCCTAGGAAATGATAGGGCTCTCCAGATGGTAGAAAAAATAACATACTGGCCAAGAGGCATCTCAGACCACTCACCTATGGTAGTCATTTTAAATCTTGGGGAGCCTAGGCCCCGGAAGTACTGGAGTATAAGCCCGTACTGGTTTGAAATTATTAAAAAGACGGTTGGGATACTTTCCTCCTTAAGGGAGTTTGTTGAGATCAATCAGGGAACGGTGTCCCCTTCTACGCTATGGGACGCCCTTAAGGCTTTTCTTAGGGGGGTCCTGATACAGCAGATAGCTACATTCAACAAAGAGGCTAGAAGGGAGGAGGAGAGCCTGTTGAGAGACGCTCTTGAAGCAGAAAACAACTATACTTGCAACCCAAACCCGGAGACGGAAAGTATCTGGCAAGAGAAACAACAAGCATATAAATCAGTGGTTTTACAGAAAGCAGAAACCAGGCGGTTACTCCAAAGACAGGAATCTATGGTGGAGGGCGAGAGAATGGGAAGGACACTGGCTATGCTAGCAAAATCCAATGCAGCTCCATCCACGGTCCTCGCGATTAGATCCCAGAGCGGTGAGGTAGTATCAAGCACCTTAAAAATAGTACAAGCCTTCAGGGATTACTATAAAAAACTGTATTCCTCCCAGAAGAGGGGTAAGGAGGCCAAGATGGAGGACTTCCTAAGGGGGTTAGACATCCCCACCATATCACAAGAAGAAAGAGATATATTAGATGCCCCAATATCTATAGCAGAATTATACCAAGCAGTAGCAGGCATGGCAACCCATAAGTCGCCCGGACCAGATGGTCTTCCAATTGAGACCTACAAACACTATGGTGAAGTGTTGATCCCCGAACTGCTGAAAGTTTTGGGGGGGGCGCTTGAGGGGGGCCAATTACCTGCCTCAATGCTAGAAGCAACTATTATTGTATTACAGAAAGAAGGGAAAGATCCCTTGGATATGGCCGCCTATAGACCAATTTCTCTTTTATGCACGGACGTAAAAATTCTGGCCAAAGTGCTGGCAGCAAGATTGAATGGAGTTATCCATAAGCTGATCCACGAGGACCAGGCGGGCTTCATAGCCAATAGATCCACGAGCCTGAATATTAGAAGGGCGTTTTTGAATGTACAGACCCCAATGGTGAACGAGGGTTCGAGAGCGTTGATGACCCTTGATGTATCCAAGGCTTTTGATAGCGTGGAGTGGGGCTATATGTGGCGCGTGCTGGAGATCTTTGGGTTTGGCCCTGCCTTTATAGGGTGGATTAGAATGCTATATACTCGACCCAAGGCAAGATTAAAAATTAACAACGAATTGTCAGACTGGTTTGAGCTGGAGAGGGGGACGAGGCAGGGGTGCCCACTCTCCCCTCTGTTGTTTGCACTAGCGATGGAACCCCTGGCCATTTCCATAAGGGGAAGTCGAGCGATAACCGGCTTCCAGAGAAAAACAGGCGAGGAAAGAATCGCATTGTATGCGGATGACATTCTGTTATTTTTGGGAGACTCGAGGAAATCGCTACCGGGAGCAATGAGGATAGTGGAGGACTTCGGCAGTTTTTCTGGCTTAGAGATAAACTGGGAGAAATCAGAGTTTCTACCGATAGACCCCTTAAATGAGACAATAGCACCTGGTATGCCTCAGGTGGCAACAGTGGAAGCTCTGAAGTACCTAGGGATTGTCCTGACGAAGAACCCTGTTCTATATATCAGTAAAAACCTTGTCCCTCTATTAACAAAATTTAAACAAAAAATAGGAATTTGGAGACGCCTGCCTCTATCAGTTGCAGGAAGATGTAGCTTAATAAAAATGATATGGATGCCACAACTGCTATACGTCTTGCATAATTCCCCTGTCTGGATAAGTAAGAAGTGGTTTAAAAAAATTGACAGTCTCTTTAGGGAATTGATTTGGAAGGGGAAACAAGCCAGGATCCGTCTTGGAGTGCTCCAGCTCCCTACCCAGGAGGGGGGCTTTGCCCTCCCACATCCCGAGAGTTATTTTTACTCAACTCAGTTGCAGCAATTATTGGGCTGTGGGATACCGAAAGGAGGCACCCCTAATGGCAAGTTACTATTGTTGAGCTCCACACATAATACAATTATTGAAGCCCTAGAGGCGGACGCGTTCCATGATAAATTTCCAACAATTAAATTGATAACCAAACTTTGGAAAACAGTTAAGAAAAAGATGGGGTATGGAGCCTTAACAGCCTACTCTCCTATTTGGAACAACCATAATTTGCAGGAAGTTCTTAAGATAGGCATATTTAGAGAGTGGGAGAAGCTTGGCCTCAGTAAGCTAAGTCAATTATATAACGACTCTGGGTTAAAGAAATTTTCAGAACTGGTTGGGGAGTTTAAGCTTCCCCGGGGGTCTTTCTTTCTATATGTCCGGTTGGAACATGCCCTTAAAGCACAATTTAAAGCCCAGACCCCGAGATGGGAAGAGATGCCTCTATTTCAGTGCATAATTCAAATAACCCCCACTAGAGGGATAATTTCAAGAATTTATGACCAATTAAGCAAATCGGTTAATAGCAGGGAAATACTCCTTCGGGTAAAGGCTAAATGGGAAGAGGAGGTGGGAGGAATGACCCAGGAACAATGGGCGAGAATTTTGGAGTTGGGAGCGCAGGTTTCTGTGACCCCTTCACAGAGACTCTCACACTTAATGCTGTTAAACAGAGCCTATTATACTCCTAAAAGACTTTTTAAATTTGGGAGAAGGCCCAATGACAACTGCCCCAGGTGTCGAAGGACGGGAGATCTCATTCACATGGTGTGGAGGTGTCCCAAGCTATTTAGATACTGGGAGGAGGTGACTGGGAACTTGGGAAATATTTTCGGTACGACAGTGGCAAACGAGGCCTTGGTTTGTATTCTGGGGCATAGAAGAGTGATGGGAGAAAGGTTGAGTACTACCTTAGCTGTCACGCGGGCCCTGTTTCAGGCTAGAAAGTTGATAGCACTTAGATGGCAGGTAAAGGAGCCCCCCACCGTGAAAGACTGGATCTCTACAATGAATGAAACCTTGGGTAGGGAAAGAATGGAGTACATAAAAAGGGGCAATCTTCAGGAATTTGAAAGCATGTGGAAGATGTGGATAGAGAAAGTGAAGAGTCATTAATAGTGGGATCTGCATAGACACGGAATAGACTGAGGGATGGGCTTAATATAGGTATATAGGCAACTGGTATCCTTGCAGGCAAAGGATCCTATAATAAAGTGTTTCTGGATATGCACATTCTTAGTTAAATATATAGCTTAGTAGGGTATAGGATAAACATATAGGGAGTAGGTGGGGGGGGGGGGGGGATCGGGGTATTAGGGCATAGGTAATTTGGTACACAATACAGGCTGGGTCAGTAGAAGATGGGCACGGGGAGCCCACAAGTTCATTTTTACAAACCTCTCTTCTTGTATTTTTTTGTTGGTGTTTTTGTCCTTTTTCTTCCTTCTTACGGGTCCCTTTGGTTATCGAGTCCTAGTTAGTGGGGCTTACGAGATGGAAGGGACAGAGGACTTGTTGGTATAAGAAAAAAATTAAAAAAAAAAAAAAACATTTGCAGATATATGTGGATCTGCAGTGCCTACGTCAAGGCTCCTCTATGTGCTGCAGTCCTAACTCTATAATTTTTGAGAGTCTCCAAGTTAGAGCATAAATACATTAGCAGCAGATAAATTAAGGACAAGTTTGCCTGGAGGGAGCCCACTCTTCCTTAAAGGCACAGGGACACATTGGATGCCCAGCAAAAGCACAATGGTAGCTGGAGGCATCCAATGTGGAAGGTTTATATTGCTTTTAAAAAAATCTGTAGAATGGCAACTGCATGCTTGCTTGAAAAGCTTTGAACCCTTCAAGAATCTGGACATTGTTTGGCTTTCTTACCAAAGAGGCCATAATGCATTCAAAGATACCTTTAGTAAGAGAGTATGGAGACTGCCATTGCTTATCCCTTCTTTGGAAATGTCTGGTTATCTGGCTGTCATGCTCATCCAATGGCTTTAAAGTATGCAATCATAACTTATATTTTTGTGTTGAAGCCTCTGTCAGGTTTTTATTGCTGTCTGTCACCACTAGGAAGACACATTCTTTCTATTTGTCCTAGTGACCGCTGTAACTGGGACAGAAGATCATGGTAAATCCAAAACGTATCGGATGTTGCCAAAAGAAGTAGTGAAGGGAAATCTCATTTTTTATCTAAGAAAAAAGTCTCTGGGAAAAGCTTCAGTTGGTTAAACAGCAAAAAAAAGTATGCAGATCAAAACTTCTGACTTCACTCACAAACGTTCTGAATGTATTCCAGGTCAGTGGCTCAGGAAAAAAATGGAGCCAGAGACCGGCAACCAAGTACTATTCATGGGAAGTCAGTTATAGCAGCCACTATAAGGCCTCATGCATAGCTCCCAACTGTCCCTGATATCGAGGGACTATCCCCAATTTGAAACAAAGTCCCTTTGTCCTCCTTTCCTCCTCATTTGTCCCTCATTTTGGTCTGATCTATATAGTTGTATATAAAACACACTTTTTTATCTTTTAAAAAGTGTTTCCCAGTGTTAAACCTTTCATCCAATTTCTAAATGGCTACATTTGTAAATTCCAAAAGCCAGTTTAAAGAAATAGTAGTGGTAAAAAAGGACTTGTGGGTTTAACTAATAATCTTTTTTGTATAATTCTCCTTTAAGGGGGCATGGCAGGGGTTGTGTCCTATGCCTACATACTTTTGCTAATAGGTTTCCATCTCAAAAAGTTGGGAGGTATGCTCATGCACTAAGGGCATCTGTTTAAGCCCCTCTGAACACTGGAACTCCTGGCAGGAAAATGCTACTTAAAAGTGCTAAAGGCTGTATATTGCACTTGTGTTTAGTTGTATCTAGCATTTGAGTAATAATGCACTCTATTGGCCAGAATAATAATTTATTCTGGCCATTGGTATGCATTAGTACTCACACATTTTCTCGAAAGTTCAAAGGCACATTGCAGTGAATATAAAATAATTTATGAAAGGCAAAAAACCTGCAAGTAAGCATTTTAAATACTTTTTTTTGTTTACCTGCTTTTTTTTATATCGGTGACTGGGTCTCTTTTTGGGAACAGAGGAAGACTTATTTTAAATAAACCTCTAAACTAAACCCTCATTCATGCACAGTTGTCCTGCCACCTACCCATAAAGTGGTTGTAAAGGTAAAAGGTTTTTTAACTTCATGCATTCCAAGAATAAGACCCCTTTCACACCGAGGGCGTTTTGCAGGTGCTATAGCGTTAAAAATAGCGCCTGCAATCCATCCTCAAACAGCTGCAGCATTGTCTCTGCGCTGGCAGGACGGGAAAAAAAGTCCTGCCAGCAGCTTCTTTGGAGCGGTGAAGGAGCGGTGTGTTCACCGCTCCTCCACCGCTGCTCCCCATTGAAATCAATGGGGCAGCGCTGGGATACCGCTGGAAAAACACAGCTATTGCGGGCGGTTTTAACACTTTCTCGGCCGCTAGCGGGGGGTAAAAGCGCCCCGATAGTGTCCGAAATGCGCCGCTAATCTGATGGTAAAACGCCGCTAAAAATCGCAGCGTTTTACCGCCGACGCTATGGGCGGCCCGGTGTGAAAGGGCTAAGGGTAAAAAAAATGTTCTGTGTGCAGCAGCCCCCCTCAGCCCCCCTTATACTTACTTGAGCTGCACACATGACATATGCTTCGTTCAGGACATGACGTCCTGAAGAAGCATGCGGTCGCGTGTGCGAAAAGAGCTGATGTAGGCAGCGCGGCAGGGCCCTGCGTTCCAACATGCACTTCACCAACTAGGCAGCGTGATTGCTGCCTTCACAGACTCACCAGGCTTGATGCATTGAGCCAAGGAGGTTTCCTATTACTAGGAATGAACCAACTAACTTACATAAAGACCAACACATCTTTATGAGGGACACTGCCGGCACGCTTTATGGAATGGAGGTAGATGCCTTATCCTGTCAGCATGGCGAAGTGGTGAGAGCCTTTGGGCAGCCTTTATTTTTTTTATTCAAAACAAACACAGCAGTTCACATGCTGACACCCGCCCCCTCCCTCAGGACTTTGAGCATCTAACTACATACACTGGCCATATCCAGAGCCCCGCTAGCGATATAGGCATAACCGCCATTATCTGTTCCAACAGAACAAGCGGAAGCAGTAACAAGCAGCGGGTTCTACTGTCATCTGCTATCACCTGGCCAAGGTACAATACCACATCAGCCATTTGTTGAATCTCTCCATAGACACGAAGGCTCAGCAGTGCTTCCGTGTATCCATAGGGTACAAGAGGGACAAGCTGAGACACAGACAATTTAAGTCTGGCCAGTGTTCACTTGCTGTCCTTATTAATATGGTCTGTCTTGGTAACTTTTGGACTACCATTATTTCTCTATGACCTCAGACTGAATCCTACATTTTGGGACTACAGGTCGCAACATCCCTTTTACCCTGTGCTGAACCCCTACAGATGTTGATTCAATCCCCGTTGGGGGAAATCAGATCTTCTGTTTAAACCATTGACCCGCGAGCACTTCCATTTTGGGCTATATATGGAGAGTCTGGGAGATTCAGGTGATTGCACTGTCCAAGTTTTTTCTTGGGACTATACAAGCCCCATTGTGGGCATAAGTATCCCTGGACCCCAGCTCCCTACTTTATAGCCTCAATAGTGATTGAAGCAGGGCTGCTCTGCATGGTGAACTTTGTGTCGCATGAGTGTGTATGTTGGGCCCTGTCTGTGGCACTTTTATGACAACATTGTCAACATGTTTTTTAATTGAGGGTGTCTGGGGGGTTCTGTCCAATTTTGGACTATTATACTGTATTTTGGTTTATTTTTGAATAAAGGTGTTTTCTATATTTGTATACCATGGTTGGTCCTCCTTAAACCACTGCAATCTGGGGTTACCAATCTGATTCCCCTTCATGCTGCAGTTTGTCTTTAATGAAAGGCAGGATTGCCTTTAAAAAACACCTTTTACTGTGCTTGGAATCCCATCACATGTATTGATTTTTATAAATAGATTAAGATGAAATTTACTGAAAACCCCTATAGTTTCCCTTAATGCAGATTGTATATATTGTGAGTCCCCAAACTTTACTGTGTGACTAGGGCTTTACCTGAAACAGGGCAGCGACATTATGAATTATTCAATTTTTCTTTTTATAGGTGGATTTTTCTCCAGCTCTCATCGCACGTATTATTTTGGAGAGATTCCTTCAAGATCCGGATGGGCAACCACGTATGTATGGTCTGACTACTGCATAGACATACATTCTTAACAAATGATTTTTTGGGTTTTAAATTGTATCACAGTCTTGGAAAGAGGAATAATGTGCATCCAGGGCTGAAAAATGTTGAGGCAAAAGAAAGTCTGAGCAATCAAATTTTCCACATTTTATGCAGTCTATAAATGCATAAATCGGCTTTAGAAACTTGTCCAAAACGCACCAACTTTTTTTTCCAAGTATCTTCAAAAATATCCTTACTTGCCTTATGTCGCTTTGATTTCTTTTTTACTTTGACTTTTTTAGCAATTGCTTTAAGAACCTGAGAGTAATATTGAACAGAGCTAAACCAGACCAAGCATGCTAGCATTCAGACAGATGACTCTACCCTCTTAATTAGGCTGATAAAAGGCAGGGGGCAGTTACTTTTTCATGCTTATGATTGCATATTTCCTCATATTAATCAAGCCACAAATTTTACTTAAAAATAACAGACATTTTTGTCTGTCTTAACATCTAATACTATTGGGTCTATTTACATTTTTTTCGCACAAAATTCACACAGGATTCACACATTTTTCGAATGGAATTCAATTAGAAATGCGTGTGAATCTCTACTGAAAGTTGTGTGAATCTAGCGCAAGACATTTACAAATAGACCCCTGTGTGACAGAAGTGGCAAAAGATCTGGCCAAACTGAAGTTGTCAAGAAGTTGTGATAATAGAGAAAATTCAAAATATCTATTAATCAAGTTATTTAATAATTAATATATTGATCTTTGTAAATGAACACATTAATAAACACACAATATTGACTTTACTTAGGATTTTTATGCGTATATATAACATTTTATTCATATGCACAGTTTCCAAGTTTCAATAGTAGATGTACCCATTTTAAAATGACAAACTTTTCAGTGTGTTAAAGCATAACTCCAAACTCACATTTCCTAAATGAATCAGTCAGGGATGTGCTGTAAATTTTTTTATTTTTTTTTACTACAAGTGATTCTCCTCTGATGCCTCTTTGTGGTTTACAATCTGCTGATAAAGCTTTACTACAGCTTATTGCTGTTGACTTCCTGCCAGACCGCATCTAGCCTCCACAGCAGCACCCCAACTGTCATTTACACCCCCCCCCAGAGTTGACATGACATCACGTATTGAGGTTACATTCAGTGATCTGATGAATACCTTAGTAACGCCCATTTCTTATGGGAGACATATATATTCTGATAGCTCTGTAATATGACTGCTAATATAGCAAAGGTTAAAGTTGAAATCATCCAGTACATGCCATTGAGGCATTACTCAAAATAGATAACCCATCCTTTTTAACTTTGACCCCCCCCCTGCTCTGCAACAGATTCTAATGCAATGGACACTGGGACATGTAGTCCCAGAGGAGCTATGCAGAGCAAAGTGTGCACCCAAATTCCCTGCCCACAGCCTGACTCGGAGGCTTGCAGTGCAGATGGAGTGGTCTGCAACTTTTCAAACTTTCCAAGCAAAAGTGAGGTATTTAGAGTGCTAATAAATGTGTATATGCAATTTGCAATTTTAACAAGCTTCTAGCTTCTGTTTCAAACAAAAGTTCAGGCTTTACATGTAAAGTAATAACATAATAGAAAAGCAAGTGGGAAAAAGCCTCTCTCACAGATGCAGCCCTACTAAATGTAAACGTCTACCAAAGCCAATGAAATTCTAGTTGCCTAGGTAATCCAAGGTTGCTCCATTAAAGTCAGCCATTAAACCAGGTAGAAAATACACATTACAAATAATGCTTAATAGTCTGTAAGAAAGACACTCTTCATAGTGTCCCGCAAATACTTACTTTAAAGCTGAACTCCAGACAAACAGCTAAATAACACAGATAAAATACATACAGGTGCATCTCATAAAATTAGAATATCATCAAAAAGTTAATTTATTTCCGTAATTATATTCAAAAAGTGAAACCCATATATTTTATATAGATGCGTTACACACAGAGTTATGCTGCGTACACACGATCGGATTTTCTGACAACAAATGTTCGATGGGAGCTCGTTGTCGGAAATTCCGACCGTGTGTAGGCTCCATCAGACATTTTTTGTCGGAATTTCCGACAACAAAAATTTGAGAGCTGGATCTAAAATTTTCCGACAACAAAATCCGTTGTGGGAAATTCCAAGCGTGTGCACACAATTCTGACACACAAAATTCCACGCATACTCGGAATCAAGCAGAAGAGCCGCACTGGCTATTGAACTTAATTTCTCTCGGCTCATCATACGTGTTGTACGTCACCGCATTCTTGACGTTTGGAATTTCCGACAACATTTGTGTGACCATGTGTATGCAAGACAAGTTTGCTCCAACATCCGTCGGAAATAAATCCACTGTTTTGTTGTCGGAATGTCCGATCATGTGTATGTGGCATAATATATTTCGAGCATTTCTTTCTTTTAATTTTGATGATTATTGCTTAGAGCTAGTGAAAACCCAAAATTCAGTATCCCAGAAAATTAGAATATTACATAAGATCAATTAAAAAAAAAAGTTTTTCAATACAGAAATGTTGGCTTACTGAACAGTATGTCCATGTACAGTATAGTATGCACTCATTAGTTGTTCAGGGCTCCTTTTGCATGAATTACTGCATCAATGTGGCGTGGCATGGAGGTGATCAGCCTGTGGCACTGCTGAGGTGTTATGGAAGCCCAGGTTGCTTTGATTGCGGCCTTCAGCTCGTCTGCATTTGTTGGGTCTGGTGTCTCTCATCTTCTACTACACAGATTCTCTATGGGGTTTAGGTCAGGCGAGTTTGCTGGCCAATCAAGCACAGTGATACCATGATCATTAAACCAGGTATTTGTACTTTTGGCAGTGTGGGCAGGTGCCAAGTCCTGCTGGAAAATTAAATCAGCATTTCCATAAAGCTGGTCAGAGGGAAGCATGAAGTGCTGTAGAATTTCCTGGTAAAGGGCTGCCCTGAATTTAGACTTGATAAAACACAGTGGACCAACACCAGCAGATTCCATGGTTCCCCACATCATCATTGACTGTGGAAACTTCACACTGGACCTCATGCAACTTGGACTCTGTGCTTCTCCACTCTTCCTCCAGACTCTGGGACCTTGATTTCCAAATAAAATGCAAAATTTCCCACAGTCCGTGATGATTTGGGGAGCCATGTCATCTGCTGGTGTTTTATGAAATTCAAAGTCAGCAAAGCCCTTTACCAGGAAATTCTTGAGCACTTCATGCTTTCCTCTGCTGACCAGCTTCATGGAGATGCTGATTTCATTTTCCAGCAGGACTTGGCACATGCCCACACTGCCAAAAGTACCAATACCTGGTTTTTATGATCATGGTATTACTGGGCTTGATTGGCCAGCAAACTTGCCTGATCTAAACCCTCATAGAGAATCTGTGGGGTATTGTCAAGAGGAAGATGAGAGACACCAGACCCAATAATGCAGACAAACTGAAGGCCGCAATCAAAACACCCTGGCCTTCCATAACACCAACAGTGCCACAGACTGATCGCCTCCATGCCACGCTGCATTGATGCAGTAATTCATGCAAAAGCAGCCCCGGCCAACTATTGAGTGCATACTATACTGTATATGGACATACTTTGCAGTAAGCCAACATTTCTGTATTCAAAATCCTTTTTTTTTGTTTTTTTTATTGGTCTTATGTAATATTTAAATTTTCTGAGATACTGAATTTTGGGTTTTCACTAGCTGTAAGCCATAATCCTCAAAACTAAAAGAAAGAAATGCTTGAAATATATCACTCTGTGTGTAACGCATCTATACAATATATGGGTTTCACTTTTTGAGTTGAATAACTGAAATAAATTACTTTTTGATGATACAATTTTATTAATTGCACTTGTATGTGGAAGCTGTTTTATCTGCCAAAGTATTTGCATTTCTGTCTATCTGGCCATGAGATTTACATTTACATGGTCCTATCATACAGCACAGCCAGGTCCAAAACACTACTTACAGTTTGGGCTCAGTTTCCACCTGAGCGATTTGATGCACTTCAATGCTTAACATAATGATTCACATTGTATCTTATGTCAGTTGGCACAGGTTTTTTTTTTAAGTGTATTCTGTTTATTTTGTCACAGACTTTGATTTAGGATACATATCATCTTTTTTCTTATCTGTTTGCCATTGCTTGGCTGTTTAAGCTAGCCATACACTGTGTAAATTTCGCTCCATGGGTGGCCCTGCCGCCTCCCTTCCGCCACCCTCCTGCCTGACATTCGTCAATTGAAAATTCTGGATGATGCATTTTAGTCTTAACAGTGGCTGCATCTGATTGGGTGTTTGTGTATTTTGACAGCTGCCAGCAACAGCAGCAGAGGATTTGTCAAAATATAAGAAACCTATATATTCATACTTGAATTTTGGTGTTGTGACAATGCTGTGTCCTGTCATGGTGTTAAAAGGGTTTTGTGTCAACCAGGATTCTCATCCAGTCAGGCTGAGGGGGCTCCAGAGTGCTGGTTTCATTCAGAGGAAACTGGCTTATCGGTTTCCTCATTGCCTGTAAGACTTGGTTTGGGACCTGGAGCCTTGACATTTGGGTGTGTTGAAATCTTCAAGAAAGGATCCTAGTTTTAGGAACCGCTAGGACACTGATTGGGCAGGTGTGTGCTGAGCTTTTAGGTGAATCATGACTATGGTTCCACCCCAGTACACAGATGAAGTGCCAAACAGTCAGAAGGACACCACCTAGGAGAGAGGTGGGAGCCAGAGCAGCAAGGGGCTATTAAGTATAGGGACCAAGTGTTTGTGAGAGGACAGTCTGTAGGAGAGCAGACAAGAGCCTGAAGAGTCATGCCAGAGCCGCAATTATGCATGTATAAGCCAGAAGATTGAAGATCTGTTGTTTTGTTAACCGCTGTGAGGAAAACACATTGATTTAGTTTTTCTGAACTTTCAATAAAAGCCCTAAAAAGAAGTAAGCGAGAGTCCTAAAGCTGTACCAATTGAAGCAAGTTCTCATAGTGTGCTTTGTGTATTTGTTTCCATATCTGTGCAGTAATCTAGCATGAAACAGCTTCTGCACTTTGCCTCTGGTCAGCAGTTCCCTATAATCAAGACCAACCACTGCTGCTTAATCTCCTTTTACTGGTCTTGTATCTGCCTTCCTGTAGTTTTGTGGGTAGGTCTGCTGGGTCCCACCCACAGCTCTGCACAGGCTATGTGCAGCACAATAATAATTTACTGTAACCTCTCCTTTTAAATTGTGATTTATGGGTTTTCAATGATATTTGGTACATATCACATTGTAACCCACCATAGGCAGATATTTGGGTTACTGTATTTTGTACATCATCATTACACTGCATTATTGACTAAGGCAGAATGTCTCGCCTACAAATATCTTCTTAAGTGTAGCTAAAAATAAGAACTTGCCTAACCTATCCGCAGATGAGGATCCTCTTCCAACTTCACCATCCACACTTCAGCAGAAATATAACATCTTTAACATTAATTGTCTTTGTTCTGCTCGTGAATCCTCAGCTTGTGTTGTTATTTTGTCTTTACGCCCCACAATCTTCCTCCCGCACAGTAACACTAGGCTCGGCAAGAGGGTAGGAGGAAATACTCCGCTGCTACTAATAATAATAATAAAAAAAAAAAAGGAGAGAGAAGAGATGAAAAGAGCAGTGCTTCAGGAGGAGGTTCAAACTTAAATTAATTTGCCACTGAAAAAATACATTTTGTTATTTTCTCCGTGTCAACTGCATGATTAAAACTGGCTGTTAAGTGAGCTCAGGGGATCTTCTCGTAAAAGATTTATGAGTAATGTTCAGTGCAATATTCAAAGTGAGCCATGAATATCAGGGTAATTGCTCTCTCTGCTGCTTCTTTTACTAGGCGCGAGTTTGTCAACTACGCCATAAATATTTGCCTAGTCTGGTGAAAAAGACACTTCCATCGCCTGCATTTTTTATTACCTGGTGTTATGTTTACCTTTTGAGTCCCGCCTTTAGGCACATAGGTAATCTAACAATAAAGAAGAAAGGCAGCAAATAATTCTTTGTGGGTTTCAGCTTCCCTGTTTTTTTTTTTTTTTTTTTTCAAATGCAGCTTGCTTCTAAAGCCTTGTTGCATTCTCCGTAGCATGCAAAGTTAAATCTGGCCCGCTTTTACTGTGCATTGACAGAGCCACTATTTGTAGCAGTTGTGTTTTACAACCAGGTAAATAGTCCATCTGTAATGAAAAGATTTAAGTTGTTGCCAGATGTTATGGTGCTTTTGATGCTAATGAAGTACACCAGTCTTATGTGTGTGTATAAATATATATATATATATATATACACACACACAATTAATACTTGCTATATTGACATTGTGCCTCCAAATAAATACATATATACACACACAAAAATTAAAAATTGTCTTGCAAGATATAAAAGTCTTAACGCAATTTAAACCAATTTCACATTTTCTCTGCTTCCTTTTGTGTTAGAATTTTGCTAATTAATCTTTATGTAAAGTGAAAAGAGGAATTCAATAGTTACTAAAAATGTAGCACCTCAAGCTGAGTAGGGTGATTGCACCCACGCTTTATTGGGGGAGTTCTGTCTGTTTAATCGATGTGGATTTTTTCTTATTATACTCCCTTTAAGGAACTGGAAATTTCAAATTTTATACCCAGCATCCTGTAACGCGCTGATGCTTTGTGAGCAAATCACATGATGTCAGAACAGCACGGCTTTAGATTTAATCAAGAAAGAGATTAAAGTGAATGTGTCTCTGCTCCCTCCCTCCCTCTCCACAAGTCTGCCGCAGCATGGCCATTTGTCAACGTCAGGCGCTCTGATTGCTTTGGACCTACTTCTATCCGACTGCCGTCAGCCAGCACAAGGGCAAAGCAGGCAGATTAGCCTATATGAGACCCAGTAAAGCAAAATTCATTGAGTGGGGTAATTGTAAAGTTAATAGTCTGACCAAAATGTGATGCCTATTAATATATTTCTTTTTTAACAGGTAGTGTTCATTCTTTCTTTTACTGTGTACCCATACTCCCATGGGCAACCTATCTTTGTGCGTGTGTGTATGTATGTGTGTGTGTGTATATATATATATATATATATATTTATAATGTACACCCTTATACCTATTATTGTGTTCTGCTATTGTGGAAGAGTTCTCTGATCTAGAAATAGGAAAAAATAACGTTAACATATTTGCAGTTACAGAGGTCAGCAAATCAGTGCTGTGATCATCTTCCTACTACATCTGATTAATGAG
The DNA here is from genome assembly GCF_042186555.1 of Aquarana catesbeiana. Taxonomy (NCBI): domain Eukaryota; kingdom Metazoa; phylum Chordata; class Amphibia; order Anura; family Ranidae; genus Aquarana; species Aquarana catesbeiana. The sequence continues at coordinate 105,833,850 of NC_133336.1, read as the reverse complement.
ATTATCTTTTACACAGAGACTAATGCAACTTCTTGTAAAATATATGAACTTGATATGTCACTTAAAATCATCAGTAATATTTCCTCTTTATTGTCTTGGATTACCTGTCAGATCTACTAAATAGCTATAAAGATGAAGCACATCTTGTCCTAAAAAATATATTAGAGGTCAAATGCCATTCAGACATTGTCTGCATGAAGGAAGTGCTCATTGGGCTTTCGGTGTGTGATCGGTATTTAGAGTCTGGGCTGTAAAAATAGCTGTTCCTATTAACAATAATGATAGGACTGATAGATTAAAATGTTAGGAGGGCCAGTATTTTTTGTCAAAAGGTGTTGATGGTCCTGTTTAACTTGGAAGCAGTACAGCACAAGCTGTATTTTGTAGCATTACATCAAGGTTTGTCTATTTATGCTGAAAGTAAATGTACCCCAGCTATTTAGTCTGTCTTGGAACAGTTACTTTAGAAAGGTCTCGGCAATCAACATTTTAGTAGTTTATTTTGGATAGAGTATGTAAGGGTTATGTCAATCTGTGGTATACACCAAACCACAGCGCAAACAATAAAAATATTTGATGTGCTTACAACAAGCCAACTAAAGTGCCACAACTGTGCATACACAATATGTATAATGTAACAAATTATAAATTGCAAACATATATTTCTAAAGTCCAAAAAGAAAAAAGTCCCCAAAATGCTTTCTTCCAAAGTGCTGCTGTGCAGAAAATCCTAAAGTGCTGTAGTGCTCCAAAATGGTCACACGGTGAACTGTTCTCCACACAACCCCTTTTGTGCTTTTGCTCACCAGATATTATGGACCCCTTAGCAATATTGCATGTTGGGTCTATCAGGCTTAAACTGGTGAGCTGGGAGATGTAACCACCGGTCCTCTGTTTCTTCCAATATTGTTACTCATACATGAAGGAAAGAGAATCCGTATAGTGTAATACATTCTTGTTGCTAAGAGGTCCATACTATCTGGCGAGTAAAAGCGCAAAGCGGTTGTTTGGAGCTCAGTTCACCATGTGACTGTTTTGGAGCACTTAAGCACTTGGTTTGGTGTATACCACAGATTGACCTAACCCTTACATACGCTATGCCCTTAAAGTTCATGTGCGTGTAAAGGCAGGTGTTCCAATACTTTTGGTAATATAGTGTGCATGTATATATGTATGTATGTGTGTGTAAAATATATATATACCGTATATATATATATATATATATATATACATATATACTGATAAAAATTATAAATGCAACACTTTTGTGATTGCCCCTATTTATCATGAGCTGAACTCAAAGATCTACAACTTTTTCTATGTACACAAAAGGTCTATTTCTCTAAAAAAAAATATTGTGTTTGTGAACACTTCTCCTTTGCCGAGATAATCCATCCACCTCACAGGTGTGGCATATCAACATGCTAATTAGACACCATGGTTATTGCACAGGTGGGCCTTAGGCTGGCCACAATAAAAGGCCACTCTAAAATTAGCAGTTTTATAATACAGCACAATGCCACAGATGTCGCAAGTTTTGAGTGTGCGTGCAATTGGCATGTTGACTGCAGGAATGTCCACCAGAGCTGTTGTCCTTAAATTGAATGCTCATTTTCTATCATAAGCCGTCTCCAAGGGCGTGTCAGAGAATTTGGCAGTACATCCAACCGGCCTCACAACCGAAGACCACGTGTAACCACACCAGCCCAGGACCTCCACATCCAGCATCTTCACCTCCAAGATCGTCTGAGACCAGCCACCCAGACAGCTGTTGCAACTATCGGTTTGCATAACCAAATAATTTCTGCACAAACTGTCAGAAATCGTCTCAGGGAAGCTCATCTGCATGCTCGTCGTCTTCATCGGGGTCTCGACCTGACTGCAGTTCGTCGTCATAACCAACTTGAGTGGGCAAATGCTCACATTCAATGGTGTCTGCCACTTTGGAGATGTGTTCTCTTCATAGATGAATCCCAATTTTCACTGTACAGGGCAGATGGCAGATAGCGTGTATGGTGTTGTGTGGGTGAGCGGTTTGCTGATGTCAGTGTTGTGGATTGAATGCCCCATGGTGGCGGTGGGGTTATGGTATGGGCAGGCGTATGCTATGGGCAACGAACACAGGTGCATTTTATTGATGGCATTTTGAATACACAGAGATACTGTAATGAGATCCTGAGGGCCTTTGTTGTGCCATTCATCCACGACCATCACGTCATGTTGCAGCATGATAATGCACAGCCCCATGTTGCAAGGATCTGTACACAGTTCCTGGAAGCTGAAAACATCCCAGTTCTTGCATGGCCAGCATACTCACTGGACATGTCACCCATTGAGCATGTTTGGGATGCTCTGGATCAGCGTATATGAGCGTGTTCCAGTTCCTGCCAATATCCAGCAACTTCGCACACCCATTGAAGAGGAATGGACCAACATTCCACAGGCCACAATCAACGATAAGAAAGAAAGAGAGCGCACCAGCCTAGTGCATTATCCTAAGTAAAGCATGAACAAACCTATATGCAAATGTTATGTAAACATAGCATATTTAAAACTTGCATTATAGCACTAAAGTTAAAGCCTGTACTTTTATGGCACAAGGTATACATGTACACAAAGTGTGCACGCACATGTTGGTGGATTTGGACACACAGCGAATTGATTGACTTATGTTAAGTTGGATTGGGGTTTTTTTGAGTAAATATATTCTATCAACAATAATAGCTAGCAATAGGAATGTACCCATAGCTAGAGAGAATAATGGACACATGTATCAAAAGATGAGCAAGGTCCTCTTCCTAGGACCTGGAAAACTGCTACCAGTGGACCAATCGCTTTGTGACTGTATATAATGCGATTTTTTCTTCTTACCTTTGTGAGTAGATTTTTATCTTGGTTTTAATTAATACATTTACTTAGGATAATGCACTAGGCTGGTGCGCTCTCTTCCTTTCTTATCATTTACTACTAGGATAATCCCATTCTGGAGAGCAGCAAGGCCGAAATCCATTGTCCTTTCTGAACCCTTGGGATCATCTAGCTAATACACCTGTGCGCAAGAGTATTTTGCTTCTATATACTGGCAACAATCAACAACCTGATCAACTCTATGAGAAGGAGATGTGCTGCATATTTTGTTGGCTAGCGCTACACCGGTTAAATTCATGCTGATCACGTCCTATGTAACCTGTTGCTTGATATCACAGAGAAGCAGGAACTAGGTTAGCACCTGGGTTATTGCGATTTCTTATCGGACACGCTGGACCCTCTCAGGCTGAACCTGATCTGTGAGTAAGCTCCCCTTTGGAAAATCCCTTCAGGAATACATTGGGATGATTACCCTCCCTATTGATTTGTCAGCCTCTACCTTGCATGTACAATATGTTACAGTGGCGGCCCATGCATCGCTCCACCGACCTCCCTATTCATGTTCCCGGCCCCTTTCAGAACGCCGGACACATGAAATACTATGGCAGGGATAGGCGGGGGGTGTGTATTTTGAAGCACGTGATTAGAGCTAGAGGCTCTAATAAGCTTCAAAATAGGGTACTGCGTACCGATTCCGCCCTGTTGTGTGGCATAGCGAATTCATTTTCGCTATTTTCAAATAATGTTCCTCCCTGCCAATCAGCAGGCAGGTCAGTGAGACCTGTTTCCTGATTGGCCAAAGCATTAGGTGATCCTATTGGATGCCTAACGCTTTGGCGGAGGAGGAGATACGGCGGAAAAAGCCTGAGGAGCCGAGTGGACACAGGAGCCGCAGCCGCTGCTTCCTGCCGAGGAGGAGATCCGCTGCTTTCTGCCGAGGAGGAGAGCCGCAGAGGAGGAGAGCCCCGCCACACAAGCTTGAAGTGCCACCGAACTGGCCATGGGGGGGGCACAAGTGTCTGCATATGATGGGCACAAGTGGCTGCATTTGAGGGGCACAAATGGCTGCATTTGATTGGCACAAGTGGCTGCATTTGATTGGCACAAGTGGTTGCATTTGATTGGCACAAGTGGCTGCATGTGACGGACACAAGTGGCTGCATGTGATGGACACAAGTGGCTGCATGTGACAGGCACAAATGGCTGCATATGACGGGCGCAAGTGGCTGCATTTGACGGGCACAAGTGGCTGCATTTGATGGGCACAAATGTCTGCATATGACAGGCACAAGTGGCTGAATTTGATGGGCACAAGTGGCTGCATTTGATGGGCACAAGTGGCTGAATTTGATGGGCACAAGTGGCTGCATTTGATGGGGCACAAGTGGCTGCATTTGATGGGGCACAAGTGGCTGCATTTGATGGGGCACAAGTGGCTGCATTTGATGGGGCACAAGTGGCTGCATTTGATGGGGCACAAGTGGCTGCATTTAATGGGGCACAAGTGGCTGCATTTGATGGGGCACAAGTGGCTGCATTTGATGGGGCACAAGTGGCTGCATATGATGAGGCACAAGTGGCTGTATATGATGGGACACAAGTGGCTGCATATGACCTGCTCAGAAGCCTTCTTCACAATGATTTGTTTTCACCCCTGGCATAGGAAGGACATATACTTACATTTGCTCCAGCTTAGTACAGAGACGTTATGGACATTTGTTTCACTCTGTCTGGTAAAGGTACACAAAGAGTCTCTATTTCTTCAATAAAAGCAGTTTCCTTACACCTCCTTGCAGCTTTACAGTCACACTGGGTAGTCATTTCCTTAAAACATTTAATCCGACTACTGCAGTAGCTAGGCTCCTGCGTAGTCTCCTATGGCTCTACCACCATGTCTACTGTAGTAGCTAGGCTTCCGCATGGTCTTCTGTAGACCTGCCATTATATCTCTCATATGAGAGAGTTTCAAACTTTAATAGCTAACGCAACATGATAGGTTATACTCCCCATCTATTATATTTCTGAAAACGTCATCATGCTCTGTGGTGCTATGTTATTAGACCTTTATTTACACCCTGAACATTAATATCCCAGGGTGCCATGGAGACCTTTTGCTGCAAGGCTACTGAGCCTAATTCCTTGAACCATATGCTCAAAAGCTGATGTTCACACTTCTCCCACTTAGTTGATCCTGCATCCTTTCTTGAGCTCCTCTCCAACCTAATACTGCATTGGGGTTATTGGGTCTAATCCTGATATCATTCTTATTCACATTTCCTTCAGCTCAATGTTTTTGCCTGTGGCTGATCCCATGTTTAGGAACCTACTCCCATTGGCACTGCCTTGTTTTCTCATCCATGAGGCTTCCTCCCAGGTTATAACTCTTTTGAAGCAACCAGTTTCAGGTTTTCTCCTCTCAAGGTCACTTGAACTCTCATCCTCACTATCTGGTGTTTTTACCTACACTGTCTGAACCCAATTTTTAAACACATCTCCCTTGCTTACGTTCCTCAGACTCTCTGTATCAGGGTTGTCGAAGTTGCTTGTTTTATGAGCTGAAAAGTCATTCTGCCCTTGCCTTCTCAAAAACCTAGCCTTTTGTATCGATCTGTTCCCTTATGTGTTTTTGAATACACAAAACTATATATTCTGGCTGTAGAATGTTAGCAGGCCCAATGTAGAATAGAGTAGGCTACTATACCATGATGGGAGAAACAAATGGAAGTCATTGGGAGTGCTGTCGCTTAAAACAAGCTGCTAGCAGGCTTCATCAGGCTTATTAAAAAACTTCAAGAAGTGCTGAACCCTGCTAGCAGCTTGTTTAAAGTGGCAATCAACATTCCCATTAGGATCTATGTTTAACATTTACAAACTGGAGCTGAATGGTACATTAAAAGCTTCAAAAAAAGCTTGCTGAAAGCTCTGCAAATACTTTGACAAAGCTTTTTGCTCACACTGCAAGCAGAAGCCTGTGTGAAGCAGGCCTATCACAAGCACTGGGGCACAGGTAAGTGATGTTTAAATAAGGTGCTTCAAGGACTTTGCAGGGCAATAGATCCCTGACTGACCCCCCATCTCTCAATGGAGGTGCTCAGGGCCATCTTTAACTCAGGGTAAGTACTGGGTCAAGCTTGGAGTAGAAGCGGCAGCGCTGAGATCCCCAGAGCGTGGATTGGATGTGGAGTGAGCTGGCTGACAGGTAGGTCCTGGCTCTCTGTGGATTGTCTGATGAGGCTGCACTGATGGCCACAGATAGGCTGCACTGATGAGGTGGGCACTGATATGCCGCACTGGTGGGCACTGATATGCCGCACTGGTGGGCACTGATAGGCCGCACAGTTGGGCACTAATAGGCCGCACTGGTGGGCACTGATAGGCCGCACTGGTGGGCACTGATAGGCCGCACTGGTGGGCACTGATAGGCTGCACTGGTGGGCACTGATAGCCTGGACTGGGGGGCACTGATAGCCTGGACTGGGGGGCACTGATGGACACAGGCTGCACTGGTGAGCACTGATGAGCTTGCACTGATGGATACTACTGGTGGCCACTGATAATGTGGTATTGATAGACTGAACAGATGGGCACTGATAGGTGGCACTGATGGGCTGCACTTGTGGGCACTGATGAGGTGGCACAGATGGGCACCAATAGGCTGCACTGATGGACACTGATAGGCTGCACTGATGGACACTGGCAATGATGGGCTGCCTTTCAGTGTGCCGCTCCCCTCCAGCAGCCCCCCCCCCAATACTTACCTACGCCCGATCTCGATCCAGCAATGTGCACAAGAGTCTCTGCTCTCCCAGGTCTCTCCCTTTGCCATTGGCTGCCACTGCTGTCAATTACAGCCAGTAAAGAGGGAGCGGGGGGGGGGCGGGACTGAGCCATACCAGGTATGTCCCCTTGGTGGGGGGCCCAGGAAAATGTTTGCCCAGGGTTTAGTCAATATTAAAAATGGCCCTGGAGGTGCTGCTTTGTTGGACTTTGCAGGATGCGATTATATAGACAGCTTCAGGTATTTTAGTTCTATTGAATTTTTAGCTAGATTCAGTGGTGTTTTATATTTGCCAGGAGTCAATCATTTTTTATTTAATGAAGCTCACAGAATTCCTTTTAGACCTAGAAATTTGGGAAGTTACAGGGATTTTGCAGCCAAGTGCACTTGTTTAGATATGTTGTAATCTAGTTGTGCTTGGGGACTATTACAAACCTTTGGTAGATTTAGGGTGCTTAAAATACTTAAAAATGGTAGTGGAAACATGTAAAGCTTAAAGTATGAGTTAAATAAGTTAAATTATCTTATTAGGATTAGTGGTGGGTTGTTTGCTTGGGATGGGGTAATCTTAAAGCGGTGTTCTGCCCCCCAAAAAAAAAAAATTAAAAGCCAGCAGCTACACATAATGCAGCTGCTGGCTTTTAACAATAGTACACTTACCTGTCCTTGAGTCCAGCAATGTAGGCACCGCAGCTGATGTTTCCATCAGCTGTCGGGTGCTGCCGCCGCCATTGCGAGTAAGGGTACCCGGCAGTGTAGCCTTACGGCTTCACGCTGGGAACCCTACTGCGCATGCGCGAGGCCCCGCTTCTCTCACCTACTGGCCTGGCGACAGGGAGGAGGAGGGAGCCCGCGGTGATGTCACGGGCCGTGGCCCAGACTCCCAGGAATGGGAATAGGATACCTGTTAAAGACAGGTGTCCTGTCCCACCTGCCCCCCGAAAGGTGGCAATTGTGGCACCGGAGGGGGAGAGGAGACAAATGAGCGGAAGTTCCGCTTTTGGGTGGAACTCTGCTTTAATGAAAGTGGGCTTTTTTTTTTTTTTTTTTTTTGATGTCTGGATAAGATGACCATTGTTGCTGCTACTTTTAGTGCCTCCCATAGGGGTATTGGGAAGATTACAGTGTTTATTTTTTGGAAAAAAATATTCTTGTTATAAATTTGCAGAAAGATGTATTGACATAAATTTACGTTAGTATGCTTGCTCAGCAATGTGTATTTATTTTCTGTCCCAGTTCTACCACTTAGAAAAGTTAAAGTTACACCTTCTCCTCGTTGTCAGATTAAATCTGATGTGCCTGAGTGTTATGGAGTAAGGGTGCACTGACACTGGGCACAGCTGAACTCTACCATGGCCCAAGTTCAATCCCCTGCCCCCCCCCCACTCTCCAGTTCCCCACTGGCCTGCACACACACTAAGCTATAAGAAAGTGTTACCACCTGTCATCACCTCTGCTAACCAGACCACAGGGATTCCTGCTTCTAAGCTCAGTGATCTATGGAGAATTCTGTACTCTGGCAGGGTTTGCAGTCACACTGAAGCAAACTGTACTGGGGTACAAGTGAGTTGTGTCCGGGACCTCCTCTTCCAAGTGGTCTCAGTCGTGGTATGCTTAACCATTACCAGGCACGATTTGGAGCACTCACACTACACAAACAAATTTGACCTGGGGGGTGAACCATAGCCAGGCACTTTTTAAAACTGCCAGTGTGAGTGCACCCTAAGTCTGTAAAGTATTTGCCATCTTTGGATGCTCAACAAGCTTTGAAATATTCATTGGTAAATGCTTTTTATGCCTCTAGGGTTGATAGATGGATATGCATGATTGGCTAAATAGTGTACTGTGTTGACTGCATGATATAAGCAAGAGACAACCTGGCAGCCATTTTTAAGCTAAAAAAAAAAGTTGTATGAGGAAAGACATCTCTGGAAACTCAACATGTTGAACCGATACACTACTACAGTAGATGACCATGCTTGGTTTCACTTCATGCAGCTAAAAACAGTCTTCACTGAGAACATGATCACTGAAACTGGGCAACCAAAGTTAAAAAAAAAAAAAATTCTGGTCTGGATAATCTCATTTTCTGCTAAAGCATCTGTGCACAGTGGGAATCCATGGCTCCTTTTCTTTTGTCAATGGTTCAAGCTGCTGGGGGTGAAATAAATGTGTGGAGAAGGTTTTTTTAAAACTCTATTGTGCCACCAGAACATAATTTCAATATTGCAGCATACCTGAATCAGGTAGTGCCTATCATGTGCCTATCATTTACCAAGGGGGCCCCCAGATCCTGGCCCGCCACCCTAGGTGAATGAGTATGGGGTACATTGTACCCCTACCCATTCACTCCAAAAAAGTGTTAAGGAATAAAAACACTACATAGATTTTCTAAGTAATTTATTAAATCAGCTCCGGCTCCTCTTCTGATTTCTTCTCCCTCCTCCTGCGATGTCTTCTCCCTCTCCACGTTGTCTTCTCCCTCTTCTGCTGGGTCTCCTCTCTCCGCTGTCTTCTCGCTCTTTTGACGGGTCTTCTCGCTTTTTTGACGGGTCTTTCCCCACTGCTCTTCTTCCGATGTTGACTCGGAGCGATCTCCCGGAGTAATGCTGGGTCCGCCATGTGCAATGACTTATATTCGCATGGGGCAGGGCCATGCGATGATGTAATTAGGAGGCCACGCCCCTTGTGACGTCACCGCCCCACCATGCCCAGGTGGTGATGTCACAAGGGGCATGGCCTCCAAATTACATCATCGGGTGGCCCCGCCCCATGCCAATATAAGTCCTTGCACATGGCAGACCCAGCATTGCACTGGGAGATCGTGTCGAGTCAACATCGGAAGAGGAGCAGTACCCAGCAAAAGAGCGAGAAGACAGCGGAGAAGACATGGCAAAAGAGCGAGAAGACAACAGGGAGAGAAGACACGGCAAAAGAGCGAGAAGACAATGGGGAGAGAAGACAGCGCAGAGAGGAGAAGGACCGGCAGAGGGAGAAGACACCGCCAGAAGAGGGAGAAGAGCTGGAGCTGCCTCAATAAAATACTTTAAAATACTTTAAAATCCGGTGTAGTGTTTATTTTTTACACTTTTTTTTTTTTTTAGGTGAATGGGTAGGGGTACGATGTACCCCATACTCATTCACCTAGGGTGGGGGGCCAAGATCTGGGCGCCCCCTTGTTTTCCCTGATTTCGATAAGCCCCTGCCCGCAGACCCCGACAGCCATCGGGCAAGGGTTGTCGGGAAGAGGCCCTTGTCCTCATCAACATGGGGACAAGGTGCTTTGGGGTGGGGGGCGCAGCTGCCCCAAAGCACCCACCCCCCCATGTTGAGGGCATGTGGCCTGGTATGGTCCAGAAGGGGGGGCACGCGCTCATCCCCCTTTCCTGACCTGCCGGGCTGCATGCTCAGATAAGGGTCTGGTATGGATCTTGGGTGGACCCCCACGTAATTTTTTTTGGCGTGGGGTTTCCCCTTAAGACCCATACCAGACCGAAGGGTCTGGTATCGTCTTGGGGGAGAGCTTGACGCAATTTTTTTTTTATATTTTGGCGGGGTTCCCCTTCAAGATTCTCAGCACACAAGTCGCACCGCAAGTTGAATCATCTTGATCTGACTTCTGGTGCGACTTCTATTCAAAGCAATGGGCTCCCATAGGGAACCACTGATTTTGAATAGAGGCAGAGAAACGTGGCTGAAAGCTAGCGCAGCTAAACGAGCATTGATGCCAATGCAAAACGCGGATAAAAACGCGTTTTTAACGCCGTTTTTTTTTTTTTTCTGGCATCGGTACTAGCTTTACAGTTCGATTTTTAAAACGTCCGTATGTATGCGGCCTAAATGTGGGTGGATGGCCTAAATAATCCATAATCGGCGTATATGGGTGCACCAACTTATATCTCTTGATCCACTGATTGGTTTGATATCTGGTTTTAACTGTACGTAACAGTTATTTATTTTTTATATATACTTGGTTTGTATTGCTCAGATTTGTAACTTATTAAATCCATATAAGAACACTTTGGGGAAAAAAATAAAAAAACATAGCTTATGATATAGGACGTTGTGTGTTGAGGGCCTGCTTAATGATCCTTGTCCTAGGTTCCTATTTTAGAAAGGACTAAAGAAAACAAAGAGCTGTAGTGCTTTTGCCAATAGCAAGCACTACTTCTTTTCATTTGGCTTTCTTTTACAGTTTTAGAAATTGTTCCCCATTCTTCGATTTTCATAATGCAGTCCAGTAGGGTTTATGACTGCTTTCTTTTATATGATATTTTCTTAACTTCTTTCTGTAGCAAGGCCATTAAATGTACCAAGCAGAAGACCTAGTCATATTCTAACTACATCTCCCAGCATTTCAGTAATTCCTATTTCAACTTCTTCATGGTTTTCTAATAATAATTAAACACAATGCAATTAAAATGATGAATGCCTTCTTCCCTCAGTATGCTTGCTCAGCAATGTGAAGTTGCTATCTGTCCCAATTATATAGCTTAGAAAAGCACAAGTGGCATTGGAGAGGCTGTATTTTGGAGAATGCTGTTTTTGCACCCAGCTTATCTGTTTCCCCAGAGAAAATGGGTACTGTTGCTGTCAAAAATACAGAGCTGTTATATTTTTGCTTTTTTTTATATGTATATAATATAGTGAAAACAGAATGCATTAATCTCATAAATTCATATTTTATTCACAATAAAACATAGAAAACATATCAAATGTTTAAATTGAGAAAATGTACAATTTTAGGGAAAAAAATAAGGTCATTTTAAAATTCATGGCAGCGACACATCTCAAAAAAGTTGGGACAGGGCAACGAAGAGCTGGCAAAGTAAGTGGTACTAACAAGGAATTGCTGGAAGAACATTTTGAAACAAATTAGAATAGTTGGGAACAGGCCAGTAACAGGACTGGGTATAAAAAGAGCATCTTAGAGAGTCAGAGTGTCTTTGAAGTAAGGACGGGCAGAAGTTCACCAATCTGTGAAAAGCTGTTGAACAGTTTCGGAGTAATGTTCCTCAATGTAAAATTGCAAAGACTTTAAATAAATTATCATCTACAGTACATAATATCTTTAAAAGATTCAGAGAATCTGGAGAATTCTTTGTGCAGGGGACATAGCCGAAACACAGAATTGGATGCCTATGTTCTCGGAGCCCTCAGATGGCATAAAAAGCAGGCATGATTCTGACAACACTGCATGGGCTCAGGAATACTTCCAAAAATCACTGTATATGAACATAGTTTGCCGTGCCACGTCTTCCAGACTAAAGAGGAGAGGCACCTTCTGGCTTATCAGTACTCAGTTCAAAAGCCTGCCTGCTGATGATATAAAGGTGCATTAATGTGTATGGAATGGGCAGCTTGTACATCTGGAAAGGCACCATCAATGCTGAAGGGTATATCAAGGTTTTAGAGCAGCATATGCTCCCATCCAGACCATGTCCTTTTCAGGGAAGGCCCTGCATATTTCAGTAGGACAATGCTAAACCACATACTGTATCTATGACAACAGCATGGCTTCATAGCAGAAGAGTCCAGGTGCTTAATTGGCCTGTCTGCAGTCCAGACATTTTACCAATTGAAAATATTTAGTGCATCTTGAAATGAAAAATACAGCAAAGAAGACCCAGGACTGTTGAGCTGTTAGATTCCTATAGCCAGCAAGAATGGGACAACATTCCTCTCCCAAAACTCCAGCAACTGGCCTCCATATTTTCCAGACATTCCCAGTGTGTTGTTAAAAGAGCAAATGCTATACTGTGGTAAAAATGGCCCTGTGCCAACTTTATTTGAGATGTGTTGCTGCCATCAATTTTAACCACTTCAGTACATGGCACTTATACACCTTACTGCCCAGACCAATTTTCAGCTTTCAGTGCTGTCGCAATTTGAATGACAATTGCGCGGTCATGCTACACTGTACCCAAACAACATTATTATCACTATCATTATTATTAATTATCATTATTATTCCCACAAATAGAGCTTTCTTTTGGTGGTATTTGGTCACCTCTGCGGTTTTTATTTTTTGCTAAACAAATAAAAAAAGACTGAAAATTTTGAAAAAAATAAAAGTTTTGCTTTTGTTTCTGTTAAAAAAATTTGCAAATAAGTAAGTTTTCTCTTTCACTGATGGGCACTGATAAGGCGGCACTGACAGGCACTGATACGGCGGCACCGATGAGGTGGCACCAGTGAGTGGGAACTGACGATGGGCACTGGTGGGCACTGGCAGGCAGCACTGATGGATGGCACTGATATGCAGCACTGATGGGCATTGATAGGCAGCACTGATGGGCACTCATGGGTGGCACTGGTTAGCACCGATGGGCACTGATAGGCGACACTGATGGGCACTGAAAGGCGGCACTGATAGGCGGCACTGATACGTGGCACTGATACGCGGCTCTGATAGGCATCCCTGGTGATACTGGCAGTGGTAGGCATTGGAGTGGGCACTGATTGGCAGCTGCCTGCGCACAGATTGGCAGCTGCCTGGGCACATATTGGTATTTCCCTGGGGGTCTAGGGGGCATACCTGGTGGTCCAGTGTGGTGGCCATCCTGGTGGTCCTGGGCGGCTTCCCTGGTGGTCCTGGGTAGGATCCGAGGGGGGGCTGCGCTGATAAACAATCAGCACAGACCCCCCCGTCAGGAGAGCAGCCGATCGGCTCTCCTCTGCTCGCGTCTGTCAGACACGAGTGAGGAAAAGCCGATCACCAGCTCTTCCTATTTACATCGTGATCAGCCATGATTGGACACGGCTGATCACGTGGTAAAGAGTCTCCGTCAGAGACTCTTTACCTAGATTGGTGTTGTGGGGTGTCAGACCGGGGGCGCACAGTGGCTCATTATCCTGATCACGTCATATGACGTCCGGTCAGGATAATGAAACCACTTTGCTGCCGTCATTTTGCTATATGGCGGGTGGCAAGTGGTTAAAATTACCTTGTTATTACTTAAAATAGTCAACTTTCTCAGTTTAAACATATGATATATTTTCTATTGTAAATAAAATAGCAGCTTGCTATGTGGGCACCCGAGCCGAGGCGCTGCTCTGTGTGTCCATTCGGACATGAAGCTGTGGCGCGGCCCTGGCCTCTCTCTCCCCTCATTGGCTCACCAACTTTGTCCCAGATAGCTGAGACTCTCGTGCAACATCGCTGAATTGAGATGGGGCTAAGGAGGGCTGCTGCACACAGAATGTTTTTTATCTCAATGCATATAATGCATTAAGATAAAAAAACCTTCTAACTTTACAACCACTTTAAAGTGGTTGTAAAGACTGAAGGTTTTTACCTTAATGTATTCTCCGCATTAAGATAAAAAAAACCTTCTCTATGCGGTTCTGGTCTTAGATCCGTTTTAACATTTGAGATTAGGAAAAATCAACACTGCACCCAGAGTCTGGACACTTCAGGTTCACAAACAGTTAAAACTCCTCCCCATTATTCTACTTCCTGGGGGTAAGGCATCTACAGAAGTAACTGTTTTTGCCAATATTGACCAATATCCAGTGGGTGCCTGTAAATGCATGTCTATTGTTCACTGAATTGTTTAAAGCTGAATTCCAGGAATTCAACCATTTTGTAAAAAGTGCAGGCATACTAGGAGTTAAGTCCAAGGAGGTGCTTGACATCTCTTGAACTTCTCTCTATTATTTATATCTGACAGGTTTATGGCTCTGCAATAACATACATGGACACTTGGGGCTATGAGAGAGGAGAGACAAGCACACAGAGTAGTTATGCCTGGATCTCCCCTCTGCTGCAGAAAAGCCTTTGTATTAATACAAAGACTTCTGTGATTGGGCAGAAGGGTGGGGATGAGCAGGCATTGCAGCTGCACTGACTCTAATGTTGAAGATGCCTAGACCTGAAGCATCAGTGTTATGCTCCCAGAAATACAGCGATTGCTGTCTTCTGGGAGTGCAATAAAACTGTCAGATTTAATAGAGATAGGCACAGGAGATGTCATGCACCTCCTTGGACTTAACTCATAGTGCGTCTTCACTCTTTATAAGGGAGTTGAATTCCTGGAATTCAACTTTAACACTTCCACCTCACAGGATTTCAGTGACAGCAGCAGGAGGCTGTGTCTCCCATTATTATTTTTTATTGGGAACCTGGAAAGCATTGCACCCACGATCAGCAGATAGCAGGTGCTATGCAGGGCTCTTGCAGGTTCTGTGTGTAAGCTGTTTGGCCATACATCCCATTGCTCTCAGAGACTCCTGTTAGAAAAGGAAGAGAGAAGAGTGGGCTGCAGTTAGGCCAGTGCTGGGTCAGTGGAGGCGTCAGGTCAGTATTAGGGATGGTGGAAGCACAGGTAGTGGATCTACAAAGTGCAAAATCATGCACTTTCCCCACTTGCACAGAAGCGTGCTACTCTTTAGCAGATGTATAGGGGGGGCATTCATTTTTGATGGCGACCACATGCCGAATCGCATGGTACCGCAGAATCATACAGGCGGTGGAACGACCCACATTAACAGGAAGAACAACCACAATTAATGAACAACCACAGAGCTCAACAACGACGTTGTAGTTCATTGAGAACTGCGAGCCAACATCCGCAAAGGCTGTCGGACCTTGTAGTTTTCAATTCCTGCATAGCCACGTTCTTAGCAGATTCTCACAGACCAGGGGGGGACGATGCCTCGCCGCCTGTGATATCGGGGAGGTGCAGGGGCCGGTGGATTTGTAACATGTTACATGTTACACCCTGAATATGGGTGTAACATGGTACAAAACGTGAACTTCTCCTTTAATGCCTACAAAATGAGCAACATTTTGTATTTTTTTTTGAGTTCCATAAGGTAAACAAAACCTTGTAAGCTGTGGTGTAGACAATACTAGATCAATACACAATTAAAACTTTTTTTTATTGAGAGAGGCAAGGAAGCGGGGCTGTAGACATATACAGCTTGTTGTATCAGATGTAGTTTAGTGAACATGGAATGTTACAAATACTAATGTGTATATTTGCAATCCGTGGAATATTTGCAATTAGTATGACATGTTTGAGGGCGGTATGTGATTATCATTTAATGCTACCATTTCATTACTAAGCTATCGAAGTTGTTGGAACTAACAGAGTCCTGTGGACCTGATCAGAGAACTCGTTAGGCTGGAAAATTCTTGTACAGTCTGAACAGAAAACAGTGGTAAGAATTACATTTGTGAGTAGAAGTCACGTCCTTAGCAATTGCCGGGGAATTGGGAACTCTTAGTTCTTTTATTGCAGTTGACATCGGTTTTTGCTCCGCTAAAATGTTTAGAGGCAGTTTGGCTGGAGAGTAAAGTGATCTAATAAGATCTCTGTTATGCCCCTACGTGACAGAGATGAGTCAAATATCCTTTTCTGGAAGTTTAACTTCCAGACTACTTAGTTTTGGGGAAACATGAACATCATATTCAGATACTCTAAAAGCATCATGCCCCCTACCAACGCACATGCCATTAGGTAGCCCATGGGCAAGTGATGTCTGCCAACAGTTGAATTGATTAGTCTTTACTTAGAGAAATGACATAATTCCTTTAAAGTAATTCTGTCACAAACATGGGCAATTCAAATTAAACATTATAATGAAAACATGCGTGAGCAAAGATTACCTTTGAAAACTGCATTTCAAAAAGATAAGCTTATCAAATAAAATATAGCCAGTTCGAGGGGCATGACCGGATGTCAGCCGAGCAGGACGCCTCGGAGAAGAGCTCCTGGATCCCCAATGCTCCATCCGCATCCATCCGAGCCTCATCATGCCTGGAACAGGTCTGGACCCCACAGATTTGTTGGGCATCGTCCCCTGCTCTGGCCCATACCACTATTGCGCCGATTGGGCACACATCGCGGCCTCCGGCCTAGTCCGCGGCCCGCCTCCATTACGGCCGTTCTCTGCACCATCCTCAGGCTCCCAGGGCCTCATACCATCCATCCTCCACCCAGGCAGCACTGCATCTTGCCTGCCTTCCTCCCAGCCATGTAGGAGAGCCTCCTGAGTGAGTTGTCTGAAACTGCAGCCAGCTCTCCCCTCCTTCCACCAGACTCTGCCACATCATCCCTTGCCATCATCCACATTATATGGGAGGATATTTTGGGATTCTGGCAGAGAAATGAAGATGACCCGAGGCGCACATGCGGCGGCGGCTCCTAAGATGGCCACGTAGTCTCCTAAGATGGCCACTCTGGTCCAACACACAAGCGCCCACACAGGCACGCAACCAGTCCCATCACCAGCTCATCAGGCAGCCCCAGAGAGGTGACGAGAGCGGGTACCACATCCGATACACAGGAAAGGTTAATAGTCCCCCAAAGGCACAAATCTCTCCCGCTGTGGTTCTTCTCAGGGAGCCAAGATGGCGACCACGACCCAGCCTTCGGCACGGGATAATCAGGGTAACTTCCCACACGGCACAGCCCTGGAATCCATACACCTTAGTCCTCTCCCAGGGGCATTAGAGACCACTCACCTAATAGGAGCTGCATCCCCTGCATCCACGATATCATTGATAGGGCACACCAAGGAGGACTTTTTATTATCCCCTATGGAAGAAAGCTCTGTTCTCCCAGAGTTAAGGGAGGATCACCATGCCCTCTGGCCTGATATGCCTAATAACTTAGCGGACTTGTTCTCCAGATTCTCAGACATGCTGAGCATTGGACTTTCTCAAACAGCTGCCAAAATTACAGGGGACATTAAAGCGGAACTCCAGACCTTAGGATCCTGCATAGAAACAATCGAATCACACCTGGACACCACGATCGCCAGAACAAATCAAAACACTGATCTTATACAGGACCTTCAAGACCAGCTCGAGACAGCCATGTCTAAAATAGACGACCTTGAGGATAGATCTCGCAGATATAACTTCAGGATCAGAGGTCTTCCAGAAAAAGTCACAGATGTGCATGCAGCTGTTCGCTCTCTCATTCAGAGCCCTAACCCCGATATTCACCCCCGCAAATTGGAGTTGGACAGGGCTCATAGAGTTTTGGGACCCCCCCATTCAGACGTACTCCCAAGAGACTTTGTATTGAAACCACATTATTATGAGATTAAGGAAGAAGTTCTGCAGCGGGCACGATCTATCGCAAATCTCAAGATCCAGGATCATTCTATTCAAATCTTTGCGGATTTATCCCCATCTACCATCCAAAAAAGGAGATCGCTTAAACCGCTCCTCTCAGTGCTCGCTCAAAAGGACATAAAATATTGGTGGCTATTCCCATTTAATCTCAAGTTTTCCTTGTCAAAAGAAGTTTATTGAGTATACAGTATTATAAAGATACATAAAGTAAGTTTACAAGGATCTATAAAGTAAGCTCATTGTTTTACAGTGGGGATTATATAGGTAAATATCATGAAATTTCAAATATTAAACATTGGGTTCACGTAAACCTAATCTCAAGTTTTCCTATAAGAACAAGTTGTATACCTTCTCCAAGCTTTAGGAGGGAGAAAAACTCCGTCATCTGGGACTCATTATTCAGACCCCGTCTTCTCCTCCACCTGGACCTGCCGCTGGATCCTCTAAACGACAGATGCCATGAGCCCGATCACTCCGGTGTGGCAGAAAGTGTGGCAGAAACCAAGAACCAAGAGATCCAAGGAATCCACACCTACCTGAATTACCTAACTATACGTGACTATCTAAGCTCGATGAGCTCAAACTGTTTTTTCGCTCTGGGTCCTTCCCATTTGAATGGCCCCAGCTGGGTCTCTTCGGAGCACTTGTTGCACCCCTTCTCTTTTTCAATTTTTCCCTAGCATGTCCTAGCTGATTTCAGCAGGAGGGACCGCACAATTGAAACTACACCAGTAACAAGATTAACGGGATGCCATGTCCGAATTATACCTTCTTTCCATTGCACCGCTGATTCCCTTCTGACCACCCACATGTTAGCCTTTCCTCCCTTTATCCCATGTCTCCATACAGGTCTGAACAGGTTACACACCTTGATAGGTTTTATTTCAATTAAGCTGGTTGCCTTACTATCATAAATTGCTATTGTTTAGTTATTTCATTTCATATACGTTGTAATACAAAGGCGCTGCTGTCGGAGCAGCCTATTGGTGCCTCTGCCTGTACAGGAGATATGGATTACCACTCTCCCCTGGACAGGGTTGCTTCTTCTCTGGCAGAAGAAGGCTCTTTAATTTTGTTAAAGGGAGCGTTGAGGCCTTGCCCCGCCTCCCATCTGAAGTTAGCTATATCTTCTCACCATTGTTACATACTTTTCTCCCCTCTTTCTGTTGCTCATGCTTGTCTTTCTTCCAGATGTTCTAACGGAAATATTGCATCCTTTCCCTACCTGACTTGAATTCCAGACCCCAGGACAAATCCTATATACCTCTTCCATGAGGCTCATGGGTAAGTGGCTGTGTGTTGCTTGAGCTCCCCCTCCATCTGCTCCATGGCTGAAGCTGATAAACTGATGTCACCCCTACGAATAGTATCCCATAATACACGGGGGTTGAACTCTCAAATTAAAAGACGAAAAATATTTCAATACTACCATAACCAAAAGATTGATGTGATCTTGTTACAGGAAACACACTTCCCTAGATCATATTGCCCCAAGTTCATCCATCCTAAATTCCCAAATTTTTACCTTTACTTTGTGTGTCGGAAAATCCAATGGAAAACGTGTGATGGAGCCTACACGTGGTTGGAATTTCCGACAACAAGGTCCTATCACACATTTTCCGTCGGAAAATCCGACCATGTGTACAGGGGATAAGGGTGTAGCAATTCTTTTCTCACACAAATCAAAATTCACACTCCAGCTGGAACATAAAGATCTGGATGGAAAATTCATCCTAATCAAGGGAGTGTTGGATGAACGACTTTACTCCTTTGTTTCTTATTATGCACCCAATCAAGGCCCAGCAAAATTCTTTGAACAAATGTTCCAGAAACTGGGACCCATGCTAGAAGGCACAATTGTGGTAGGAGGAGATACCAACATAGCCTTCGACTCGGGGCTTGACAAAAAGCACCCACTGGGTACTCAAACTACCCGCCCACCCAAACAAAGCTTACGGATAGCTAGACTCATTCACCAACATAAATTAACTGACATTTGGAGAGAACTCAATTCTCAAACTCTGGACTATACCCATTTTTCGCACCCACACCAATCCTTTTCCAGAATTGACCACATCTTTCTGTCTACCACGCATATACCCCTAGCACACAAATCATTCATAAGAGATACTGTGGAAGAAGTGTTCTTGGTAGTCAAAAACTTGAAACGGAGGTCGGCTCCCGGACCAGATGGGTTCTCAAACCCTTATTACAAAAAGTTTGCACCCATTCTGTCCCCATATCTAGCAAGATTCTTTAACGCCCTGAGGAAGGGAATGACCTTGGAAGGCTCACTCAACTCAGCGTTTATCACAGTGCTTCCAAAACCAGGGAAAGACCTGGGGGAAGTTGACAACTACTGGCCCATATCATTAATTAATAATGACCTAAAGAGCCTAACCAAATTGTTAGCAGACTGGGTGTCCTTCCTCCTTCATAAGCTTATATATACATAAAGATCAGATGGGGTTCATCCTGGGTAGGCAAGGCCCAGATCAAATTAGACGGGCAATTGACATTATCTGACTGTTGAGATCGGGCTGGGATGGGGGGCAATCTCAAGAAGGACTTTTACTATCTATAGATTTACACAAGGCCTTCAATGCTGTCTCACGGCCTTATCTTTTCAAAATATTACAGTATTGGGGGTTTGGCCAACACTTTACTATTATTCTAAGAGCATGACACTACTTCCACGTATTCTCTATTTCTTTCGGTCCATACCCATACCTATTAAAATGGACCATTTGAAATGCTTTCAGGCGAAAATTATAGCCTTTGTTTGGGGATCAAAGGAGCACAGGCTAGCTAAGGGGGTCCTCTTTAGAGCCGGAAACAAGGGAGGGATGGGATTACCTAACCTACACAGGTATTACCAAGTAGCACAATTAGCCCAAATATCAGTGATCTACTCCCGGATTGCAAAACCTGATTGGGTGCATATGGAAAGGGAAGTAGTACCACAATTCACACTAGATTTCTTACTGTGGAGTCACCCTAGTAAACAACGAGCAAAATTCTCGCCCCAACAATATCTCATTCGATGTCAGTATGGGACAAACTCAAAATTAATCCGGTGTTAATATCCCCGATTAAGCCGCTGGCCCATTTATTCCACAATCCCCAATTCCCCCCAGGCATGAACATTAGAGCCTTTCAATGATGGCTGAACAAGGGGCTATACAGAATAGGCCATTATTTTAACTCATCGGGTCCAATCACCCTCAATCACTGTGTATCAATATCCTTGAAATGCCCCCAACTGAACCTTACAGACACCAACAAATCTCTCACTTCCTACACTCCATTTGGGAATCCAAACCCTTAACACCTAGCATAACGCCATATGAACATGGTGTGGCCAGCTTATGGAGCAGGGGTGGGGGGATCTCGGTGATATACGAGTCACTATCTGTAGAGCACTCTAAAACAACCTATATGTTGGCATTTGAAAGTGAGCTCAAACAGGAATGGGAGCTGGACGAATGGCACAGAGTTATCACATGGTCGAATCGAGGTATACTCAACGTATCTCTGATGGAAGCAGACCTAAAAATTCTAACTAGATGGTACTTGGTTCCCGCTAGACTTGCAAAATTATATCCTTCAACTTCCCCCCTATGTTTCAGAGGATGCAATCACACAGGCACCATGATCCATGTTTGGTGGGAATGTCCAAAACTAAGAGGGTTCTGGAATAGGATCTTTGCAATCATCAGAAAGATGACGATTTGTCCGTCCCTATGCCCCCCCACATAGCACTGCTGAACTTCCCAATAGTAAAAGCCTCTAAAAGTAAAAGGAGCCTTGTTGACTTTATCCTTCTAGAAGCTAAAATTACGATAGCAAAAGCATGGAAGCAGTCCACGGTTTCCAGTGACCAGGCCAAATTAAAAATATCTTGGATCATGGCTCAGCAAAAAAAATGATTAGTATCCTGCAAGATACTGTTCAAAAATTTGAGGCCACTTGGGAACCTTGGGCAGATTACATGCACATACCCTTGACATCTTCGTAGGAATTGGATAAAACAATCTTGGTAGAACATTCCGGAAGGACGTCTTATTCTTCTTTCTTTTCTATCCCCTTCTTTTTCCTTTCTCGCTCTCTTTATTTTTATTCCTTAATACCACCTTTGCTAAAATATTACCTGGTTAGGTGGGTAGCAGGCTTTAGAAGGTCACATCCCCGCTAGTTTAAATGGCATTTGATCTGTGGGTTAGATGTTCCATGACACAGCTTGTACCCATTTGGGGTGTCCGAAGAGGGGCGGCTCTTCCCCCCCCTTATGTTTGATTGATGTACCTGCGCCCACTAACCACAGTAGTTTCTAAATATATCTATTTGAAATTTGTTCTCTTATATGTTGCATTACTATGGATTTATTATTCCACTATGTAAAAGAATGTATCAATGACTCTGTATTTTCTCTGAAAAACTTTAATATAAAACTATTGAAAGAGAAAATATAGCCAGTTCAATTTAGCACTTCTGCCTAGCAACATTTGGGTCACCGGTTCAAATCCCAACTATGGCACTACCTGCACAGAGTTTGCATGTTCTCCCTGTGCCTGTGTGGGTTTCCTCTGGGTACTCTGGTTTCCTCCCACACTTCAAAGACATGCTGGTAGGTTAATTGGCTTCTGTTTAAATTGGCCCTAGTATGTGTATGTATGAATGTGAGTTAGGGACCTCAGATTGTAAGCTCCTTTAAAGCAAGGACTGATGTGAATGTATAATATACAGTAAATGTAAAGCTCTGCATACATTGATGGCACTATAAAAGTACCTGTGATAAGAAAATAAATCTCAACTTTTCCTGTAAAAGTCCTGGCTTAGTTTTGCCACCTTCCATCTCTTAAAGTGGATGTAAACCCTCACATATACCCAGTAAAGTGAAGAGCCTCAGATGATACACAGAGATGAAATAAATCTCTCTACATAAGTTTTACTTGCATAACTACTGTCTTTCCCTTTCTATATTCTTTAGAATTTTTACATCGTGTTAGAATTTTTACTTCCTCATTCTGCATCTGAGTGTAGTCTTGGCTTACACTGGGAGACAGCTGATTGGAGGAAAGGCACACACCCCCTCTCCACATAGGCAGAGACTTGCAGAGCTGTGCTGTGATAAGCTCTCTGCTAATCTACTTATAGCAACCTCCCCCGACACAAATTTCAGGCTGCTTTTATCTTTCGTCTAGGAGAACTTGTCAGAAGTTATCATGCTTATAACGGAGAAAGAAACAGCAGAAACACACAGGACTCAGTGCATTGTAGAGTGATAAGAAAACACTACAGATATACAGTACTGTATGTGCCTATCAGTGTTTTTAGATGATATACGTTCTTTTACCACAGCTTTCATTTAAAGAGAATGAATCACAAAACAAAATTGCTGTATGAAAATGGTTTCATTAAAGCAGCTATTTCATCAGCATGGGTGCTAACTTATACACCTACTTTTGAAGCAGTAAAGTTAAACTTCTACACCTTTTTTGTGAAGCATAGTAATAAACTGAGGATAAAGGCATTTTGGGGGATGAGGGTGAATTGGGGATGAATGTGTGATGAATATATAGACAATATTATGAAAAAAGAAATGCGTGATCAGAGGTTACCTTGGTTACCTTTACGGCTCATTTACACCAGCAGGTGCGATAGAACACAGCCGCTGGTGTAGGGTGTGATAGGTTGTGATGACAATAGTGCTGATGCGCCAAACCAAGTACATCCCCCTGATTACTTTTTTTTGTGTGTGAGCTGGATGTTTTTACAGCTGCTGTTTTTGGCTTTAGATGTTTCATTCTGCAGCCAGTAAACTTCCCAGCATGTTATGTATGTGTCCATGCACACATAGGCTGTTATCAGGGTTTTTTGGCAGAGGCGTTTCTTGGCTGGAAAATAAACAAGAACTAATCGGTTTTAAGAGGAGTTTTTTCAGATGTAAAAATGCTCTAACTCTGATAAAAGCTGAAAAACGCCACTATTTGGTCTTTATCAGTGTTTTTGAGCCATAAGCTTTTGTGAGAGTATAGTTTTGCTGAAAAATTCATTCTACTGCTACGGCTTTCTTCAGCTAATGCTACTGGCGTTTTTATCACGTCCAGTGTGCATGAGGCCTTATTGTGAGGGATTTTGTCACATTGTGCTTCATTGAAAAAAAGCACTGCCTGCTGTACTGTGTAGGAAACCCTTTTGCTCGTTGCAGTTCCAATACACCTGGTGTGAAAAGTTTGGTTGATCCATTAATCCACACAAGTGAAATTTTGCTGTAAAGTCAAGCTTGGACAGCCCTCTTCTACACACTAAACCTACTCACTAATCTATTGGCCCATAAAGCTCCATTTTTTTTTTTTTTGCAAAAACTGCAAATGTTGGAGGGGAGGTAAATCTTGCATGAAACGATTCAATTGGGTTATACTGTAGATTGAAGATTTGAAATGCATTTACCATTCTGCAAACCTTCAGGTATTGCAAAATTTTATCAACTATTTTTTAATAAAGCTACTGAGAGGCATGCATATGATAGCTGTGTAAAAAATATATCATGTCATTACTTGACAAGTAGTTTCCCACCACAAACTTTGTTGAAACCACTTGAATTTTTTTTTTTTAATTTTTTATTAGAATGCAACATTTCTCCTACACTGTACTTTTTAACATAATCCCTAAAAAAAAAAAAAAAAAAAAATTAGAAAAACAATTAAATAACCCATTATAGGCATGTAACTCTACCATCATATTAACATAAAATCACACAGCAGAATGGCACTTGAATTGCGAAACTAAAGGCCAGTACTGTGAGTCAATCAGGCTCTATTGCATTGCTCTGTACTATCAAACTAACAGTTGAGGGTTCATGGGCAGAAGAGAACAGAGGGATGACCTCATTAATCTGGTTATGCTTTTTTACTGTCCAATCAGCAGCCTAGGGGCATGACAGGGGTCAGTCTATATTATTTTAAGGAAACCTGCACTGGGAACAATGAAGGCTGCGATTCCTGCCCTCATATTCTAATTGCCACAGTGTTTCTGGCTTCTTCAGGAACAAGCATGCAGCAAGCAAAGAGGCATCATTTTTTCTACGTTAGAAACTCAGAAAGAGTCTTTGAGCATGACACCCAGGCAACTAGCATAATCAAAATATGGCAAACAAATTAAAACCTACATATTGATGGGGGCTCGTGGCTAACCGCAGACAGATGCTTGAGTGAGGAGCTCCTCAAGAACGGGACACTCAGCGGCACATACCGACATCCCCAAGACACTCTCGCACCCCAGGTTAGCGACGGACACCTTCCGGGACCAGGCGGCAATGTCGAGGAAGCGCAAGGAGTGCAGGAAACCACAAAAAATGACAGAATTCTATAAGTATCAGCAAGACGGAGGTAGGCAAGATGGCGCCGGCTCTGCATCAACCCCAGCACATAGTGCACGAACCCCTCAGCCCCCATCCACCTCCCACGGCAACAATAGTGGATCCACAGGGAGCGCCCATTCCTACTCTTCACATGCCACAATCCACCAGCCCTGCCAAGGCGAAATTTAGGATGGATGGCCCTGGATGCAGTCCAGTACCAGGGCCTGAGGCAGATTCTGGGGAAGACACGAGAGAACTCCCAGACAGAATAGAAAAGTTCCCTACCACTAATCAGCCTGTTATGGACATGCTGCTATCACTCCGCAGCACCATACAGGCTGACATGATGTCTTGTATGCAGACGTTTCATACTGATATCCAGGAGGTGGAATCAAGGGTAGAGCATGTAGAATGTAAAATGGGGCAATTCGCTTCCACGATTAATGACCTAGTAGATGCACAGGAGGAACATGAGGAGGAGATGGAAGGAATAAAGGCAAAAATGGCAGACATGGAGGACAGAAGTAGGAGGAATAACATGAAAATATGAGGTATTCCGGAGTCTGTCCAGCAAGGAGATTTGAGGGCCTATGCCACTACACTGTTTACAGACCTCCTTCCTGATCTCTACAAAATGGCTGTCACTATAGACAGAATTCATCGCCTCCCTATGCCCTCCTACCTCCCTGATCATATCCCGAGAGATGTGATATTGAGACTGCACTTCTACCATGTCAAAGAGCAGCTCATGGCGGCTATGTGTGCCAAAGACCGCATCCCAGCCCAATACCAGAGCCTGCAATTTTTTGCAGACCTGTCACAGTACACCTTGAAAAAGAGGAGAAGCTTAGTCACCATTACCAGAGCACTCAGAAACCACCAGATAACCTATTGCAGGGGTTACCCCACCAACATCACTATCACCAAAGATGGCAAAATCCACATTATATCTACATTGGATAAAGGCTTATCCTTACTGAAGGAATGGCACATTGTCCCAGACGTGGATAATAACACCACTCAGCCCAAGAAAGCTACACAGTGGAACCGGAATGGAGGGTGGTCACTGCAAGGAACTCAAAATCGCATACCTGACTTAACTAAGTATGTCCGGGGAAATATAGGTCCCGAGGAAATGAGGAGCAACCCTCAGTGCCATGAACTTAACCCTCAACTCACGCTTGAGCAGCAGTTGCTGCATTCGAATAGACTATTAACTGTACTATTTCACACAGTCAAGTCCTGAACTTCAGGATGACCCTTCCTAGTTGGGAATTTGACCAACGGTTGTGTTTTACACATTTTTCTTTTGCTGATGTTGTTTTGTTTTATTTTTTTCTTCTCTCACATCTTGTTTTCAATCATCCCAGTCGGAGGCATGCCGCAAACGCATACTTCATAAGGATCGCATGCAAGGTTTCTCACATCTACAGTCTCGCTACCGGGAACAACGCAACGAGATCCTCGGAACACCTACCTAGATACGTCCATCTCATCCACTTGTTTACCAAGATACCTCTAAACCACGTGAGTACAATGAACGGATTTCTACACTTTTTTTCTACCTTCATGATGCTACAACCAATCGCCCAAGGAGACTGCATCAAAGCACTCTTACACAACCCACATGGGGGTAACATTCCTATCCATTAACTCAAAGGGCCTCAATCACCCAGTAAAACGGAAATCATTATGGGCTGAAGCCTTACAAAATAAAAGTGACATATTGTGCGCGCAGGAAATTCACTTTTGTGCCAGTGCTCCACCAAAATGCTCGCACAAAAACTACCCTTACATCTTTACGGCTAACGCAGAGTCAAAACGTAGAGGTGTCCTCACAGCAATTAGAGATACAGTCTCATTTCAACTACACGCAGAAATTAAGGACCCCGGGGGCAGATATCTCATTCTTATATGCGATATCAACTGTATTACACCATTGCAAATATCTACACCCCTAACACGCATCAAATTAAATTTCTTAACAAAATGTTAAAGAAGTTAGATTCACTCAGGAAAGGATCCCTAGTCACCTGTGGAGATTTCAACCTTGCTCCAGATAAAGCCATGGACACTACTTCTACTTCCACACGCATAGGACCCTCTATACAGGATCTGCTTCACCAATACACCCTGTTTGATGTATGGCGCTGTTGTCATGCGGGAGAAAGAGATTTTGCCTTCTTCTCAGCACCTCACCATTCTTACTCCCGTATTGACCTCTTCTTAGTTGATCAAGGTCTCCTGAACCGGACTATGAAAACGTCAATCAACACAATAACGTGGTCAGACCATGCATTAGTGTCTCTCACTTTAACTGATTCTCTCTCGGTTGGGGCTAGCCTGGTCTGGAGAGCAAACCCAATTATTTTGCAGAGAGAAGATACTAGAAAGATTCTAGAAAACCACCTGAGAGAGTTCTTTGATGATAATATAGACTCTGTACCTGATCATACTATAATCTGGAACGCCCACAAAGCATTCATGAGAGGGATTTTTATTAAACTCGGTGCAGGGATAAGGAGGCCGAGGCAGAGACGGGTAAAGGAGCTCACTGACAGCATCCATGACCTTGAAGCCCAAAATAAACAGAAACCCTCACTCTCCCTATCACACAAATAAGCTAGAAATGACCTCAGACTTTGTCTCCTGGCGGACTTCGAGAAGTCAACCCGCACACTAAAAATGTCATATTATGCCAATGGCAATAAGGCGGGTAAACTTCTTGCCCAACACCTGCGAGGGTCTAGATTTAAAGCCAGAATCCCATACATAATCCACCCCAGCACTAAACATAAACACCATCATTCAAAAGACATCGTGGATGCTTTTAGTGATTACTATGGATCCCTTTATAATCTGAAGAATTATCCCCTTACCCATCAGACGGCTACCAACCAGATAACCAATTTTTTGGCCAAATTATCCCTCCCTCAGCTGACGTCAGATCAGCTTCAACAATTAAACCAACCCTTTACTGCTTTGGAAATTTATACAGCTATAGCTTCACTACCACCCAATAAATCCCCAGGCCTGGACGGTTTTATAGGGGAATACTATAAAACATTTCAACAGATCTTAACACCCCATTTACTTCAAGTATTCAATGATTCTGCTGCCTCTTCCTCCTTCTCTTCAGAGATGTTAAAAGCACTCATAATAACTATACCGAAGCCAGGGAAAGACCCATCCGTCCCACAAAATTTCCGGCCAATATCACTCCTCAACAATGATCTGAAATTATATGCAAAACTAATAGCACGTAGGTTAACAGATATACTCCCTGATCTTATCCATCCTGATCAATCTGGATTAACTAAGGGGCGTCAAACTTCAGACGCCACTAGGCGACTGATAAACATTATCCATAATGCAAACACGACGGGAACGTCTTCTCTGCTCCTGGTTTGGATGCGGAGAAGGCGTTTGATCCCATACACTGGGGATATCTGGCTAATGTGCTTGCTGCTTTTGGCTTCACAGGCCCGATTTTTTCTGCAAAAATGGCCCTTTATACCAACCCCACTGCCCAGGTATTCACATCTGGAGTTTTTTCAACCCCGTTCAACATTACGAACGAGACACGTCAGGGCTGTCCCCTCTCTCCATTGATATTTAATTTGTTAATGGAGCCCCTGGCGTGTTACATTCAAAATCATCCCCACATATCAGGGTTTAAAATGCGCAAATCCTCACACACCATCAGTTTATTTGCTGATGATGTTATTTTAATGCTCACAGATGTGGAGAAATCCCTGGCTTCATCAGTCGTTACAAATGTTCAGTCATATGTCCTATTATAAGGTGAACGAATCCAAATCAAACATACTTGGTTTAAATGTTCCTCACGCAACGCAACAAAGACTAGCCAAAACATACCCGTACTCATGGGAAAGTGTAGGGATAAAATACCTAGGAACCACTCTGACTCCCAAAACAGAAGACCTTTACAAAGCTAATTATACCCCATTTATAGACATAATGAAATTGAAAACTCCAAGTTTTAGCTAAAGTAGAACTCTCCTGGACTGGTAGATTAGCGGCCTTAAAAATGGTTATCCTTCCTCAGCTAATTTACCTATTCAGAACACTCCCGATACCTGTTCCTGAATCCTTTTTCACTACTGCCCAGTCAATGCTTAACAGATATATCTGGCAAGGTAAACGGGCAAGATGTGCCTAGTCACGACTAGAAATGTAGGGGGAATAGGGATGGTCCTCCTGAATGACTATTATGTAGCCACCATATTAACACAAATCAAGGCATGGTTCCCTTCATCCAAAAACAATAGATGGACAAAATTAGAAAGCTCCCAACTACACCAGCATACCCTATATCATTTACTTTTCACAAAGCGCCATTACCTCCCACAAAACGCAAACCTATCCCCTACAGTAGTTGCATCCCTGAAAGCCTGGGATACACTTATATCCTACCCTTTCCAAAACACCAAATACTCAACAGTTCCTACGCCTATACAAAGCTTATCAGTCGCTATACCTGACCTAAATATAGTAAAATGGGTTACTAAAGGAATCAAAGAAGTTGAGGACATAATGGTAGGCCCTTCCCTAAAAACCTTACGATCTCTTCAAATAGAATATAACCTTACTTCTCGTGATTATTATGCGTACTTACAAATCACTCACTTCCTTCGTTCGTTCCCAATGACTGTAATTACTCTTCCATGGAACATAAATCAATTCTACTCTAATATAAACACTAGAACCAAAGGTATATCGTTATTCTATAAGATGCTCAATAACAAAGAGGTGTATACTAAAACGTCTGCTATGTTGGCATGGGAGAGACAACTGGGAGTTTCTTACACACCAGACCACTGGCAAAAGGCTCTCAGAATGACATATACGGCTACAAGGAGTGTAAATCTTTGGGAATTAACCCAAAAAATATTGTTAAGATGGTACTTGACCCCATACAGGATCGCAAAATTTGCCTTACACCCCTCTACCTTGTGCTGGAGGAATTGTGGACAAGTAGGAACCCTGTACCATACTTTATGGTCATGCCCAGTGATAACCCAATACTGGAATGCAGTGTTTCATCTGCTTAATCAAATCTTAAAAATCCATATTAATGTATCACCCGATCTGGCTCTTCTATCACTAAACATTGAAACAATCCCAACAGAAGCCAGAACGATAGCCACCCATATTCTGCTAAGTGCCAGATTAGTACTAACTCGTCACTGGAAAAAACAGACGGCCCCTATTATACAAGAAGTAATATCAACTACCCACACTCATGCCGTATATGAAATGATGTTTGCCTCTACACAAAATAGACTCCCTGTGGCAGAGCGACAGTGGAAAACATGGATGGTTTGGTATAAAAATCACACCTCAGATGATAACTCCTACATTTATATTGGAATAGCAATCCTTTTGATGTTGATTTAGTCCTATGATGATTGTGATGATGAGAGAAATTGTATGTTACTTTAATTTTGTTCAGTTTATACAACAATTCTAATAAGAGGTGTTTGGCAAAGCACATTCAGTATTTCTAACTACTTCAAGACACACATTTGTCACACCGTGTGTTATTAGAGGAATTACTGGATAGTAAGATACAAGAGATATTTAACATAAGATCCCTAATGAATATATAGAGACAACTTGTTGCAAATGTCACTAATCATTTGTGTTTTGATAAGCTCTTTTGCTTACATAACTATGTATACATAAATTGATTGCTGTTGTATCAATAACATGCTATGTTTTAAAACCAATAAAAACTATTGATTATAAAACCTACATATTTTCTCATAGCTTTCTTAAGAAAAAAAATCTAGAAGAAAGCTATTAGCCTCAATTACCAGACTGGAAGAACAGATAATGTATTTGGCAGGCTGTTTGCCTGCAATTGTGCTATAAAGTGACACTAAACATAATTGTTTTTCTTTAAAATAAAAAAGAGGTTATACTTCCTTCTCTGTGCAATGATATTGCACAGCCCGGTCTCTTACCTCCTCTTTAGCAGTTTCCAAGTGTCCCCTTAGCAGGCCAGGTGCTAAGGAGGCACCCATGCAGGCACTCTTCTGAGAAAGACTGTGTACGTCCATAGACACACACACCGTGCCAGCAAGGCGTTCCCCTGCTCCCTCCCCACAGGAGTTTGACTGACAGCAGCAGGGGCTTATGGCTCCAGCTGCCCTCAGGGCTGGTTCACACTGGACTGCGTGCGTTCCTGTGTGTTTCTGGCACATTTCTATGAATTCTGGTTTTGCAGCCCGTTCATCTAAATGGACTGCAAAATGCACTGCAGGCACTACTTTTTCAGAATGCACGGCACCAAACCGCATGGCACTGCCTTGGCCATGCGATTTAGTGTCCACAAACACAGCTGTTTGCAAAATGCTTTTGGAGTGCCATTAACGTTGATCATAAAGGCAATGCATTCATCTCTGGTGCAGGAGACAGGCTTGGAAGGTGCCTTTCCCTCACCTCCTTTTGGTGTGAACCATCCCTCAGTCTCTCCTGTCAGACCAAGAAGAGAGGAGAGCGGTGCTGTAGTGTAGTGCTGCAGCAGTGAGAGGAGGCAGGTAAGTGTTTGCCGATGGGGTGGGGTGAACAGTTAACGGGGTCTTTTTTACACAAACATTTTGACTTTAGAACCACTTTAAAGCACCAAATCTTTGTCATGTAAAGCAGAACAATTTTTGTCATGTTATATATAGAATTTTGTTGGGACCCATGCAGACTTTTTTTTTTAAAGGAAATTAATAATGTAAGAAATAAAACTCCATTCCCATATTGTTGATTATTATCATTACTGTGTAAATAAATAATTTTTATCATTTTGGATAGAGTAATGCCATGTACACATGGTCGGAATTTCCGACAACAAATGTTCGATGTGAGCTTGTTGTCGGAAATTCCAACCGTGTGCAGGCTCCATTGGACATTTTTTGTTGGAATTTCCGACAAACAAAATTTGAGAGCTGGTTCTCGAATTTTCCGACAACAAAATCCGTCATAAATTCTGATCGTGTGTACACAATTCTGACGCACAAAATTCCACGCATGCTCGGAATCAAGAAGAAGAGCTGCACTGGCTATTGAACTTCATTTTTCTCGGCTCGTCGTACGTGTTGTACGTCGGCGCATTTTTGATGTTCGACATTTCCGACAACATTTGTGCGACCGATAAGTTTGAGCCAACATCCTTCAGAAATAAATCCAGGATTTTGTTGTCGGAATGTCCGATCGTCTGTACACGGCATAAGAGAGGGTTTTTCCCTTACCTTCTGTTTTGGTTATGGGACAGGAAGTACAGAAAAATCTCCCCTATGGGGCACAGATGGCAAAAAAAAAACTAACGGGTTATAATAAGTCAAAAAGACAACATTTAGGTGCCGCTCAGGTAGAGAGGTAAAGTCCAACTAGATACAGTGTGTGCAGGCAGGGACAGGGAGCTCATCATGTCTTTTTGACGCATTATAACACCTGTTCGTTTTTAGGGTTTTTTTTTTTCCATATGTGTCCCATGTTTCTTTACTTCCTGTCCCATAGCCAAAATAGGAGGTAAGAGAAAATCCTTCCGAAGTGACGGTATCCTGGGGTGTCACCAGAACTACTGTCTCCATTGGAAGTTTTCCCTTCTATAACTGTTCCAGTGTCAACCCAAAACTTGGGATTTTCTTTTACTTTTCAATAATAATGGTAAACAGGACAAATGCAGAGAGTGAATCTCCCTAACGGGGGGCACAGACAGCAATGAAACTGACAGGCGTTCTAATCCCTTTCTACTCTATCCAAAACTGAAAAAAAAGTTTTGTCTTTAGTTACATTTTAAGGGTCTGTTTATAAAGCAGAGAATGAGACTTTCACCAAACATTCTGTATTGGAGAATAAATTACTGCCATGGCCTGGAAAGTTTACCTGCAGAGAATGTTCACTGAAAGTCTGATTCCCTACTTTTATAATTATGCTCCTTAGTGTATGTAAAGCCAAGCTGTCTTTGTTTAGTTTGGGTAGATTAGGGAAGGAATAAAACTCTGTAAATCTTTTTTTTTGCTGTCTGTGTCTTGGGGGGGGGGGGGGTTGCTTCCTGTCTCAGAGTCACAACCTAAAATGATGGAAAATCTCTACAAAGTGAGGATAATTCCACTTCTAGTCCAGGTTCACACTGAGCTGCGGGAATGAAGCCGTGCGAGTTCAGCTGAACTTGCACAATATCACTCCTGCATCTCAGTCCCGATTTCAGCTGCGATTTCACAGACATCTGTGCAGGTTACTGCACAGATATCAATGGAAATCGCACCCCGAAATTGCAAAAAGTAGTACAGAAAATACTTCTTGAAATTGGTGCGGTGGTGCAAATGCAGCGTCGCACCGATTAGGACGGTGCAATTGCCGCCGATCTGACATGTGATTTGACATGCCAAATTGCACCAATGTGAACCAGGGCTGTTTTCACCAGAGCATCTTTCCCTATTGGAAGATTTCCTCTATCACTGACCACTGTAAAATGTTGAACTTTCCATCACTTCTCAACACAGTGATCATTGTCACCAAGGCAAATAGAGGAATCTCCCCAGTAGGCATACAGACAGAAATACAAACTTGACATGGAATCTAACTTCTCACCACTATATATCCAATGCTGAACCAAAAAAGTTTTAATTATATATATTTACTAATAATAGTGCAAAAAAAAACATTTTCTCCACTTTTGAGGTTTCTGGTTTATGAATAATGGGTAATAAGAAGAACGCCCTGGGGTATGGGATTTAGTCATGTCCCAATGCAATCATTAGTCTGATCACCAGACTTTATACTTCTCTGATTTGTGTGTTCACTCTTTCTTTTTAAAATACTGAGATTACACTATTCAGTGAGTTTGCTTTTTCATCTTCATTGGTTATGAATCTGTTGCATTTTTGAAATCCAAACAATTGGTGATAAATAATGTTGCAGAGCTATGTAAGGATTCATGGATGTGAGCCATCTTGCCCAGGTGTTTTGTTCACATTAATTTTCTCCTGTCTGTTTTGGAACTGGATCGCTGTGGAATATTTTGTAGTGTGTCAGTAGCATTACTGCACCGCATATCAGCTCCAGGTTGTCCATCTGACTACACAAATTAATAGAAGATATTCAACAGCCTTCTCTTTGTTCTTTGTGATTAACTGTGGGGGGAAAAAAAAACATTTAACTGTTTGTTGACAGCTATTTTAATATTAATGCCTCTGTAAATGAACCAATTGTTAACCATTGGTTATCTCTTTTTTTTTTTTTACTGAAATGATCACTTGTAACTACATACTTAAAGTGGATGTAAACCTGATTCATGAAATTTGACCTAAGCACATATATCTGTAGTGTTTACTTATCTCTCGCCAGAGCCCTAATTTCCCTGTCCTGCTGCTGCTCCGTTCTTCTGTTATCAGCATGATAACTTCTGACAAGTTCTCCGACAACCGAGATAAAACCCACCTGAAATTTGTGTCGGAGTGGGTGCTATAACTAGATTAGCAGAGAGATGGTCTATTCACAGCACAGCTCTGCACATTCCATCCTTCCTCTGCCTATGTGGAGGCGGGGGGTGTGTGCCTTTCCTCCAATCAGCTGTCACACAGTGTATGCCAAGATTTCACTCCCAGTGCTGAACAGGAAGAAAAAAATTCTAACATGATGTGCACTTTCTAAAGAATATACCAAGCTGAAGACAGCAGACATACTTGTAAAACTTATGTAGGGAGATTTGTTTAATCTCTGTGTATCATCTGAGGCTGTAATAATAGTAACTGAATGATACATTTACTACAACAATCTAGTCTTGTATTGATAGTGCAAAAACGATAGTCTCAGATGATATCTGAAGTATATTGTTGTCTTTAAGAGTCAATCAGGTGGGTTGGAAAATTGTATCTTCTCTAATAAGGCAAAGGTGAATTAAGATAATCCAGCGTGCTGCCTCATAGGCAGTAATAGAAAGATCTAACAAAATGCTTTTCAGAAGTAAAGGATCGTGTATGAGCATTTGATTGTTGCCAAATAATTAGATTTCCTATGTGTTTTACCTTTAGCCGTAATGACTTGGCTGATTGTCCTGTACAGACAAGTTACATGGCCCCAGGGTCTTGTCTGGTAGCAATTTTCCACTACGCTGGAAGATTTGTTCAAACTTGGCTCATTCTTTCTGCTTATGCATATAAAGATTATCATAAGAGATACTTGGATCATTATCGCTTCCCATCAGTGGGCAGCATTACTCAGTTAATATTTTTTTAATTCTTCTAATTGCTTGTGGATTCGTTATTACATTATGTTTAAGATTTCTTCTAGATCTTTAAAAACCCAAAATATATCAATAGCAAAATTCCCCAACTGGTGAATCGCAATTTTTGGCATGGCTGACTAATTTAATGCAGATCTATTTGATGTGCAGAATATCACACAATGTATGATCTAGAAAAAATAATTAATAAATTGTGTGATTCTCTGCAGATTAGATACATGAATATATGTAGGCAAGTCAAAAAAAGTTAACAATTTGCCTCATGTACAAATGAATTTGCTTATCAACAGTCATTGACCTAGAACTAAGTTTCGCCCCAGTTTACAGTAATCCCTAAATCTAGCCTTTTTTTTTTTTTTTGTTACGTTTTGGAAAGATTATGGAAGATCATCATCTAAGATTTCTGTCAGGGTTCTGTTGCTCCTTGTAAAATCATTGCAGAGATTTTGATGGCCATACAAGAAACAATGGTCACATGCATTACCAGGACAGAAAAGCACAGACAGCAAAAAAAAATATTGTTCTTGCCTCCCCTACTCTACTAAACATTTTGTTTTTGTCTGGGTCTCTATTGGAGAGATTTACCATCATTTCCTGTCCTGACAGGAAGTGCAGAACATCTCCTAAATAGGGACACAGCTGACAATGGAAACCTGTCAGTCAACAACTCTCCTTCGCTCTATGCAAAACAAAATAAAATGTTTCGATCTGTAGAGCAATCCTCTCACTATCCCATGAAAATTGTATTAGTGCCAACCTGTAGATGGCTACATACTTACATGCTTAGTGGACAGCCAGTGAAATGTTTGCTTGCTTCAAGAGCTCAAGGAGCCGCTGCTATGTGGAATGTCTGGATGTGCTAGATTGTGTGTCTCCCGCTGGGCACTGTTTCCTTCTCTCAATCCTTGTGTCACTACTGTGTTCTGTTGAGAGCAGACAATGGTGGAATATGATCCTGGTCATAATTTTGCCTGTCTTTTGTGATACTGAAGTCCCCAAACACTAAAATGTTTATATACTTTATATAAAGGAGAGCAGTCCAAAGTAGAGCTGTTTATGTTAAATTTTCCGCCACAACATCTTCATAGATCTGCTAATTTGTGTCTGATGTACCTGAAGAGGATTACTTTTATTTGCTAAACTGCACACCACAAAAAAGTTGGAATCCATGTTTTTTTTTTTTACAGGTCTTTTAATTCCTTATTATTTTTCTTTTTGTTTTCTGAAAAATCACCCAGTACATTTCCAACCAGAGCTTTTTGAGAAATCGTAATCAAAATTCTTGGCATGACTAGAAATGTATTCACCACCTAGCGTGTTATCGTTTATTAGACTGTATTGTATAATTAATGGATTATTTTTAGAAGCCCCATGTTAGAATTCTGCCATACCATTTCTTGTCTCCTCTCAAGCTGGTATCAAGACTTAACCCACTAGTCCCTTCCCTGTCACCATCCATCACTTTGTCACTGAACGGCAGGGTGGACCTGAGCAGAACTCTTGTTACTACTCTAGAAACCATTTTATATGGGTATTTTTTATTTTTTGAATAATGAGTCAGGAGCAGCTCATTAGCTTTTGGGACAAGGAGACAAGTGCACAGAGGAGACAAACTGTAATTTGAAAGGTAACACTAATTTGTAGCTCAGTACTTGAGGATATTTTGGAATGCAGGTCCATCTATTTAGGTTTGCCAGTTAACATACTAATATACAAATGCTGTTGGTTATATTGAAATACCTACCGGTAAATATTAAGAGTCACCATTTAATAGATCAATTTAAAAAAAAATGTTTTTACATTCAGTTCTCAGATCTTTATATTTCATGATATTAGCTTCTCGTAATGCTGCATTGTTCAATTTTATTCAAAGAGTGTGCAGAGCAGCTATCTTTCCAGTCGGGCTCTGTGTACACTAATGGTAAACATGTTGATTGTTGTCCAATCACTCTTTGATGGGTCCAAGACCAGGCTGCATTACTCTATTGCAATGATTCTGCAAAAAGCTTTGGGGACTTCAGGATCTGGCATCCTGGTGGAGTGTATTCCAAGAATGGCTGCACAGAAATGCATCGGATATAGCGGGCTTTCTCAGCCAGGGTTTCTCCAAGAATTGTTAGGAGGATATTTAGCCGCTAACAATAATGACATTTTTAGCTATCACGACCACAAATGTAAAGAGTTATTCTTCCAAGTGACCATCCTACTAAAGTACCATGAACTGTAGATTTGCTAATTATTAGGTATTCCCTGAGCCCGGAAAACTATTTAAAGTGTACCACTTTGTTAAATTGGATTGAGAACGGCTGGTATATAGTATTTTGATTTTGTAGTTAGCTGCTTGCCTGGAGTTCACTTTTAATTTACAGAAATAAATGACTTGGCAACACTCCTAACAGATAGGTCTGCTTCCATCATGTATTTACAGCACCTGTAAAATATTTACCCCTTGGAGGTTTTTGTGTTTTGCTGTCATAGAACATTGACTTACTGGATTTCATTTTATTTGAATCTGTGTGGCTAGGTTTGGACATCTGGACATTGTAGTGTTTCCCTATACCTCTTTGCCAAACTGCTCCAGCTCCATCAGATTTAATGGGGGTTATGAATGAACAGCAGTGTATAATTGTTAATATAAATTATATAACTTTGCTAGTTGTGCCAGGTCACATTTGTTTTCAATTGTCTATAAATTATATAAGCAACAAATTAAATAAATAATAAAAGTGACAGTAAACTATATTATATTATTCAATTGCTATAATGAAGTCCAAAAATAAAACTCTGATAAAAGTGCCGCTCCAAATGCTCTACCAGTAGGGTGGCATATGTGACTGATCCATATGATACATGCCTCATTGGTGCCGCCACACCCTCAAAAAAAGGTGGACCCCAACTTCACACCACACTCGCTAAAAAGAAGTTGACCCCTTGTGTTAGCAGAAAATAATAGAAACCTTCGCGCCAGTGGTGTCGATAGCAGATACTATATATGAATTACATATACTGGTGGTACATCTAGTAAGAAAACATTCCCAACAATAAAAAAAATTTGTGGAAATATGTAAACAATCAGTGTAAGCTGCTCCCCAATTTTTGAATAATCAAAAAAATAGATAATCAAAAAAAGATGTAAGAAAGATAGAGGGCGCTAGATACCATAATAATCAAGTGCTCTAAATAAATATATCTCCTGCATTACCAAGAAAATGGAAATGTAAGAAAGCTAGGGGGCGCTAGATACCATACTATTCAAGTGCTCTAAATAAATATATCTCCTGCATTACCAAAAAAATGAAAATCATAATAATGACAAATCATAATTAGATTACACATTGAAGTGCCCACAATAGTGAAAAAAATATATATAGTGATTGATTGTCCACATAAAAAAGTGATAGAAGTAGTTGAAGTGATATCTTTCAATATTATCCCAATCTTGTTGCTGAAAACAAAAGGTTTTCCATCACCAAAGAAAAAATAAGAAAGGAAAAACACCTCGAAGTAGTAGGTATCTGCTTACCAGATACCAATGACTCCTTTAGTTAAAAAGAGAGTCACTAGCGCTTGTGCAGGGTTGTGCCTGCTCACATGGATGGCCGTGGTTGGTATTATAGGCATGGATCGTTCCCGTCAAGCTCATTCAAGATAGGATAAGGATACATAGGACTTCCCTGAAGACGTTTTACTACGAAACGTACGTCGGAGCGGTACGTGGTCACATGTCCTATCACCCAACAACATCCGGATCCTTTGGCTGCCATCCTGTGTAAGCTGGAACGCACGCCAGCGTGGAGGAGACATGAAAGGCTATTTCTGACTGCGAAGTCACCCTGACATGCAAGCAGCCCCAGTGCCGGGTAGGCACCCACCAATGTAAGGGGCCATTTGGCTTTTTAATTTGTTTACTTTTTTAATAAATGGTTTTACGCTATGGAGACTGTTTTTGTTTCCTATGTATCCTTATTCTATCTTGAATGAGCTTGACGGGAACGATCCATGCCTATAATACCAACCACAGTCCGGCCATCCATGTGAGCAGGCACAACCCTGCACAAGCGCTAGTGACTCTCTTTTTAACTAAAGGAGTCATTGGTATCTGGTAAGCAGATATCTACTACTTCGAGGTGTTTTTCCTTTCTTATTTTTTCTTTGGTGATGGAAAACCTTTTGTTTTCAGCAACAAGATTGGGATAATATTGAAAGATATCACTTCAACTACTTCTATCACTTTTTTATGTGGACAATCAATCACTATATATATTTTTTTCACTATTGTGGGCACTTCAATGTGTAATCTAATTATGATTTGTCATTATTATGATTTTCATTTTTTTGGTAATGCAGGAGATATATTTATTTAGAGCACTTGAATAGTATGGTATCTAGCGCCCCCTAGCTTTCTTACATTTCCATTTTCTTGGTAATGCAGGAGATATATTTATTTAGAGCACTTGATTATTATGGTATCTAGCGCCCCCTATCTTTCTTATACCCTTGTGTTAGCAAGCTAGTCAAATAGCTCCTATGAGCTCCAAGTGTGAATGTTTTCAGTGTTCCAATTGACAAATCGCTGTGGTCATTTGTGAGCCCCTGTAAAACACACATAAGAGGGCGAAAACTCCTAGTGCAGGGATATGCAATTAGCGGACCTCCAGCTGTTGCAAAACTACAAGTCCCATCATGCCTCTGCCTCTGGGTGTCATGCTTGTGGTTGTCAGAGTCTTGCTATGCCTCATGGGACTTGTAGTTCTGCAACAGCTGGAGGTCCGCTAATTGCACATCCCTGTCCTAGTGCATTACCACCAAAACCATTTATTGAAAACACAACAATATTCTACTCACAAACATAGATAAAATAAGACTTTTCGAATGCACAGCTCCAGCAGATAGGAGGGGTATCCTCATCCAGTGCCACGTGGTAGGGAAGCTTACGCCTTTCAGGGGACAGCAACACTCAGTCACATTTGGGCCAGATACATTTTCTATGTATTTAAGCTGTTGCTTATATAATTTATATTATTGATTGTACAGCATTGTGCCCCAAATGTTCTTGGGATTTATATGCCTAGTTTTCAAGGCATTTAGGTGCTTTGTGACAGCAGCTGACATAAATTACATGCAGGATCACAGTTGTAACGTGGGTATATATGAAGGTTTAATATGAGTGAAGAGCCTTTTGAAGTTCAGCCACAAATCCTCTTTTAGATTGGGATCCTGATTTTGACTTAGCCATTCCAGGACACTAATCTTATTTTTAAGCCATTCTTGTATATTGTATATTGTATATTCCTGGGCCTCATTGTCTTTGTGGAAAACAAATCTTCTCCCTAGAAATTTCTTGCTGACTGCTTTTTTTTCCTCTGGGTTTTCTTTGTAATTTGCTAAATTCATTCTACCCTCACTTGACTTTTAAGACCTGTGGCAGAAGAGCATACTTACAGCATCATGCTGACACCACCAGGCTTCACAGTGGGGATGATGTATTTATAATCCTTTGCATGCATCCTGGCAACTTCTGGGTGAAATGTCACGTGAGGCCTAATTAACAGTGGCTTTTTTGTCTTTCTCTCATAAAGCTGCAAATGCTGAAACTGGCTTTTAACTCAGAGTTGTCTCTTGGAGGCCACCCTTACTAGTCTCTTGCACTGTTGCTCACTTTTGGTGGATGTTTACAGCTATGCCATGCACTTTTCACTCTTAGGCTAATTACACATGGGTTACCCTGCCACTAGCAATCCTGCCACTAACGATTTGTCAAAATGACCAACCTCAGGATCACTAAGAGTCTGCCTGTTTGTCTCTTAGGAAACACTCCTTCTGTAACTGAAGAGTGAGATGTCACTAGCAATCGAGATTTTGTAACATTTGGGCCAGCAACAGAGCGACATCCCACTGCATGTGGCTACAGAGGGAGCGATTCAAAAGTGATACACAAGCAGCCTTTTTAGCGTTACTGGCACTGGTAATTTGTCTCTAGTGAAGAAAATCCCCCGTGTCCTGAATCTATGTGATTGTTTTCAAAATGCTCAATGAGATACACAGTAACTTTCAAATTTTCTTTTATTCATCTTTTGATGTGTGATTCTAAATGACCTTTTTCACAAAAGTGCTTGGTGGGTTCTTTGTCTTTTTGGAGTACGTTATGTCACCGTACTGATTAACTAGAAGTCTGACCAACAGGTATGTGAATTTATAAAAAACAAAATTAAATTGAGTAATTAGTGCTACACTCAGGTTTACCACATTTTCACATGCATGTGACAAATACTCATTGATCAAATAACATGCCACAGGATTTGTGATTAGAAACACCATATATTAATGTGAACAAAATTCAACATATATCTAAAAAGTCCCATATGAATAATGAGATCCACTGTGTAATATAGTGACAGTTCATATATGTTCACAGTCCTTCCAGTGACCCACCACCTTCAGGTGCAATGTCTCTTCAACTCAAATATCTGACCCCACTACAGAATTGTAGACCGATTCCTCCTATAGGAGGTACAGTAAGGACTCCTTTTCTTCCCATCCAAGGGTATAAATAAAGTGAAAGATATTCCTGCGCTACCCAGTTGGAAAAAGAAAAGAGGAATAGGTAAAAAAGATGAGAGCTGTGGAAGATCTATGCAACTGGACAGCTGCACACACCATAAAAGGGCCAAGCATGAACCCAAAAAAGCAAAGTAGAAGAGGGAGGGGTGCTGCGCTAACCAGAAAAGAGTGCTATAGATCTCCGTATGTGGTCATTTCCTATGTGCTAATACCCAACAGCACATAGAATCGCATAAATAAATAAAAATAACAAGGTCGCAGAAAAAAAAAAAAAAATTGCATAGGTTGGTGTTGGTTGCTAAAAACCTTGTGAAGTGTAAAAATGCTAAAATGTATTAATA
The DNA here is from genome assembly GCF_042186555.1 of Aquarana catesbeiana. Taxonomy (NCBI): domain Eukaryota; kingdom Metazoa; phylum Chordata; class Amphibia; order Anura; family Ranidae; genus Aquarana; species Aquarana catesbeiana. Next base: position 105,791,583 of record NC_133336.1, on the reverse strand, counting down.
ATCCAGGGAAGTGATGTAAATAAACTGGTTGTGTACAGTACAACGTAAATATATCTACACATAGAATCGCATAAATAAATAAAAATAACAAAGTCGCAGAGAAAAATCGCATAGGTTGGTGTTGGTTGCTAAAAACCTTGTGAAGTGTAAAAATGCTAAAATGCAATAATAATCCAGGGAAGTGATGTAAATAAACTGGTTGTGAACAGTACAACGTAAATATATCTAAAAATCATACAATGCATATATATAATCAATAGTGCAAAAAACCATATAATAAAGTGCTAGTGCTCAGGTGACCTGAGTGTAATTATTCAGACAAATTCGAACAAAGCATAAAGTGAATAAATAAATATTATAAATCAATATTGCAGTGAATAGTGGCCAAAATTGGTATTAAAATGCCTCAATACAGTGATTAAGAGTGCTAGATGTCCAAAGGTAATAAATGACATGCCAGTAATCCGGCAAAAAAATGTGCAAAAAAAAAAAGTCTTATAGAAGTGCACAGACAACAGTGCTCAAAAAAACAGCAGTGAAGTGTTTTGGGATGCAATACACTCTGTACACTCTAAATACTTTTTTCCCCCCACTTTATCTATATTTACCCGTTTTCTTTTATCTGTATTAATATAAATGTGGGGAATAGTTAATATTACTAGGTTAAAAAAACCAAAATAAAAGTAAAAGATCTGTTTGTGGGTGCCGTAAAGCACATTTTTTAGCTTTACAAATGGTTTATGCACAAAATGACATGTATTTAATTTTTTTGTGTATTGGTGCATCTGCACAATTTTAGGTGTTCCTCTTTCAGGTAAAACAAAAGGCAGCTACAGGCACTTTGGGGAAATTCATACCCAAAGATTACAACAAAGGCACTGGAATGGAAAGTCATCTTCCCTTGCTTCCTTTATTAGCAGAGACTTTGGATGCCTGCCAGCTTTCCAATGTAAGCAAACTGTAGAAGCTGTAATCGCTTCAGAAATGGACTGAACCCCAACTTCACGGTCTCTGCTGTGATGTTTTGAGGTCATATTGCCCCAAATGCTTGTTTAGAAGCTCATTTATTTCTCATTAGGAATGTGATTATTTTTACTTTCCATAGCTTTGTTACTGGTCCATATTAACCTGATCATGACATATTAATTGCTCTTGTGAAAATCCCCTTACAGTGCATCCGGAAAGTATTCACAGCGCTTCACTTTTTACAAAATTTTTTCTTATGTTACATGTAGCCTTATTCCAAAATGGATTCAATTTGTTATTTTCTTCAAAACTCTACAAACAATACCCCATAATGACAACGTAAAAGAAGTTTGAAATTTATTAAAAATAAAAAACAAAAAAAATCACATGTACAGTAGCTCACAAAAGTGAGTACTCCCCTCACATTTTTGTAAATATTTTATTATATCTTTTAATGTGACAACACTGAAGAAATGACACTTTGCTACAACGTAAAGTAGTGTGTATACAGCTGGTATAACAGTGTAAATTTGCTGTCCCCTCAAAATAACTCAACACACAGCCATTAATGTCTAAACCACTGGCAACAAAGGTGTGTACACCCCTAAGTGAAAATGTCCAAATTGAGCCCAATATTTTCCAATCCTCCATGACGACATCACAGAGCTGGTGGATGTTAGAGACCTTGCGCTCATCCACCTTCCATCTGAGAATGCCCCACAGATGCTCAGTAGAGTTTAGGTCTGGAGACATGCTTGGCCAGTCCATCACCTTTACCCTCAGCTTCTTTAGCAAGGCAGTGGTCATCTTGGAGATGTGTTTGGGGTTGTTATCATGTTTGGAATACTGCCCTGCGGCCCAGTCTCTGAAGGGTTCATGGTTCTCTCAATGAACTGTAGCTCCCTAGTGCCAGAAGCACTCATGCAGCCCCAGACCATGACACTCCCATCACCATGCTTGACTGTAGGCAAGACACACTTGTCTATGTACTCCTCACCTGGTTGCCGCCACACACACTTGCCACCATCTGAACCAAATAAGTTTATCTTGGTCTCATCAGACCACAGGACATGGCTCCAGTAATCCAAGTCCTTAGTCTGCTTGTCTTCAGCAATCTGTTTGCGGGCTTTCTTGTGCATCAACTTTAGAAGATGCTTCCTTCTGGGATGACAGCCATGAAGACCAATTTGATGCAGTGACAGGCTGACCCCCCACCCCTTCAACCTCTGCAGCAATGCTGGCAGCACTCATACATCTATTTCCCAAAGACAATCTCTGGATATGACGCTGAGCACGTGCACTCAACTTCTTTGGTCGACCATGGCGAGGCCTGTTCGGAGTGGAACCTGTCTTGTTAAACCGCTGTATGGTCTTGGCCACCGTGCTGCAGCTTAGTTTCAGGGTCTTGGCAATCTTCTTATAGCCTAGGCCATCTTTATGTAAAGAAACAATTCTTTTTTTCAGATCCTCAGCGAGTTCTTTGCCATGAGGTGCCATATTGAACTTCCAGTGACCAGTATAAGAGAGTGAGAGTAATAACACCAAACTTAACACACCTTTTCCCCATTCATGCCTGAGACCTTGTAACACTAACGAGTCACATGACACCGGTAAGGGAAAATGACTAATTGGGCCCAAATTGGACATTTTCACTTAGGGGTGTACTTGCTTTTGTTGCCAGCGGTTTAGACATTAATGGCTGTGTGTTGCGTTATTTTGAGGGGACAGCAAATTACACTGTTATACAAGCTGTACATTCACTACTTTACATTGTAGCAAAAGTGTCATTTCAGTTTTGTCACATGAAAAGTTATAATAAAATATTTACAAAAATGTGAGGCGTGTACTCACTTTTTTGAGATACTGTACATAAGTTTTCACAGCCTTAGCTCAATACTTTGTTGAAGCACTTTGGACATCAATTACAGCCTAAAGTATTTTTGAATATGATGCTACAAACTTGGCACACTTTTTTTGGGCAGTTTCTCCCATTCTTCTTTGCAAGACCTCTCAAGCTCCATCAGGTTGAATGGGGAGCGTTGGTGCACAGCCATTTTCAGATCTCTCCAGAGATTTTCAATTGGTTTCATGTCTGGGCTCTGGCTGGGCCACTTGAAGGACAATCACAGAGTTGTTTTCTTGGCTGTGTGCTTAGGGTCATTGTCTTGTTGGAAGATGAACCTTTGCCCCAGTCTGAGGTCCAGATCACTCTGGAGCAGGTTTTCATCAAGGATGTCTCTGTACATTGCTGCATTCATCTTTCCCTCGATCCTGACCAGTCTCCAAGTTCCTGCCACACAAAAACATTCCCGCAACATATTTCTGCCACCATCATGCTTCACTATAGGGATGATATTGGCCAGGTCATGAGCGGTGTTTGGTTTCCTCCAGACATGACGCTTGCCATTCAGGCCAAAAAGTTCAATCTTTGTTTTATCAGATCAGAGAATTTTGTTTCTCATGGTCTGAGAGTTCTTCAGGTGCCTTTTGGAAAACTCCAGGCGGGCTGTCATGTTCCTTTTACTGAGGAGTGGCTTCTGTCTGGCCACTCTGTCATACAGGCCTAATTGGTGGAGTGCTGCAAAAATGGTTTTTCTTCCTCTCTCCACAGAGAAACGCTGGAGCTCTGTCGGTGACCTTCGGGTTTTTGGTCACCTCCCTGACTAAGGCCCTTCTCCCCCGATTGCTCAGTTTTGCCAGTCGGCCCACTCTAGGAAGAGTCCTGGTGGTTGCAAACTTCTTCCATTTACGGATGATGGAGGCCACTGTGCTCATTGGGACTTTCATTACTGCAAAAATTTTTCTTTACCCTCCCCCATATCTGTGCCTCGATACAGTCCTGTCTCGGAGGTCTATAGACAATTCCTTGGACTTCATGGCTTGGTTTGTGCTCTGACATGCACTGTTAACTGTGGGACCTAATATAGACAGGTGTGTGCCTTTCCAAATCATGTCCAATCAATCTCCAATCAAGTTGTAGAAACATCTCAAGGATGATCAGTGGAAACAGGATGTACCTGAGCTCAAATTTGAGTTTCATGGCAAAGGCCGCAAACACTTATGTACATGTTTTTTTTGTTCGTTTTTTTATAAATTTGCAAAGCTTTCAAACAAACTTCTTTCACGTTGTCATTATGGGGTATTGTTTGTAGAATTTTTTGAGGAAAATAATGAATTTAATCCATTTTGGAATAAAGCTGTAATAACAAAATGTAGAAAAAGTGAAGTGCTGTGAATACTTTCCGGATGCACTGTATGTGCCCAAGTATGCTGAAAATGGAAAAGTAAGCCGGCCATCTTGACATCTGGCAGAAATTGCTAAACTATGTGAAAGTTTTTCTTTGCACTATTGATTCACAACCCCTTTCGTCTTGTACAAGTAGTACTGATCTACAGAGGATTAGACTCTGGAGATTCTAAGCTATGTACAAATTTGTCTGGTTTTAAAATGGTTACATTGTATCATGCCTTTATGAATTTCCTCCATAGTGGTTAAGCAGTAGAAGTAGTTAAATCGAATGCCATGTAGAGTTGTGTGAGACACATTGCTGTAATAGTTTGCGGTCTCAGTGGATGGCCCCCTTGCCAGGTGAGCAGTAGCAGGTGGAAGGGGATTAGTTCTGCCAGAATAGCCTTCCCCCCTCCCTTGTCTGTCACCTCCTGGAGCAGCACAAGGGAAAAATATCAGCACTTTTTATTTTTAGTGGGAAGATAAATTTAAAAGGAGTAAATTGGAAAATCAAATGAGGGCTGTGGAAGCCGGGGAGATTTGCAGAGCTGTCTCCCGGCGTTTGAATGAGCCATTCATCATCCCTTAGAAGTAGTCAATTCCTCTAGTATCTGTAAATGTTTTCAGATATTAGCCAATTTATATGCTCTGAGATTCATCATGGAAAATCAGCTTTACCGATGCGCATTATCTCCATCGGAGATGAAGTTTGATGTATGGGCATCTTTGGAACTCAATGAGATGTGCATTCAGAGAATGAGAGAAAAAAATAAAGGGGAGGATAGGAAAAAAAAAAGTTTTTAATTAATAAACAAATTTGCTCAGAAACTCATCAGTGTCAGAAACAATAAGGACTGCCGTTCATTACTGTTTACTGCGTTCCACCCTCAACAAATGGTGCCTTCTAATGAGATTTTGTTTCCTTTTTGTCCCTTTTTTTTTTAATTTTCTTAATGGCATTCTCGGAAGAGAAAATGCAAATTTTATTTTGAATGAAAAATAAAATTGAGTTCAAACTCCATGTTTCTGGAATTACACTGACAAGTGCAGCAGTGATGGGTCCTGCTGTATAGAACCCTCCCACATTGTGACACAGGATTTTGACTAATGTCTCTTGGCTCTTGTTACACTACATCTTTTTTCCACATGTCCAGTGTGTTACATTTATTGTTAAAAGATTGAGCTATTCCCTTTTCTCTGCCTAGTTTAATCCCAACTGGCAAAGCAAATATTAACAGTATGGTAGGATAATGTCGACATCTGGATAAAGCACATTTTAACCAGACTTTCTTGGGCCTTTTTTTTTTTAATGGGGTAAGCCTCTTGGAGGCAAGTGCAAAGGTTCTAATGGATCATTGAGCATCTCATTGTCAATGCAAGCAACACTGGCACGTGTTTGTGTTCGGCTACCCTAGATGACGTTACCCACGTATACTAGTTAATTTAATTGCGTGTATCTTTTTTAGCATATCACATTTTCTAACACTCACAGAAGGTTATGGCCAGATTATAACTAGTCTACCTCTTGCCCCTTGAAGTGTGTCAGGCCTTTTTTAGACTTCTAAAATTCAGACCTGTAATAAAATCAGTAAAGTTAAAAGCCCAACTTTGATGCACATTCCAGGTACATCAAAGCAAAAAGGTGTTCAATGTCTTGGGCCCCTTTCACATGGGCGCCTCCACCTTACTGACTCCACTTGCTCAGCGGGGGATCACCCTGCTGATCCTTGCTGAGCAGGCGGATGACAGGTCCGCTCTCCTCTATGGGGAAATCGGGTGAAAATGGACTGCCTGTCCGTTTTTTTCCGGTCCGCCAAAGGGAGGAGGGAAAATAGGATCACAATCCGTCTGGATTTTGCAGACAGGATTGGATCGGATAGCGGCGGATGTCAGCAGACATGTCACCGCTGACATCCACTGCTCCATAGGGGAGAGTGCAAGGTCTGATCAGGTCTGCTTGAAAAACTGACAGGCGGACCTGATCGTACAGCCCTTGTGAAAGGGACCTTACAGTTTGCTTTATTTCAAAATTGTCCAGACCATGAGTAAAAAAGCCTGTATCTAGCCAGCATGCTGCAGAGTGAGACCCTTTGCTCTCAGTGGAGAGGCAGTGATCTCTTTGCAGAGGACCATAACCCCTTCCACCCACTGCTGGGCTACAACTTGTCATAGAGACAATGCCGCATGGAATGATACAGCTGGAACAGTTGAGCAATAACGGTGTCTAAAGAAGAGCCAAGGTCAGTAACAGAAAGGCAGGGAGGAACTAGCACAGTAGTTGGAAACAAGATCAGGATAGCTGAGCCGAGGTCAGTAACTTGCAGGCAATAAAGTAAAAGTGGACAGGCAGAAGCAAGAACAGGTTGGCAGGCTAGAGATCATATTTTTAGGCGTAAGCTCAAAAAGGTAATCCAAAGACAGATCAAGAACAATAGCTGGGTCAACAACAACACATTCACAGAATATGGATCAGATCAAAGCAAGGATTTCAGCTGAAAACCTGTGAGCAATAAGGCTAGGAATTATGGCGTCTTACACTGCCCTATTGAGCTGTGCAAACACACATATCCTTACAAAGGGACCTACACCTAACCTATTCCAGGTGGAGAGCTGTGCGCTGTAGTGCAAGTTCCAGTAACAGCTGGTCAAGTGGTCTTGTTGAACTACTTTGTAAATCACTGACCTAAAATGAACATGCAGCCAATGGATTGTTGAGGTACCTCAAATGTTTTATGTCCATATATCTAAATGGCAATGTCAGCTCCCCATATCCCAATCCTGACAGGTTCCTTTATGTTGAGTTGTGTGCTTGATTTATGGTACCTGGTAAAGCTACTGGATGAGGAAAATGAGCTCACCCTGGGAACATAGAATCACCAGCAACCATAACGAAAGCAGGAGCAGTGGTTCCTGGCAACTGAAATGTTTAACTAGCTGTAAAACATATCCAAATGGAACATGTGGTCTTTGGCTGCATTTGTTGCAAGTTAAAGGGAACTTAAAATTAAAAGTACAATAGCTTACTCTACCTAGCCCTTCTAAACTAACAACCTTTCAACCCAGCTGATACTTACAGTGGCTTGAAAAAGTATTCACACCCTTTGAAATTTTCCACATTTTGTCATGTTGCAACCAAAAATGTAAATGTATTTTATGTGATAGACCAACACAAAGTGGCACATAATTGTTAAGTAGAAGGAAAATGATAAATGGTTTTCCAAATTTTTTACAAATAAATATCTAAAAAGTGTGGCATGGATTTGTTTTCAGCACCCTTTACTCTGATACCCCTAACTAAAATCTAATGGAACCAATTGCCTTCAGAAGTCACCTAATTAGTAAATAGATTCCACCTGTGTGTAATTTAATCTCAGTATAAATACAGCTGTTCTGTGAGGTCCTCAGAGGTTTGTTAGAGAACCTTAGTGAACAAACAGTGTCATGAAGGCCATGGAACACACCAGACAGCTGTTCCGGTGGTGCCGAGGGTCCTCAGAGCCTCCGGGCGGCCAGGATGTTGGTCATGGATCCTCCGTGGAGCGTCGTGCTGACCTACGTCTTCACTTCTGGGAGTGGGGTGAGGCGGGCGGTGCTTCGCGTTCGGAGCATGCATGCTCCTTCATCAGGCTATGCAGGAGCATCATTTTATCCTTACATGGACTAATACCTGAACTTGTTGTGAAACATTAACTACCACCACCAAGTTCCCCCTCTCAGTAACCCGCAACCCACCCTCTTCCCCCCACCATTTTTAGTTATATGTACTCGGCTACATCCATCGTGCGCCATATTAACCCCTTGATCGTTTATTTAACACACCAGACAGGTCAGGGATAACGTTGTGGAGAAGTTTAAAGCAGGGTTAAGTTATAAAAAATTATCCCAAGCTTTAAACATCACGGAACACTGTTGAATCCATCACCCGAAAATGAAAAGAGTATGCCACAACTGCAAAGCTACCAAGACATGGCGGTCCACCTAAAATGACAGGCCGGGCAAGGAAGACATTAATCAGAGAAGCAGCCAAAAGGCCCATGGTAACTCTGGGGGAGCTGCAGAAATCCATAGTTCAGGTGAGAGAATCTGTCCACAGGACAACTATTAGTCGCGCACTCCACAAATCTGGTCTTGATGGAAGATTGACAAGAAGAAAGCCATTGTTGAAAGAAAGCCATAAGAACTTCTGTTTGCAGTTTGCGAGAAGCCATGTGGGGGACACAGCAAACATGGAAGAAGGTGCTCTGGTCAGATGAGACCAAAATTGAACTTTTTGGCCTTAAAGCAAAACGCTATGTGTGGCAGAAAACTAACACTACACATTACCCTGAACACACCATCCCCATCGTGAAACTTGGTGGTGGCAGCATCATGTTGGGGGGATGCTTTTTTCAGCAGGGACAGGGAAGCTGGTCAGAGTTGATGGGAAGATGGATGGAGCCAAATACAGGGCAATTTTAGAAGAAAACCTGTTAGAGTCTGCAAAAGACTTGAGACTGGGGCAGAGGTTCAACTTTCAGCAGGACAACGACCCTAATAAACATACAGCCTGATCTATAATGGAATGGTTTAGAGCAAAGCATATTCATGTGTTAGAATGGCCCAGGTAAAGTTCAGACCTAAATCCAATTGAGAATCTGTGGCAAGACTTGAAAATTGCTGTTCACAGATGATCTCTATCCAATCTGACAGTTTGAGCTAATTTGCAAAGAGGAGTGGGCAAAAATTTCACTCTCTAGACATGCAAAGCATCCCCAAAAAGACTTGCAGCTGTAATTGCAGTGAAAGGTGATTCTACAAAGTATTGACTCAGGGGGGCTGAATACAAATGCACGCCACACTTTTCACATATTTATTTGTAAAAAAAAAAAATGAAAATAATTTATCATTTTCCTTCCGCTTCACAATTATGTGCCACTTTGTGTTGGTCTATCACATAAAATCCCAATAAAATACATTTACGTTTTTGGTTGTAACATGACAAAATGTGGTAAGATTCAATGGGGTATGAATACTTTTTCAAGACACTGTAGCATGCCAACCACAGCCTTCTTGGCTGTTTGTCTCCTCAAAGCTGAGATCATCTTTAGCACTGGCCATACCTGATAAATGTGAACCCATAGATTTGAATTGGACTGTACTCCAATTGTTCAGTATGGAGGATTTCCCCATTTAACCACACGCTGACCGGGCCATAGCCGAAAGACAGCTACAGTGTCCTCACAGAATCGCTCTCCTGCGCGCCCCCTGGGGCACGCACCCGGGAATATCTGTGACCGTCGGGTGTGGCCCGGTCACTGAGCGGGGTAAAGGGCCAATGAACGCAGCGATCACTTCTCAACAAACCGGAGCTTGTCCGGTACAGCTCCTCCCCTCTTCTCGCACTGATCAGTACAGTGTGCGAGGAGAGGGGGGAGCCGGGTGCAGCAGTGCTGTGGGCTATCTCTGGACTGCCCACAGTGCTGATCTGTGCCCATCCATGCTCCATCCATTCATCCATCCCTGGCTCATCCATGCTCATACATGCCTCATATGTGCCCATCCATGCTTCATCCATCCATGGCTCATCCATGATCCATCCATCCCTGCTCATCCATGCTCAATCTGTGCTCCATCCCTGGCTCATCCATGCTCCATCCATCCCTGGCTCATCTGTGCTCCGTCCATCCGTGCTCATCCATACTCCATCCATCCCTGGCTCAACCATGCTCCATTCATCCCTGGCTCATTTGTGCGCCATCCATCTCTGGCTCATCCGTGCTCATTCATTCTCCATCCATCCATGGCTCATTCGTGCTCCATCTGTGCTCATCCATGCTCAATCCCTGGCTCATTAATGCTCCATCCATCCCTGGCTCATCCGTGCTCCATCCATCCGTGCTCATCCATGCTCCATCCATCCTTGGCTCATCTGTGCTTATCCATGCAACATCCATCCCTTGCTCAATCTGTGCTCGATCCGTGCTCATCCATGCTCAATCCGTGCTCATCCATGCTCCATCCATGCTCCATCTATCCCTGGCTCATCCATGCTCCATCCTATCCCTGGCTTATCCATGCTCCATCCGTGCTCATCCATGTTTATCCATGCTCCATCCGTGCTCATCCATGCCCATCCATGGCTCATTCATGCTCATCCATGCCTCATCTGTGCTCATCCTTGCCACATCAGTGCTCATCCGTGCCACATCAGTTCTCATCCATGCTGCATCCTTGCCACTACAGTGCCCATCAGTGTCTCATAAAAGTGTAATAGGTAGTCAAATTAGATTTGAAATGTATGTCCCTGATTGTGCTCTCTGCATGTTGGGCCTCTATATGTGGCCAGGCTATGGAAAAGTCTCCCACATGTGGTATTTTGGGGTGTCATTTTTGCTATGTACATGCTATGTGTTAGAAATATCTTATAAATGGACAACTTTCTGTAAAAATGTGTTTTAATTTTCTTTCCATGTTTTCCAAAAACTTGTGGAAAAAATGACATGTTCAAAAGACTCATTAAGCCGTATAGAATATACGTTGGGGTGTTTACTTTCCAAAATGGGGTCATTTTGTGGACGTTTCCATTGTCCTGGTGCTCCAGGACCTTCAAAAGTGTAATGCCGCGTACACATGAGCGGACTTTTCAGCATCAAAGGTCCGACGGTCTTTCCGACGTACTTTCGACGGAGTTATGACAGACTTTCGAACGACCGGACTTGCCCACACACGAACGGACTAAAGTCCGGTCGAAAGTCCGTTAGTTTGAACATGATGATGTACGAAGGGACTAGAATAAGGAAGTTCATAGCCAGTAGCCAATAGCTGCCCTTGCGTCCTTTTTTGTCCGTCGGACTAGCATACAGACGATTGGATTTTTCGACCGGACTCAAGTCTGTCGGAAAGATTTGAAACATGTTCCAAATCTAAAGTCTGTCTGATTTTGGACAGAAAAAGTCCGCCGAAGGTCCGATGAAGCCCACACACGTTCGGAACGTCCGACTGATTCGTTCCATCGGACCAGTCCGGTCGAAAAGCCCGATCGTGTGTACGCGACTTAAGAGGTAGTCAAAAAATGAAATGTGTCATTTATGTCCCTAGAACGCCTGGCGTTGCTCTCTGCATGTTGGGCCTCTATATGTGGCCAGGCTGTGTAAAAGTCTCACACGTGTGGTATAGCCATACTCAGGAGGAGTAGTAGAATGTGTTTTGGGGTATAATTTGTGGTATGCATATTCTGTGTGAGGGAAATAACCTGTTAATATGACAATTCTATAAGACACAAGGGATAGGGGAGGGGATTATAGCGGTGCCAAGGAATTGAGAGATTCATTTCACCAGCTTTCAGTGCTTGTGTCATGGATGCAGTTGTAGATCTAATTTTATCTCAAATTGCTTTCTCACTTCATAGGATCCAGCTCATCCGCCCTGTGAAGGTTTTGGGAGTTGTGTTACGAAGCATAAACGTGTTGTGATAACTGCATGTTTCATAAATTGTGTTGGACATAATCAACCCAAGAAAAAAAAAAAAAAAAAACATTCAGGTTATGTACATGACACATTACTAAAAAGGCTGAGTCAGTCTTTGTTTTTCAGTGTTCATTATGCTACTGTGTATAGATGCTTTAACTTGAAAATGGCTGAAGTTTTTGTGTCTGAAGTAAATGTTGGCCATTGCTTACACCTCTTGACAGAAGCTTGAATCATTCTTGATGATTTTATGAAACAGAAGAATGGCAAAGCGTACTTGTGTGAACTTACAAAATCCCATACAAGGCAAAACAAAAGGTGTACTTTAACCACTTGATTACTGGACACTTTTACCCCCTTCCTGCCCAGGCCAATTTTCAGATTTTAGTGCTGTCAATCTTTGAATGACAATTGCGCAATAATGCAACACTGTACCCAAATTATATTTTTATAATTTTTTTGAAAAACATAAATTTCTCATTTTTCAATGCATTTCTCAGAAGTCTGGCAAAGGGAAATTCAGGACAGATGGGTTCTCTCCACGGTGGCTCTAGGATACAAATCAGAATTTCGGGAGTTTCCCCAAGGATCCAGGGAAAAGGCAATCCCCGTTTCAAGCATTAAACCAATTATTGGCTCGGGGTGATCATACAGATCCCCACTCACCAAAGGTTTTTGCGATTCGAAGTAGAACAGCAGCACTTTCAGTTTGTAGCCTTGCCCTTCGGGCTAGCCACAGCATCCCGGGTATTCACAAAAGTACTGGCCCCACCTCTAGCCAGGTTAAGGGCACAGGGCATAACAGTCTTGGCGTACCTAGACGATCTATTGCTAATAGACCAGTCAGTGGCTCGCTTGGAGCAAAGTGTACGCATTACAACCAGTTAATTGACGGTGCTATATAAGTTCCTGAAATAATAATTATAGAGAAGTCTTCCTTAAAACCATTAAGAAGGCTGGAGTATTTGGGCCTGATCATAGACACAGCCCAGAAAAAGGTCTTCTTGCCTTCGGCAAAGATCAGCTCCGTACGAGAGCTGGTGCGGATGGTCAGGTCGAAAAGAAATCCCTCAATTCGCCTTTGCATGAGGTTGTTAGGAAAGATGGTTGCTTCATTCGAAGCAGTCCCCTATGCCCAGTTCCATTCGAGACTGTTGCAAAACAGCATCCTGTCTTCTTGGAACAAAACGATCCAAGCTTTGGACTTGCCAATGCAGCTGTCCCCAAGAGTGTCCCAAAGACTCAGTTGGTGGTTACTAACCCAGAATCTGCTGAAAGGAAAGTCCATCAGACCAATTATCTGGAAAATAGTAACGACAAATGCCAGCCTTTCAGGCTGGGGAGCAGTACTGGACAAGAGGACTGTCCAGGGGCAGTGGTCAAGAACTGAAAGAGCCTTGCCCATCAACATCCTAGAGATTCGGGCAGTGCGTCTGGCTCTGAAAACCTGGACTTCCAGGTTAAGTGATTGTCCTGTCAGGATCCAATCTGACAATGCCACGGCTGTGGCCTATATCAATCACCAAGGGGGCACCAAGAGTCTCTCAGCGCAAAGAGAGGTGAACCATATTCTAACTTGGGCAGAAAGGATAATTCCGTGCCTATCGGCAGACTTCATTCCGGGAATAGAGAATTGGCAGGCGGACTACTTAAGTCGCCAGCAGTTATTCCCAGGGGAAGAGTCTCTTCACCCCGACATTTTTCGGGCTGTTTGCTAAAGATGGGGGACTCCGGACATAGATCTTCTAGCGTCCAGATTCAACATGAAGTTAGTCAACTTTGTGTCCCAGACAAGTGATCCACTTGCATGCGGAACAGATGTGTTGGTAACCCTGTGGGATCAGTTCTCACTGATCTATGCATCCCCCTATTCAGTTGCTGCCACAACTTCTTTGCAGGATCAAGCTGGAAAGAAAACCGGTAATTCTGGTAGCACCAGCATGGCCCAGAAGGTTATGGTATGCAGAAATCGTAAAGATGGCAGTGGAGGGTCCCTGGTCCCTGGTCCCTCTCACTAAGGCTAGACCTGCTCTCACAGGGGCCGATATTCCATCCTACTTTACGAACGCTAAATTTAATGGCCTGGCTATTGAAACCGACATTCTGAAGAAACATAGGCTTTTCCGGGTCAGTTATCTCTACTTTGATTAATGCAAGGAAGCCAGCGTCCAGAGCTATATATTATAGAGTCTGGAAGGCTTATGTTTCCTGGTGTGATCCAAGGGTTGGCACCCTCGGAGATATATCATAGGCAGAATTCTTGCCTTTCTACAATTAGGCGTAGAGATGAAGTTGGCCCTGAGTACTATTAAGGGCCAAGTCTCAGCCTTATCGATTTTATTTCAAAGACCGCTTGCTACGCATTCTTTAGTCCGGGGTTTTATGCAAGGGGTGATGCGGATTAATCCGCCAGTTAAATCACCTTTAAGCCCTTGGGACTTAAACTTAGTTTAAACTTAGTTAAACTTAGTTTTGTCAGTGTTACAAAAACAGGCATTATTCCCTTAGTCCTTCCGACAAGTAAGCTGGTATTTCTTATCGTACATCACGGGACACAGAGCCATAGTAGTTACTATGTGGGTTATAGGCCACCTTCAGGTGATGGACACTGTCATGCCCTAAGACAAAAAGTGCACTCCCTATATAACCCCTCCCACTACAGGGACTATCTCAGTTTTTTCGCCAGTGTCTAAGGTGTTGGTCGCGAGTGAAGATGTGCTGTGCTGAGCTCCATTGGAGCAATCCTTGCTGGGGCTAGCTATGCAGCCGGATCCATTCAAGGTGTCTTTTAGGCTGAATTGAATGGTACCCAGGCCTCGTGTTCCGAAGAAACAAGGTCTTTGCTTGTAAAACACTTTTTAGAGAGTTGGACCCTGGGATCCAGTACTTTTTGGTTTTAAGGCCATAAAGTTTTACTGGCGGTGGTGCTATTACAGGTCCAGGATTGTGGGTTTCCCTGAGGATCCCCGGCTCCTGAAGGTTGTTAACGGAACCCACAGTGTAGGGTGAAGATTGGGTCTGTTGGTTTTACCACAGAAAACCCTGCGGCGGCAAAGGTAAGTGGAGTTTTCTAAGAAATTTTTGAATTTTCTTATGAAATGTCTCCTTTAGTTAGTAAATGTTGTCATGCCTATGTGCCAGCACTGGGGGCTGTATGGAGCACATACCTTCTCATGCTTCCTCAAGAGACACACTGTGTCAATAGCAGCAGGCTTCTTTCCTCTCCAGCTAGCAGCAGACCTCCGGTAAGTCTGGGGGGTCTTTTCTCTTCTCCACACACCCCCCACCTGTGCTATATTCTCCCCCTCTTCACGAGGAAGAGTGTCAGGAGAAAGAGCAAAAAAAAAAAAAAACGTTTAGCACGCCGCTACTCGGCAGCTTCCAGGCTCTCTCCTTGCCATGTTTCCCCTTACATAATGATCCTGTAGGATCAGAGGCCCGTGCCCCACGGGAAAACTCTTCTATTGGAAAAAAAAAATAGAGGAAGTGGGCCGAGGGCGAAGGAGGGGGAGCGGAGCTTAGCGCGGCATTGGCGTCCTCCAACGTCCTCCAACGTCCAGCGCAGGTATGTGTTTTTTACAGCACAATTATTACTGATTAAGCTGGTGGAGGGACGCAAAAACGTAAAGGGGCATGAAAGAGGTTGGTGACACAAGCATTCTTTTTGACAAATTTTCGATTGCATCAGGCTGAGCATTAATAGCAGCGGCAGTGGCTGACTATTGCTCAAGCAATGGATGTGATTTCTTCTGGAGTACCTCTGCTTTGTGCATCGGGCTATGTTCAGAAGGGGGGGTTGAAACACTCCCAAAAAAGGAGCTAAAAAGGTCTGCTTCAAGCTCTGGAAAACCTACTCTACAAATGGCATCCTCCCCTTAGAAGGGGTGGCTGGTTAGAGTGAGCATCGGGACCATGAAATATTTGCAACTATTTTCAGTGCTGCAGCCCCTGTTCATTTTACTCTTTTTCCTCAGCCATGGTAGGTTTAAAAAAAAAAAAAAAAAAAGTTTAGCGACTTTAATCGCATCCCAGTGTGGTCAAGATGCGACAGGTTCTCTTCCATCAACCTAGGACCCTCAGACCGAGGAACTAGGGGCAGGAGAAGACGATTCTCTCAGGGGACCGTGGTGAGGCTGATGACTCCTCTTTTGAGGTGTCAAATACGGGAAAGTCAGCGTTCACAATCTGTAAGATTGATGGTACAATTTCTTGCTGAATGATCGGCTCCAGATTTATGTACCCTTATCTGAATGTTTGGGTTCTTTAAAGCCTCCTCAAGCTGCGCATGCTTTTTCTCATTCTTTGTTGGAAAAGTTTTTTTGTATCTGGAGGATTACCCAGATGAGCTTTATTTTCCTTCTAAAAGTTTTTCACACTTTATCCTATGGTAGAGAAAATTCACCAAGTGTGGGGTATATCAGCAATTAACACTACTATATCCTTTGTAAGTTTGACTTGTCCAGCAGACAATACTCAAATACTTAGGGATCCAATGTATAAAAGGTTGGAATTCCTATTAAAAGCTTTTTTCTCTGGCAGATTGAGTCAGCCTGCGCTGACAGTAATTGGTTAATCATTGAGAAATCAGTTTAACCACTTCCCTACCCAGCCATAGACATATGACGTCCACAGATGGGATCTCCCATCCTGGGCGGACGTCATATGACGGCCTGGGATTCCCGGCTGTCTAGGGGGCGCGCGCCCGCCGCATAGCTCGGGACCCGGTGCATGTGCCCGGCGGCCGCGATTGCCCGTTAACCGGGCCGGACTGTGGATCTGTGTGTTTACACACACAGATCCACGTCCTGTCAGTTGTGAGGAGAGCGATCTGTGTTCCTAGTACAGCGGAACACTGATCGGTCTCCTCCCCTTGTACGTCCCCGCCCCCTACAGTTAGAAACACTCCCTTAGGAAACATATTTAACCCCTTGTGTCCCCCTAGTGGTTAACCCCTTCACTGCCTGTCACATTTACACAGTAATCAATGCAATTTTATAGCATTGATTGCTGTATAAATGTGAATGGTCCCAAAAATGTGTCAAAAGTGTCCGATGTGTCCGCCATAATGTCGCAGTCATGAAAAAAAATCGCGATCGCCGCTAAAAAAATAAATAAATATTTTTTTTTAAAATGACATAAATCCATCCCGTATTTTGTAGACGCTATAACTTTTGCGCAAAGCAATCAGTATACGCTTATTGCGATTTTTTTTTACCAAAAATATGTAGAAGAATACGTATCGGCCGAAACTGAGGAAAAAATTTGTTTTTTTTTTTTTTAAATTGGGATATTTATTATAGCAAAAAGTAAAAAATATTGTGTTTTTTTCAAAATTGTCGCTCTTCTTTTGTTTATAGCGCAAAAAATAAAAACCGCAGAGGTGATCAAATACCATCAAAAGAAAGCTCTATTTGTGGGGAAAAAAGGACGTCAATTTTTTTTTGGGTACAACGTTGCACGACCGCGCAATTGTCGTTTAAAGTGCGACAGCGCTGAAAACTAAAAATTGGCCTGGAAGGAAGGGGGTGAAAATGCCCTGTATTGAACCGGTTAAACGGGTGTTCAAGGTTATCCTGCTCAGCAGGTGCAGGAGGCAGCTTTATGTTTGCAATAGTTGCTATGGCAGACTCTATCCTTGCGGCCTTGCGCCCTTCGCTAAGCGTTATGCAAGAAGCTCCTGGCTAGCCTTCCTTTTTGCGGTGAAACAGCTATCTGGGGATATTTTGGATGATATATCCAAAGAATTTCTTGTAAGAAAGATACCCCCTTTTGCCATTTAAGTGAAGGAGTAAATGTATTTTTTATTTTCAAAGATGCTCCTTCTGTGCCAGGGGCATCAACCTCCAGGCAGTCGCGACGGCCTCCGCCACCAGGTTCAAAGGGTAATCCTCAGGGTTAACCCCAGGGACAAAATAGGTCTTGGGGGGAGGAAACCTACAAGGTACTGAAGCCTCCTGATGAGGAGGTACCCCCGCTTGCAAAAGGAGAATTTTTTCTGCAGTTCTCAGGGATCTGGCAGAAGGAGTGTAAAAACAAATGGGGGACTTCCTCAATAGCTCCAAACGTACAAACTGGAGTTCCAAGAGTTTCCATCTCCACGTTTTCTCAGATCAAACGTTCCTAAGGATCCAGAGTAAAATAAATCTTTCTCTCAAGCATTAGACCATCTTTTGGCAAAAAAGTGTTCATGATGGCCCCCATGTAAGAGCAGAGGTTGGGGTTTGGGTAAATCCAAATGGACATTCTGGATCTTAAAAGATCTAAAATTCAATTCCTGAATATAATCTCTCTTTTTGTGCATGAAGTCAATCCAATCTGTTATCTCCATATGCCTATTTCCTCGCTCACTAGTAATATCTTCTTTCAAAGTGGAAAATCTTCATTTTCAGTGTGTAGCTGCTGCACCTCGAGTACAAAGGTTCTGGCTCCTTTTCTAGTCAGATTGAGGGCCCAAGGTATAACGATTATGGTTTACCTAGTCGATCTGTTCTTGTTAGACCAGTCGGTAGCCCACTTAGACCAAAGTATGGTCACCACATACCACTACTTGGAATATCTAGGTCGAATTCTCAACCTTGGAGGTTTTTTTTTTTAAAAACCATGAAGAAAATACTTGGTTCTGATCATAGGTACACCCAGAAAAGGGTATTCGTACCCCAGGCTAAGATCAGCGCCATAAAGGAACTGATTTAGGTAGTCGAAACAAGATGATTTTCTCCTATTCAACTTTGCGTGAGGTTGTCGGGAAAGATAGTGGCTTCATTCAAGGCCGTTCCTTGCTCAGTCTCATTCTAGACTGCTGCAAAACAGTATCCTATCGGCTTGAAACAAAAAGTTCAAGCTCTACATTCCCATTGTGTCTGACTCCAAAGCCTACAGCACCCTGATAGCACTCAATCTCGTCTGATCTTGGAGGCTAAGCAGGGTCGGGCCTGGTTAGTACCCGGATAAAAGACCACCTGGAAATACCAGGTGGTGTAGGGTGGGTGCGCCGGAGCCTCAGTTTATGGTTAGCATCCAAAAAGTCTGCAAAGGGGAAAATCCTTCCTTCAGTTACCTGGGAAATAGTAACAACATATGCCAACCTTTTTTTGTTTAGGTTGGGGGACAGTCCTGAAAGAAGCAGCTGTCCAAGAGAAGTGGCCTAGATCAGAAATGGCCTTTCCCATTAACATTTTAGAAATTCAGGCTGAACTCTTGGTCCTGAGGGCCTGAACGTTCAGTTTTAAGGTATTGTCCTGCTAGGATTCAATCCGTGTATGCCACAGAAATGGCCTATATTAATCACCAAGGAGGCACAAGAAGTTGTGCAGCCCAGAGAAAGGTGAATCTTATCCTATTTTGGGCAGAAAACGATGTACTTTGCCTACTGGCAGTTTTCATTCTAGGAATAGAAAATTGGCAGGCGGACTACTTAAGTCGCCAGCAGTTGTTCCTGGGAGAATGGTTCCTTCACCCCGATATCTTCCTGTCAATATGTCAAGGATAGGGGATTCCAGACATAGATCTGTTTGCGTCTAGAATCAATAAAAAAGTTCGACAACTTTGTGTCAAGAACAAAGGATCCGCTAGCATGCGGAACGGATGCCTTGCTATTCCCGTGGAATCGGTTCTCACTGTGTTGTGCTTTCACTCCTATTCTGCCTGCACCCACGACTTCTTCACAGGATCAAGCAGGAAAGGAAGGCGTTGATTCTTGTGACCCCCAGCGGGGTCAAGGAAATCTTGGTATGCAGAGATCTTAGAGATGGCAGTAGGGAACTCATGGACCTTATCTTCACGACCAGACCTTCTCTCGCAAGGTCCGGAGTTCCATCCTACTTTACAAACGCTAAATTTAACGGTTTGGCTATTGAGGCCCACACTCTAAAGAAGCGTGGGCTGTCAGGTTTGGTAGTTTTCTACCTTGGTTGATGCAGAGCCAGCCTCCATGGTTATATATTATGGAGTTTGGGAAACATATGTATCCTGGTGTGAAACCAGGAGTTGCACCTCAGGAAATAAGTCAAGGTAAAGTCCTTGACTTTTCTGCAGATGGGGTGAGAAATAAAGCTGGCCTTGAATGCTTTCTAAGGACAGGTCTCGGCCTTATCGGTATTATTTCAATGACCACTTGCTTCGCATTCTTTGGTCCATAATTGTATTCAGGGGTAACACGGCTTAATCTCTGGTTAAAGCGGAGTTCCACACAAAAATGGAACTGCCGCTTTTCGGAACCCTCCCCCCCTCTGGTGTCACATTTGGCACCTTTCAGAGGGGAGGGGGGTGCAGATACCTGTCTAAGACAGGTATTTGCACCCACTTCCGAGCATAGACTCCCACGGGAGTCTACGCCTCTTCCCGTCCCTCCGCACTGTCTCCTGGGAAACACACAGGTCCCAGGAGATAGCGGGGACCAGTTACGACGCGCATTGCGACTCACGCATGCGCAGTAGGGAACCAGGAAGTGAAGCTGCAACGCTTCACTTCCTGATTCCCTCACCGAGGATGGCGGCAGCAGCTGCCGAGAGTCGAGCGAGTGATCGGCGTCGGCTGCTGACATCGCTGGACCCTGGAACAGGTAAGCGTCCATTTATTAAAAGTCAGCAGCTGCAGTATTTGTAGCTGCTGGTTTTTAATATATTTTTTTTTTAGGTGGACTCCCACTTTAAGTAACCCCTGAACCCTTGGGACTTGAATTTAGTTTTGTCGGCATTACAGTGATCACAGGTGAGCACATACTCACCTTCCCGTCTCTTCCCCACCACTCTGTTTAGCAGGTAGGAAGTGGCAAAGGAAACCCAGTGTAAGCTCCCAGTTGCTCTAGACCAGAGGTCTCCAAACTGTGGCCCTTTATCCTTATCTGGCACTTAGGGCACTATTCCTCCCACTGACACCAACAATGGGCACTATTCCTTCCACTGACACCAAAGATAGAGCACTGTTCATCCCACTGACACCATAGATGGGGCGCTATTCCCCCCCACAGACACCAATGATGGGGATGTTTTTTCCTCCCACTAATACCAACAATGGAACACTATTCTTCCCACTGATACCAAAGATGGGGCACTATTATTCCTCTAATATCGATGATGGGGCACTATTCCTCCCACTGATACTAACGATATGGCACTATTCCCCTGACTTTTTGACCACCAAGTCTGAGACATTTTCTATTCCCACTGACCACAATGCGGTCCTCCAAATGTCTGACAGACAGTAAACTGGCCCTTTGCTTCAAAAGTTTGGAGACCCCTGTTCTAGACAGCCTACACTCTCTCTCCCCACCCCATGCGATAGTGCTGGACCATTGAGACAAAAGTTGAATAAGTCACACTTTCCTCCATACCTGCAGGTAATAGAGTATTTTCTGCTGAGTGTGGGAAAGCAAAGCAATGGTGAGTATGTGTTGGGGAGGGGATATTAAAGAAAAAGTGTTGCTTCGCTGTGCACAGAAAAGTGCAAGTTTGCTTTATCTACCTCAAAATGTATTTCCACCTTTGCAGCCAAATTGGGGAAACACCTACTTCAGATTTGTTATGTGTTTCAATTCACACAATATAATTTAAAAAAATATATAAAAAAAAATGTTGCTTACTTTTTTACATGTTCTTTTCTCCAAAACTGAAAAAAAAAAAATCCTTCTTGGCTCTCCCTTTCTATGTAATGTTCTCAAGGGGGCGGGGGAGTTAACGTTTACCATAATTAATTCTTGTCTGTATTGTGCTGGCCGATCTTCATTATCAGTTGTAACCTAGATATGTACACTGTTTGTCGTACTAAAGGGCTACAGTGAAGCTAAAGGGTCTGACACCCGCAAAGTCCCTCATTATTGCTTTCATGCTCTCCCCGGGTTCTTCCAGGTGCCAGTCTTCAGCCATTTTAATAAACCAGCGCAGGATGACCTCACTCCCATGCATCCACGGGAGTGCAGTCATCTCGGCACATAGGTAGTGTGCCAGAATGTAAAATGCATGCGCAGCTCAGTGGTACATTCTGCAGAGGTGTGAAGTTGGTGTGTCCCTCCCCTCGATCAGCTTTCACAGCTTTTGTACTGCAGTTGCCTACCCCCTGCTTTATTAGTGTGAAAAATTTGCATAAGTATGAATCCAGTCTGCGACCTGTTTCGCATGGACTTTAGCTGGTAGAAGAGCAGTGTAAATGGAAAGCTTTGACAAAGCATTTGCAGAGCTTTCAACAAACTTTGTCACAGAGTTTAAAGGAGAAGTACAACCAAAGCTCGTTTGCTGGTACTTCTCCTGTGGATCACAGGAGTGCAGTTCGTTCTGCACTCCTGTGACCTGTTTTCAGCAGACAGCAGTCTGAAATAACAGTCGGTTGAGGCTGGGGAAAGATCGCAACCATATGGTCGGGATCTGCCTAGATCACTGGACTGGCACCAGGCTCTGCCTCTCAGCGAGCCTCTGAGAGCCTGAGCCAGCTGCTTCCGCCCCCTCCAGCTCTCCAGTGAGCTCGGGGGTGCAGAGTAGAGAGCCGGTGACTGACAGTCACCAGTTCTCTGCTTACAGAGCACTGAGAACTGAGCAATCAGCGGTGTTTGGACAGAAGTATGATAAAAAAAAAAAAAACTTGCTGTTCACACTGCTCTTTTACAAGCTGAAGCCTGTGTGAAACAGGCCTTAGAATGTGTGCCCAATTAAAAGTATAACTTTATTGTGTCATACAAGCAGTTTTTTCATTATTTTATTTATTTATTTCAGGTAGTGCCAATTTACACGCTTTACATATATATTGTACATTTACATCCTTCCTGCCCTCGCAGAGCCCACAATATAAGGTCCTAACTTACATTCATACATTATAAAAATATATAACTCTTGCGAGCTACTCTAGAGCAACCTGAGACTGCAATCAGCGTCAGGTATAAACTAACCTGAGGTTACAACCTAGCGTTAGGTGTGGTATAACAATTCCTATGAAACAAAGTGCAAATTCACAGCTGCCAAGAATTGATCATAATCCCATAATCTGTGAAAGCATATATACAAAAAAATTCAGCTCTGTGTGATACTGAACCTTACAAATGTATAGATAGTGCCATAAACAATGAAAATCAATATTGCTAAAAGATGTAACTATGAACATAAAAAATATTTTTTTGTGTAACAAGCAAGCTCACAGTGAAAGAAATTTAGTATTATTCCTTAATATCAAGTGACCAAAAAAAAAAAAAAAAACAGATTTTTTTCTCACAATTTTCATCAATCTAGAGACAAATGTGCAAATTGGGGCGTTATATGTATTACTGTCCAAAAAGTGACTCTAGTGATGATAATCCTGATCAGAAGAGGGTGACTTCACACACGTGCCCTCCCCCATGTGAATGCGCTCACCTCCAGCAGTGTGACCACACACTTAAGTTTGGTCCACATAAGCAGTTGAACCGCTCCTGGGGTCTAAGTGAAACTGGCTCAGCAGGATCCCACAGGAAAATCCAGAGAAGTTGTCCTCGGTTTTAAAACAAGAAAGAGTCTGTATAGTGCATTATAGCTAGTTTAACATTTTTTTTAGAAAACATAACATCAGGGTATTCATACATTTTATGTGCTTTTAGCACACCAAACTATAAAAGCATTAAGCATAGGATTCCTCTCCAAACGACTTCCAAACTTGTATGTGTCGAAAGAGAATGATGTGGTCCAAGGCACCATAAGTAGTTGGCCTCCATCCCAAATTTGAACAAAAAAGAGAGAAAGTTTGGTCAGCGGGACTTTCAATGAGGCCAATCACCATATAAAGTAAGCATGTGGGATATAAAACACAGGATTATCATCACTAAAGTCACTTTTTTGACAGTAATATGTATAATACCCCAATTTGCACTTTTGTCTATGTGTATTGATGAAAATTGGGAGAAACTAATCTATGCATTTGTAAGGTTCAGTATCATACAGCGCTGCATTTTTTTGTTTTTTGTATATATTTTGTTTACATTCATACATATCAGGGCCAATTGAGACAGGACCCGGACTAAACCCAAGCAGGCACAGGAAGAACATGCAAACTCCATGTCGGTAGTGCCGTGGTTGGCATTCAAACTGTTGACCTTAGTGCTGACAGGCAGAAGTGCTAACCACTTAGCCCCCAATAATTAACCATTTCATAAGACAACGGGTATTAAAGTATGTTTAAACCCAAGAACAAGAATGTAGAATAATGCAGTTTACCAGTTCTTAGATGTAGAGGGTACATTTGTTTTATTTTTTCCAAGTACAGAATATAACCTGTTGATTTGGACAGAATTAGAAAAAATCCTTGACAAATGTATAACACATTCAACATTAATTGATTTTCACTAGAACAAACTGTCCCGCAGATGTATCATTTACAGGGTTGAGACAAACCATTTATCACTGACAGGGGTGCTCACAGTGATCAGCTTTTATTTATTCATGTAAAACCTTTATCCCAAGAGTAAAAAAAACTGTTGCTGTAACACTTTTAACCTCTTATGGACCGCCCCACTCAGATATACTGTGGCAGAGCGGCCCTCCTGCGCAACATCACATACTTGTACGTGATTTTGTGCACTAGGCCTGAGGTGCGTGCCACTGGCGACCCACTGTGATTGGACAGCTGATCGTTCTCAGGAGAGGCAGAACGGCGGTTTGCCTATGTAAAGGCAGACTGCCATTTTGTAAAAGGGGAAGATGGAGGTCTTGTGTTTCTGCTATGCAGAAACACGGATCTCGGTCTTCCCCCAGTCAAAGCACACACCCCCCCACACAGTCAGAAAGCACCCCCTAGGAGTACATTTAACACTTTGATTACCCCTGTTAACCCCTTCCCTGCCAGTGTCATTAGTACAGTGACAGTGCTTTTTTTTTTTTTTTTTTTTTTAGCACTGATCACTGTATTAGTATCACTGGTCCCCAAAGAGTGTCGGGTGTCCGATTGTCACAGTCCCGCTAAAAATCGCTGATTGCTGCCATTACTAGTAAAAAAATAAATAAATAAAAATGCCATAAATATATCCCATAGTTTGTAGACGCAATGTGACAGACCTAGCCGAGAGAGAGACTTTTTGAGGGGACTGAATGCTAGCCTCTTGCCGATCGACCATGGGCCCTGGCATTTGGGGGAACGGTGCTCTTTGTGAGCTGTATGCCTGGGGACCCTTGAGGTGGTATTACTGTGGATTCGGGTCCTGGTCCCCCAGGACACACAGACTCTGGGGACCCTGGATTTGCCATATTGGAATAGTGACTGATTCATACCGTTGGGACTCCTACTGTTAAATGCTAATGTCATCAATTCCAGCTACCTGTCTGTTGTCTGCTAAAATGTGTATTGTAAATAAGTCTCTAGTATGTCATCTAAGAGTCATTAGATCCCCATTGTTGTTTGTGTTTAATTAACTCTGCTATTGTGATAATGTTGATTGGGGGTTCTAAGCTACAAGACAGCCAGTCTGGCCTAAAGGTTGTGTCTGAGTCATCTAGGCTGTCTAAAGGGATTAGTTAATTAGCCCATGTTAATTAGGTTACAGGTGTATTGTTAAAGTAATATGAGCAGGAGGTATGCACCTCCACTGTTAGTGTATAAGAGAGCCTGTGTTTTTGAATAAAGGAGATTCCTGTTTGAACTTACATACAGCCTGCCTGGTGTTTGTTCTGAGCTATCACAACTGGACTAGAACAGCACATAGCTGTAGTTCTAATCTCGGAGCATCGGATGACCGAACCATCTACAATCTGATTCTATAGCTGCAGAGGAGTGTTGGGAGAGTGGAACCGAGCGAGCAAGGGGCTCATTACATAGACGCTATAACTTTTGGGCAAACCAATCAATATACGCTTATTGCGTTTTTGTTTTTTTCCAAAAATATGTAGCAGACTACATATTTGCCTAGATTGATAGAGAAATTGATTTTTGTTTTACATTTTTCCTTGTCAAAAGAAGTTTATGGAGTATACAATGTTATAAAGATACATAAAGATACATAAAGTCAGTTTACAAGGATCTATAAAGTAAGCTCATTGTTTTACAGTAGGGTTTATATAGGTAAATATCATGAAATTTCAAATATTAAACATTGGGTTCACGTAAACCTAAATTAAAGATATATATCATTTCCTTAGTTACTTTTGTAGGTATTTAAATGATTTATACCTACTATACATATTGTTTACAAGTAGAGTGTATATAGGTCAAATAAATTCTGATAATGAGCTTTAATCGTAAGGTGGAGAAAAGGAAAGAGAAAGAAGAAAAAGGGTTGAAAGGTAGAGGTATGGTCCACAAGGTTGTCCCGCTCGTCAGTTTATTATTCTTTTTAGTTCTCTTTGAAGCCTTAGAATGGGTGTCTCTGTAAGTCATTTAATCTGTTACCATGGCAACAGGACAGAGTCATTGAAATTTGACAGGAACTGTTGTTTTATCCAAGGATGCCAAAGTTTTTCAAATTTTGGAATTTGATTTTGATCGATGGCTACCATCTTAGCATGGGACATTGTATTATTCATTCTGTGAATTGTTTCTGCTAGTACCAATGTAGGAGATTTCCATGCCTTGGCCACTGTTTGTTTTGCAGCCGTTATTAGTTGGATCATAAATTTGAATTGAGAGAGTGTTAACCATTCCGGTTTTAGATTGAGTAAAGTTAAATATGGATCTGGTTGTATTATTTTTTTAAATATTTTAGATGCAATCACGAAGACTTCCTTCCAGAAGGTTTGGATTACTGGGCACGTCCACCATATGTGTAAATATGTGCCTATTTCTGGGCATCCTCGAAAACAAAGAGTTGAGGTATTAGGTGAATATTTTGCCACTCTAGCGGGTACAAGGTACCAGCGATTTAGGACTTTATAATTTGTCTCCAGTGCCAAGATGTTGGGTGAAGATGACTTAGATGTGAGCCATATATTAGACCAGTCCGTGTCTTCTAAAGTTCGTCCCAGGTCCTCCTCCCACCTCTGAACGTAAGAGGGTCTATTAAGATTTGCTACTCCATATAATTGATTATAAAGTGATGAAATTGTACCTTTAGCAAATGGATCTTTTGTACAGATTGATTCAAAAATGGATAATTGGGATAATGGTGTATCCCCCTTTAGGAATGGTGTATAGAAATTTTTGATTTGGAGATATCTAAATATCTCAGAGTTTGGTAGATCATATTTTTCTCTAAGCGATGGGAATGAAAGGAATGATTTAGATGCTATGAAGTCATTTAGTGTCTGAATGCCTGATGTTGTCCAAGCTTTAAAAGAATTTGGGTAGATCCATGCCGGATAAAAGGCCGGATTTCTGATAAAAGAAAGGAGAGGATTGTGTGGAGATTGTAACTGATATTTGGTTTTTAGTTTATCCCAGAGAGATAAGAAGTGTTTAGTTATGGGATTATGAATTTTAAAGCGGTCTTTAGGATCAAGCCATAATAAATTTGATATTAATAGAGGGTCATTTTCTGAAGCCTCTATAAATACCCATAATGGGATTTTCTGTTTTGCATGGTATTTGGACAGACTGGCCAAATGTGCTGCTCTGTAGTAGTTAGTAAAATTAGGGTATCCCAGGCCTCCTTTATTTTTGGGAAGATGTAGTGTGTGTATAGGTATACGTGGTTTAGAAGATCCCCATATAAACGAAGTTGCTCTTTTTTGTACTATTCTCAAAAAATAGGAAGGAATTGGAATAGGGAGGACTCTGAATAGATAAAGCAATTTGGGTAGAATAGTCATTTTGATTGCATTAATCTTCCCTATCCAGGATAAAGGAAGTTGCGACCATTGTTTTATTAGATTTGTGATCTGTCTTAATACAGGAGGATAATTGGTTGAGAATAAGTCAGAATGAGATGCTGTTAAATGAATTCCAAGATATGGGATTGATTTTTCTGCCCATGTGAATGGGAGTGCAGCCCTAGCCGGGATCACTTCCATGTTTGTGAGTGAAATATTAAGCACTAGGCATTTCTTAGGATTAATCATAAGGCCGGATAGGGCTGCAAATCCATCAAGAGCTGGTATTAAGTTAGGACCAGAGACCTGTGGTGATGATAGAAAAAGTAATATATCGTCTGCAAATATACATAATTTGTGTGTAATACCTCCTACTTCAATGCCAGTTATAGTTTGGTTTGTTCTGATGTATTGGGCCATGGGTTCGAGTATAAGGGCAAATAATAAGGGAGATAATGGGCAACCCTGTCGGGTACCTCTTTCGATATTAAAGGCTTCAGATTTGTATCCAGCATATTTTATATAGGCTTTGGGTTTATTATATAATGCTTTGATCCATGTTAAAAAGTGGGGTCCAAAACCCCATTTTTGTAATGAATATTGCATATATTGCCAGGATACTGTGTCAAATGCCCTCTTAATATCGAGAGATAGAAAACATAAAGGGATTTTCCGTTTTTTAGCAATATGTGCCAATAACACTGCCCTGCGTATATTATCGCCTGCCTGTCTATTTGGCATGAAGCCTACTTGATCTCTATGTATTAATTTTCCTATAATGCTATTGAGGCGTTTTGCTATTATTTTTGCTAATAATTTAATATCGAGGTTTAACAGAGAGATAGGCCGATAATTCACACAGGAAGTATCATCAGAAAGGGGTTTTGGGATCATACAAACAATTGCCATTAGTGTTTCTTGCCGAAAAGAATGTCCATCTAGAAGTTTGTTAAAAGTTTCAGTGAGAATGGGAGAGAGTATTTCTGAGAATGTTTTATAGTATAAAGCCGAGTAGCCGTCTGGGCCTGGTCTTTTGTTAAGTTTTAGGTCTTTTATGGCGTTAGCAACTTCATCTATAGTTATAGGCTCATCCAAACTGCTTTTTTGATTCTGAGATAACTCAGGTAAGGTTATTTTTGAGAAGAAGGATTCAGCTTCTGTAGGATTAAATTCATTGTTTGTCTTGTATAAAGTTGCGAGATGTGAGTGAAATTTATGGACTATTTTAACTGGATTACAAGTGTAAACATTTTTTGATAATTTCAAACGTATTGGTTGGAAAGATTTGTTAGTTGAATTTAATGCCCGAGCCAAATATGTACCTGGTTTGTTTGTATTCATGTAGAAATTGTGTTTGGAGCGTTTGAGGGATTTATCAACTGACTCAGTGAGAAATAGATCGTATTCCAATCTAGATTTTTCCAGATGAGATTTTGTACTCTGAGATGGATTATCTTGAAATGATATGTAGGCTGCATTAAAATTGAGTTCTAGTTTTTTTGCTAGATTTTTGCGTTCCCGTTTAAATAGTGCCATTTGTCTTTGTATTGTACCACGCAAGACAGGCTTATGAGCTTCCCACAGTGTTATTGGGGAGATGTCTGTTGTATTATTAATTGATATGTATTCCTTTAAAGCTTGTTCAATGGCCATCTGATGTAGTGGGTGTTTGAGCATTATGTCCGGTAAGTACCATGTTGGGTCATGCGCTTTTGGTATGGCTGAGGCTATAGTAGTGTATACTGCATTATGGTCAGACCACGGAATCGGAATTATATCTGATGCAATAATTTCTGGTATCATTCCTATTGTTAGAAAAATATGATCTATTCTGGTGAAGGTTTGATGAGGGTGCGAGAAATAAGTGAATTTCTTTTTCATTGGGTTACTTTCTCTCCATGAATCTACCAGATTGTATTTGGAAAGAAGTTGAGAAAAAGGTAATCTAGAGGTTATTTTGGATGGTGTAAAAGGTGATTTATCTAGAAATGGGAGGAGGACCTGGTTCAAATCCCCACACATTATCACTGTTCCTATTTTGTGTGTATTAATCACTTGTAATATATGTGAGAAGAATGGTGTAGGTTGTTTGTTAGGAGCGTAGTAGGAAATCACCGTGATTGCTGTATCCATTATATAACCCATGAGTATCAGGTATCTACCTTCTGGGTCTTTAATTTCTGATGATAAGGTGAATGGTGTGGATCGGTGAAATGCAATTAGAGTTCCCCTTTGCTTGGTACAGGCAGAAGCCGTGTAAATTTGTTGATAAAAAGGAGAAATATATTTTGGAGTAGAATCTTTGGTGAAGTGTGTTTCTTGGAGGCATACTATGTGAGCCTTCTTGTTATGGAAAGTACGGAAGGCTTTGGTCCTTTTTTGAGGGACATTTATTCCCTGAACATTCAGGGAAAGTATATTCAGTGGTGCCATGGCAATAGATCAAATAGTTTTGACTTACTTTTTGTTATGCAGAGCTGACTGCGCAGATCAACCTGTGTGGACTGAAGAGATGAATAGATAGAAAAGAAACCAGTGAATTCTGGAGTAAAGAGTAAACAAAAAACATATGAGATTAGATGATACATTGTATAAATTATTTTTTGCAAGTAATCACAATTTACCCGTGAAAGAGAATAAATATCTCTCTCAGGGGAATAAGTGCCTTCGTCACACTCCCACATAATATGGTTGGGAGAATGAGGAGGGCTAATGGGGGTACACGGATCTTCCGCTTACAGGAGAGAAGTGCTATGTCAAAAGACATCAAAATGATGTTTCATTAAGTGCAGTGCAGAATATAGTTTTTGTTGAAATTATTTATTCCAGGGTGGTTGTATATGGTTAGTCTTGCCCTAGGCTAAATAATTCAGTTAGAAAGGTACTGTTAATAACTTTGGTATTGATGAAGATAGTTTGAATTATTTTGGGATTTTAACCCTTTTAGAGTAAACAATTACATATTTTATTCATATGTAACTGTTTAGATATGTTAACTCATAAAATTGAGGTTGTATTGCTTCAGATTAGAATAAACAAAAACATAATTCTAGGAACTAGTTAGGTAATAATATATTTGTTTTAAGAAAAGAAAGAAAAAGCTTCCATTACTTCTGGATTATTGAACATATTTGTCCTAAAAAGTAATAAATCTATTGTTATTACCTGATAATATATAACTGAACAAGAATTTCCCTATTTCACTTATATATTCTAAGGCTATATGAATCAGAAGTAATAAGAAATATAACTGGAATGTAACATGATCCCACACAGTGTGTGACTATCAGAATGCAGTTACATTCAGTTATAAATATAGGTTTTTTATAGAGAACCATCTCTTAGTATAATAAATGAAGAGATATCAGGAATTAGGATGTCAGTCCATTGAATCTTCTTGGTCCATGGATGATGTGGCATAACGGCCTCTTTTGTGAGAATGATGATTCCCATTTTGTTCTGAAATTTTCTGGGTGCCTCCTGAAGGTGAAGATGACGCTATTCTTCTGCGTGTGGGAGTGTTGCTGCTTGTGGGTTCTGTCAGATTTAATTTTAAAAGGGTTTGTTGTAGTTCATCTGCTGATCTGCTTCTGTAAATTGTACCTTGGTAGTTAAATCTGACTGAAAAGGGGAAGCCCCATTGATACATAATGTTGTGGCGTTGCAGTTCCATTAGTTGGGGTTTCATGGATCGTCTTTTAGTAATAGTAAGTTGGGATAGGTCAGCAAAAATTTGATAATTGTGTCCTTGAAAATTAAGTTCCTTTTTTTCTCTTGCAGCAATTAGTATTTGTTCTTTCGTTCTGTAATAATGAAATTTTGTGATTATATCACGTGGGGGTCCATCTTTCTTTTTGGCTGTGAGGGCTCTGTGTACTCTGTCCAGTTCTAAACGTTCAATAGGGATATCTGGCTTTAGTTCTTGTAATAGAGCAGTAATAGTAGATTGCAGGTCTGTCACAGTTTCAGGTATTCCCCTTATGCGCAAGTTTGTACGTCTGGCTCTATTTTCGTAATCTTCGAGCTTAGTTTGAAGTATTAAATTCTCTTTTTTTAATTGTTCCAATTCTGTTATATTTTCTTGGGTTGTAATTTCAATTTCATCCATTTTTATTTCTAAGGCTGCGGTGCGGTTTCCCAGCTCTCTTATTTCTTTGGTTAGGCTTTTTGTTATTTGGTCTGAGGTTTGTTTTAAAGCCTTATGAAGCATCTTTTCAAATTGTAATAATATTACTGGGGATACTGAGGAGGCTTGTGGAGAAGTTTGTGAGAGGATTTGTTCTGTATCTGACTCAAATGGAGAGTCTTGCTGTGACATTTTCTGTCTGTGAGAGCGCCCTGATGCTGTATCTTGTGAGGTGACTGGAGCTGCTTCAGCTGCAGTGAGTGCCTGTGAGCTCTTTGTGAGGTGATTTTTATTTCTGCCACGATTTCCTCCCAGTACCATATTTCCTGTCCAAACTTTCACAGTTTGTTCCCTGGGGCAAAAAGGTTCAAATGGATACCTTTTGAGCCTGCAGGCTCCGCTTTGTCCTTCTCTTCTCTCCTCAGCGGTGTGGAGCTCTAACAATGCATGTCTGCTCTGCTAGGCTCCGCCTCCTGCCCCGTCTTTGTTTTACATTTTTATATTGTGTATGATTTATACCATTAGGTAAAAAATATTGTTTTGTTTTTCTTCAAAAAATTTTTGTTCAAAGCACAAAAAATAAAAAACGCAGAAGTGATCCAATACCACCAAAATAAAGCTCTATTTGTGGGAAAAAAAAGGACATCAATTTTATTTGGGTACAGTATCTCACATACACGCAATTGTCAGTTAAAGTAACGCAGTTCTATATTGCAAAAAATGGCCTGGTCATCAAGGGGGTAAACCTTCCGGGGCTGAAGTGGTTAAAAGTGTTAGCTGGAGTTTGGCTTCAATGAATTAGTGTATCTAAATCTGCTAGTGCATTTAATGCTTCCCTCCCCCAAGACTGACAATGCTGCTGTCCAAAGGTGCCCCCTTTGCACCTTCATCCAGAGTGTGGGCACGGGAGGTGTGTTACTGACCAGATCACCAGGTGAACACAAAGGGGGGAAAAAAGCCTAAATAAACTAATGCAGCCACCGCATCTGATTGCTAAGCTGCGATAAATGACTTTTGGTCTTGGGTTCAAGAGCCCTTTCACACTGGGGTCATCCCTGCGTTAGCGCTAAAGTGGCGCTTTTCGGCCGCTAGCGGGGCACTTTTAACCCCCGCTAGCGGCCGAAGAAGGGGTTAAAAACACCCATGTTGTGGTGCTTCTGAAGAGCTGCCCATTCGTTACAATGGGTAGGGGCGTTTTGTGAATGCTGTATACAGCGCTCCCAAACTGCCCCAAAGATGCTGCTTGCAGGACTTTTTCTAATATCCCGCAAGCGCACCGCCTCGGTGTAAAAACGCTCGGGCTTTCACATTCAGGCGACATTGGAGGCAGTTTTCAGGTGCTTTACAGGCGCTATTTCTAGCGCTAAAACGCCTGAAAACTGCCTCAGTGTGAAAGAGCTCTAATACTGATTTAAATTAAGTTAAATTCATGTAATCACCAGACACTCCTGGACATATTTTTCGCTCTTTAACACACTGTTCACCTAAACAGCCATTCAAGTTACTGTTTGATTTGACAATGAAACACTCGAGATGGAGTGCACTTGTAGATGTGGTAGGGTAATAGCACAGAGAATCTAATCCTCTGCTTTACACTGCTTGGTGTTTGTTGCAATCGACCCCAGTAGGTTAATGAACCACTTTTCTGTTAAGAGGTAGAGTGGAAAAAAAATAAAAAAGGGTCAGTGTAGATTCACACTAGAGACCACTTAAATCTTTTAACCTTTTAAGTGCTGGGAGACCTGCAATATATTAAGTGAAGGTGTTAAATGGTTTTTATTTGCTTCAGGGTTAGTAAAGGCTAGACAACTTCCCTCCCCCCTCCTTCCTCTTTAGATCAGCAAATGGCATTGCAGCTATGATGAATGAGTATTAGGGTAACTCATTTTAAGACGTACTTGATTTATTAACACCAAGGTCTCCATTTTCCGGCAGGTCAGTGCTTTACTGAAACACCCAAAGTCATTGTCAAGGTCAGGCTGTTTATGATTTTTTTTTTTTTTTTTTTTTACACAAATGTCTGAAACATATCAGCATGTGAAGTCCTGATGAGATTCAGAGGTTGGACAAAAAAGCAGTTTTGGTCTTCACAAAAAAAAAAAAAAAATCTTTAAAAGGAAAAAAATTAAAAGCTAGCGGCTGTGAGGGCCACGCTTCAATTATGACTCCCTAGTAAGACAAGGGCCTTAATGGTCAGTGTTTGCCTTCAGGGATGTTTATTACACACACAACTATTTTGCAGGAGCAGCGTCAAATCTATAAAACTACCATTAGGCTGAAA
Organism: Aquarana catesbeiana; assembly: GCF_042186555.1. NCBI lineage: Eukaryota > Metazoa > Chordata > Amphibia > Anura > Ranidae > Aquarana > Aquarana catesbeiana. The sequence continues at coordinate 105,757,846 of NC_133336.1, read as the reverse complement.
AATCAATCAAAATGCCATTAAAGTGGAATAAGTTGCCAATATTGCTGATGTGGTAGCAGCTCTTTCGATTTTCCTTCAGATTATTAGGTACAGCCTAGTAGTGACTTTGTTAAGGAAAATAAGTGTTGTTCAGAAGTAATACGTCTCTTTGGCTTCATAAAGTTTGTGGCCTCATATTTCCCACTTTATTGATTACCCATTATCATTTCTCACAAGGCGTCCTAACTCAAGGGGAAAATATAACTCTCTCTCGTTTCTCGCTGAACGGCCATGCCATTATAGATCGGGAGGAAGGTATTTCAGATGAACCAGTCTGGGAGAAAAATGAGCTGAAAATAATATGAGTGTGCCTTCCAGGTCTTAGCAGTTAGAAGTAAGAACAAAGCTTTGTCAGCAATATCCCCACCAGCCCCCCCCCCCCCCAACACCTCCACCTCCTTTTTTCTTTCTACCCTCCTCTCCTTGGTATACCAGCCCCGTACTGCTGCTACTCCATCCTTTCCCCTCTCTTACAAAACAATGAACAGCTGGAATGGAGTTCTCGTGCTATCAGTAACCTTAAAGCGTTTCTGTGCTATGAGTAATTTGCTCTGAAAGAGATAGTAGGTTAACGATTTATTCAGCTCCTAAAATTCCAAGTCCACTGCTGTGATGCTCAGAATAAATATTTTTATTCTTTGTTTTCTGGCTTGTTTTTGTCTTTCTTTTTTTTTTTTCAATTTTTTCAATTTTTTTTGTTTTCATTCCTTTTTAAATTCATTTTTGTAGTACTGGCATGCCCTGCGCACTTTACCTAAAACACTAAACCATTCAACGTAGTCGCTGCTGCTGAATTAAATTAATGTTTGAAGGCCCTATGACCTCTTACAAACGCAAATTCTTCATGCCAATTAAAACACTATGCTTTTGAGGCATGGATAACAGCAGAGACAACCAGAAGAAAGCCACACAGCTTTCCAAGTTTGTAAAATGAAAGTGCAATACTGCAACCATTTTGCCTTGCACACTTGTGAAATTGACAATTCCTGTGCTCAGACCACAGCTGCATGCACTGTTATACAATCTTCTAAAAGAAGGTCATCAACCAGCAATGTCATCTGCATAAAATCTTCATTATTTACTATAAATCCATCTAGATAGGGGGAACAATGCACACACATTTACACGTTAGTGGGCTTTAGTCATAACTACACCTTTCCAGATTGAGAAAAGGAGATGCAAACTCCATGTAGCTATTACTGTTTAGAATAAGATGAAATTGTTGCAAAGCAAGGCAAATCACAGGGATGCCCGACGCAATGCATTAACGACTCGCCGATCAGCGTACGCCGATATACGTCGGCAAAGTGGCACAGGTGCGCAAAACCATGTACCGTACGTCACTCTGTCATCGGCGACTAGCGTGCCCGCGGGTCCCGCGGACACGATGTCCGCTGGTGGCGCGCGATCGTGGCATGGAGAGGCAGAACAGGGAGATGCCTATGTAAACAAGGCATTTCCCTGTTCTGCCTAGCAACATGACAGGGATCTACTGCTCCGAGTGATCGGGAGCAGTGATCTCTGTCATGTTCTAGTGAGCCCATCCCCCTACAGTTAGAACACGCTGAGGGAACACACTTAACCGCTTGATCGCCCCCTAGTGTTTAACCTCTTCCCTGCCAGTGACATTTACACAGTAATCAGTGCATTTTTATAGCACTAAGGTGTCCTTTTATGAAAGTGCGGTAAAATACCGCTTTTCAGTTCTCAGGCATTCTCAGAGGAGATCGCTCTCCTCTGAGTGCCTGTTTATGAAAGTGTGTAGATCGCTTCTCATGTTGAGTTGAGGAGCGATCTACAAACGCCGGGAACTCCTGAGAATGGCTCCTCTCACTGTAATCTCGCGTGATATAGCGGGATTACAGTATGAGGAACCATAAAATACAAAGTGTAACACAAATCAGCACACATTATTCCCCAACATATTAATAAAATAATAAAGTTAAATTCCCCCTACACAATATACATTAACCTAATTATAAAAAAAACATTGTTTTTATCAATATTTAAAGATCATACATGTCCCTATTTAAATATGAATGGTGTATAGTAAATGAATGTAATGCACATATGTAATGCAGCTATACACCATTTATATAAATGCAAAATACATTTATAATCATTAAAAAAATAATTTTAATAAAGTATACAAGTATAAATATTTATTAATAAATTAAAATATATTTCATAATTGATAAACATAAAAATTGATAAACTGGTGCAATGCGAGAACACTGCGAATCCACTGCGGGTTCCCGCATCGCACCGACTCGCATGTCAGTTCACACTGCCATATGCGAATCACTGGGGAGTGTCAATACATTGTTAAGGACACCCCCAGTTCAGCTTGCATATCGCACTGCGAACTGACAGTCCGGACATGCGATCCGATTCTGGTCCGAACAAAAAAAAGGGTCCTGTGCGTGTTTGCACTGAATGCAGTGCGATATCAGCCATACTACCTGTACAGCTGATATCGCAACGCACAGACATCGCATGTAATGTGAATGGCAGTGTGCTGCGAATTACATGCGATGCCTGTGCGATGTCCGGCATCGCACAAGTGTGAACTGGGCCTAAAAGTTAACACCCCCAAATCAGTTCGCATATCGCAGTGTGATCTGCAAACTCGGACAGTAATCGAATCGCATGGGTGTGAACACCCATGCGATCCGATTCTGCTGTGGACCAAAAAAAGGGTCCTGTAAGAGTTTGGTCCAAGTGCAATGCAAATTTAGCAATAGTATCTGTATGCACAGAGATCGGATGTGATTTTGCACTGCAGTGCGGTGCGAATCACATCCGATCTCGGACACCGCAGCAGTGGGAACTGGCCCTAAATCATATTGCATTTGCACCAAAATGGTACAGGACCTTTTATTTGGACCCATGCGATCCGATTCCTGCACCATTACATAGTTCGCACTGCGATCTGTGAAATGATCTGGGGGTGTCATTAACTTTACATTGACACCCGCAGTGGTGCACAGATGTCAATGTAGGTGCGATGTGAAAACCCACTTAGGAATCACGCTGGTTCACGCATCGCACAAGTGTGAACCCAGCCAGAGACGTGAACATCTAAAAATAAAATATATACATATATATATATATATATATATATATACTGTATATAGAGCTATATAGCGATCTATATCTATATATATATATTATATATATATATGTAAAAATATATATAATAGATGTATCTATATATAGATATATCTATAGATAGATATAGTCTATACATATCAATAAATATCTATTTATCTATCTATATATATAGATATAGATATATACATATCTATATCTATATATATATATCTATATATATATATACGTATATATATATATATATATACACACATATATATATATATATATATATATATATATATATATATATATATATATATATATATATACATATACATATATACACACTATAAATTTCACCAGTTTCAGGCTTCTCACTCTGATTCTCCACTTCTGAAATGGTGAATCAGAAAGTGAGAATTCTGTCACAGATCGCCAGTAAGGTGCTGAGATCGCACCTTCATAAACTGGCCGTTTTTGTGAAGTCAGTTGCAAATTCTCACTGTGCTGAGATAATCAGCGGAGAACATGTTCTCCACTGATTATCTCAGTTTCATAAACTGGTAATGAGCTGAGATCAGCGGTGAGACTCGGGATCGCTGCTGATCTCAGTTTCATAAAAGGACACCTAATAGTGTCAAAAGTGACTGATCTGTCCACCGTAATTTCGCAGTCACAATAAAAATCGCATATCACCGCCATTACTAATAATAAAAAAAAAAATAATAAAAATGCCATAAATCTATCCCCTATTTTGTAGACGCGATAACTTTTGCGCAAACCAATCAATATACCCTTATTGCAATTTTTTTACCCAAAATATGTAGAAGACAAACCAGGTCTAAGATGTTTAGTAATATAATGGGGTTAAAAAAAAACTAAAATTAGCCCTTTATAGTACAAAAAAAAAAAAAAAGATAATCGCTAATGTAAGGGGTAATTTTTTTTTTACTGTAGAACTGTGAAAGTAATATTTACAATAGCGATTTGCTCTTTTTGCACTATAAAGGACTCATGTTAGCTTTTTTTAACCCCATTATGTTACTGGCCGATTATTCGATTATGAAAATAGTAATCGATTAATTTCATAATCGATTAGTTGTCGATTAATCGATTAGTTGTTTCAGGCCTACATGCTGGAGGAACTGATGGCCGTGGTCCACAATAAAGAAGAACAATTTTGCAAACGGTTCTACTGGACCAACTTTACGTTCTCCACTGACTTCCAGTCCCCTTGGTCTTCTCTGGGTTAAGTGCGTACTCCATAGTAACATATCTGAGCCATTTTTAAAAGTTGAGAGCCGCGTGCAGTGTTTCCCTACTCTAATGTCTCTGACCCCCTTCCAACCCCTCCCCCATTCTTTCAACCACCCACACCCCTTCCCATTCTTTCAACCACCCTCACCCCTCCCTTTTTTTCATCCACCCACACCCCTTCTTCTTTGTTTTTTGTTTTTTAACCCTTCTTCCATGCTATCCATTTCTGAACTCTCCCTTCATTTCATTTGACTAACAATCCGATGTTAGTACAGCGATCTCCCCTGGATCGGGAGCCAGTTTGCTGCTGGTTTTCCAGCATCTGACAGAAGCTGGGTCGGCTGCCATACACAAGGGCCAAATGTCACATGGTTTTATTGAACTGGTCGATGTTGCCCGGCGTTCGGCCTGTGTGTACAGGGCTTTAGCTGACTGTCTCTGATGTGATCTACCTTGTGCTACTTACCTTGTTTGCACACCTCTGTATGTTATATTTTCTTATCGTACATCACGGGACACAGAGCCATAGTAGTTACTAGGGATGCACCGATACCATTTTTTATACAATGAGTACAAGTACCAATACTTTTTTTTTTTTTTTAGTATTCGCCTATACCAATTGCCGATACCTACCGCAACTGTTTTGTTTTAACTTCAGCTGTCAGCAATGGTACAAAGCGTTGAAAAGTTATTTACAAATGAAATAAATTTTTTTTTTTTAATTCAGCGCTTTTTCAATGTGAAATGTGTAAATATATGTTAACCACTTCAGTACAGGACATTTATACACCCTTCCTGCCCAGACCAATTTTTAGCTTTCAGCGCTCTCACACTTTGAATGTCAATTACTCAGTCATGCTACACTGTACCCAAACCAAATTTTTATCATTTTTTTCTCACAAACAGAGCTTTCTTTTGGTGGTATTCACCACTGTGTTTTTTTATTTTTTGCAATATAAGCGAAAAAAGAGAAAATTTTGAAAAAATAAAACACTTTTTTTTAGTTTCTATTGTAGAATTTTGCAAAAAAGTAATTTTTCTTCATAAATTTGGGCCAAAATGTATACTGCTACACATAATTAGTAAAAATAACCCAAATTAGTGTATATTATTTGATCTCTGTGAAAGTTATAGAGTCTACAAGTTATGGTGCAAATCATTGAAAATTGATCACACCTGATGTACTGAAGGCCCATCTCATTTCTTGAAACCCTAACAGGCCAGGAAAGTACAAATACCCCCCAAATTACCCCTTTTTGGAAAGCAGACATTCCAAGGTCTTTAGTAAGAGGCATGTTGAGTTTTTTGAAGTTGTAATTTTTTCCCACAATTCTTGGGAAAATGAAGATTTTTTTTTTTTTTTTTACACAAAATTGTCATAATAACAAGTTATTTCTCAAACGCAGCACATGCATACTTGAAATGACACCCCAAAATAAATTCTGCTACTCCTCCTGAGTATAGCGATACCACATGTGTGAGACTTTTTTACACAGCCTGGCCACATACAGAGGTCCAACATCCAAGTAGCACCTCTAGGCGTTCTACGAGCATACATTGCACATCTCATTTGGAAAGCTGAGGACGTCATATCTGCGGACATCATATGACTATGGCTGGGTAATGAAGTGGTTAATATATATGTGTAAAAATATTCACTAACAAAGCAAACAAAAAAAAGTTTTAATTGTTTTTCGTTTATAAAATAGAAAAGAAAAAAAAGCAGGAAAATAATAATTAAATGGAGGAGAATAGGGAGATAATTAGGGCTGATTATAGTAAATTAAGGGTTATTAAGGGGTTAAACAGAGGAACAGTTGTCCATCCCTTTGATCTGAAGATGAAGAAACAGAAATATACAAAATGGAACAATGTTTCTTTTTATTTTAGTGTTTCAGGGCTGAGCAATGTTGTTAATAGACATTGCTGGCTGCTTTTTTTTTGACAGCTCCAATTACCAGACTTCTTTAACACTGGAGAGACCCACTGACAGCTCAAAGAACCGAGCCTGAACGTATCGGTTTCAGGTATCGGTGCATTTGCATGAGTACCGATACTTGTGCAAATACTCAGTATCGGCACCGATACTAGTATCGGTGCAACCCTAGCAATTACTCTGTGGGTTATAGGCCACCTTCAGGTGATGGCCACTGGCACACCCTAAGACAGAAAGTCCACTCCCTATATAACCCCTCCCACTTCTGGGAGTACCTCAGTTTTTTCGCCAGAGTCTAAGATGTTACTAAAAAGGTCTTTTTTCCTCAGCCATGATAGGATTGAAAAAAAAAAAGTTTAGCGGCTTTAATCGCATCCCAATGTGGGACAAAATGTGACAGGTTCTCTTCCATTACCCTGGACCCTCAAACTGAGGAACTAGGGGCAGGAGAAGATGAATTCCCTCAGGGGACTGTGGTGAGGCTAATGACTCCTCTTCTGAGGTGTCAAATGCGAGTGGATCAGCTTTCACAATCTGTAAGAATGATGGTGCAATTTCTTGCTGAATGGTTCGCTCCATATTTATATGTACCCTTAACTGAGTGTTTGGGTTTGCTAAAGCCTCCTCAGGCTGTGCATACCTTTCCTTTCCATTCATTGCTGGATAAGCTTTTTTTGTATCTTAGTGGATCACCCAGAAAAAACTTTTTAGATGGGGAAAAAAATGCTTTTCACACTTTATCCTATGGTGTTGACTAAAACAGGGGTATACCAGCAATTAACGCTGCTATATCCTCTGGGAATGAGAGTTTGACTTGTGTCTCGGCCTGCACTGATAGTAATTGGTTAATAGTTGAGAGACCAGTTTAAACAGGTGTTCAAGGTTATCCTGCTCAGCAGGCTCAGGATCTGGCAAGCTACTGGCAGCTTTATGTTTGCAAAAGTTGCTATAAAAGATTCTATCCTTCAGGCCTTGCGCCCTTCGCTAAGCACCATGCAAGAAGCTCCTGCCTAGTCTTCCTTTTGCGGTAGCTATTTGGGGATCGTTTGGGTAATACATTCAAAGAAATTCTAGTGGAAAAAGTACCCCTTTGCCATTTAAGAAGAGGAGTAAATGTATTTTCATTTTAAAAACCCCAGGCAGTCACGCCGGCCTCCGCAGTCAAGTTCAAAATGTAATCCTCAGGGTCAACCCCAGGGACAAAAGAGGTCTTGGGGGAGGAAACCTACAAAATACTGAAACCTCCTTATGAGGAGGCTCCCCCACTCAGTCAAATAAGGGGATCTCAAGGATCTGGCAGGAAGAGTGTCGAGACAGATGGGGGACTTCCTCAATAGCTCCAAGGTACAAACTGGAGTTCCGAGAGTTCCCGTCTCCTCGTTTTCTCAGATCAAACATTCCTAAGGATCCAGAGAAAAGAGGTCTTTCTCTCAAGCATTGGACCATCTTTTGGCAAACAATGACCATGGTGGTCCCCATGTAAGAGCAGGGGTTGGAGTTTGGTTCAAACTTTTTTTTTTCCAAAACCGAATGGACATTCTGGATCCCAAAAATCTAAATTCAATTCCTGAATATAACCACTCTTTTTTCGCATGGAGTCAATCCAATCAGTTATCTCCACCCTACAAGGAGGAGAACTTCTGGCATCAATCGACATCAAAGATGCATACCTCCATGTGCCTAATTCCTCGCTCACCAGTATAGTGAGCGAGGAATGTTCCTCCTGATGATGACACGTATGCCCTGTGTCGAACACGCGTAGGGGAGGGGCCAGGATGGAGTGTTAGGCAGCAGCAGCTATCTGTGCTGGGACGGTCTCCATAACCTCACTGCTACATCTATTACCTCATTGTTTTATCCAGATTTTATGCCTCTTCTGAGTGGTGCACTAACGCATCCTCAAAATGTGAGTACTCCCTTCTGGGGGAGAGTTTTTTATCTGACCTTGTTAATAAACACTTTTTAAACGTTATCACACCATATGGTTCCTTTCTATTTTTACCTATGATTTGAGCCTATGCTGGAGCCTGTTTTCCTGTGATCCACACTGAGCCCTGGGTGGCTCATAAGCGTTTCCTGACCCTGTCTAGCGACTTAGTCACATTCCCTAAGGTGAGCGCTTTACCTTGGGGGGGTCACCTTTTGTTTCACCATCGCATGATATGTGGCACATGGAATCGGAGCACGTTTGAAAACATCATCACTGAAGCACAGTTGTCATCACTTTCATTAAGGACTTTTGTGTTTAATATATGTCTATTTTATGATGGACGATTAAGTATATGTATTGTGTGACACTCTGCACTTTTTGGCTGGCACATGTCATTTTTCAGCTTTTGTTTGCATATATGAATCATTTATGAATTAACGTTATTTATTTGTTTATTGCACTTTTAGCACCTGGTTTATACTGATTCAGTTTGGAGCATTTTGTTGATATTACCATTTCACATGCTCACTGCACTGTTTATTTGTGCACATTAAGTTTGTTTATCTTGGGGGATATAGCACATATTGGGGTTAAATTATTTTATACTCTGTTGTATATGCACTGTATCTCTGTGTGCCAGGATTAGGGCATGGTTAGCACACTCTAGCGCATCATATTTATTTATTTATTTAATATTTCACACGCATTACAAGGCGTGATTCATGTATGCGGCTGTGTAGTGCTTACTTTTAGCACTAGGTTCATTTTGGCTTGTAGGAATTTTTCTTTGTTCACTTGCTTCACACTCTTTGGTTCGTAGCTTTATTCAGGGGGTAATGCGGCTTAAAACCTTCGGTTAAGTCACCCCTGAACCCTTGGGACTTGAATTTAGTCCTGTCGTCATTACAGAAACAGCCTTTTGAGCCGATACAACATATTCCCTTGATCCTTTTTGACAAGGAAACTAGTTTTGCTGGTAGCCATATCTTCTGCAAGAATGGTATCAGAATTGGCTGCTCTTTCTTGTAAAGAGCCATATTTAATTATTCACAAGGATAAGGTTGTATTGTGTCCTCATCCTAATTTTCTACCTAGGGTAGTCTCAGGTTTTCATTTAAACCAGGATATTGTTCTACCTTCATTTTTTTCCCAGAACCCGTTCTGCGGAAGAAAAGTCACTACATTCTCTTGATGTGGTGAGAGCAGTCAAAATCTATTTAAGAACAACTGTTCAGATTAGAAAAACTGATGTTTTGTTTGTGTTGCCTTAAAGTCCTAAAAGAGGACAGGCAGCATCTACTATTTCTAAATGCATTAAGGTGGAAAGTTCCACCTTTTCATATTAAAGCACACCCCACTAGGGCTGTTAGTGCTTTGTGGGGGTGCATCACCAAGCTTCCATGGTTCAAATCTGCAAGGCCTCAACTTGGTCTTCAGTCCATACATTTACCAGATTTTATCAGGTGAATGTAAACAGGCATAAGGATATCGCCTTTGGGCGTAGTGTGCTGCAGTCAGCAGTATAACTCCTCTAGTCTCATGTTGCCCTAATTCTGTTGTGTCTCCCTCCCCTCAGTTGGCATTGCTATGGGACATCCCACATAGTAACTACTATGGCTCTGTGTCCTGTGATGTACGATAAGAAAATAGGATTTTTATAACAGCTTACCTGTAAAATCCTTTTCTTTTGAAGTACATTACGGTACACATTGGTCCCGCCACTCTTTCTAGTATACACGTGTGTTGCTTTGCTACAAAAACTAAGGTACTCCCAGTAGTGGGAGGGGTTATATAGAGAGTGGGCTTCCTGTCTTAAGGTGTGCCAGGCATCACCTGAAGGTGGCCTATACCCACATAGTAACTACTATTGCTCTGTGTCCCGTGATGTACTTCAAAGAAAAGGATTTTACATGTAAGCTGTTATAAAAATCCTATTTTTTGTAACCTTCTCTGTTTAGACAAACTCTCATAGTGTTATTGCTCTGAACTGGTTTATGACGGTAAAATTTAAAATAAAGAATTAAAAATAAAAAGCATACTTTTGCATCCAGTGGCCCTGCTGCCTGAACATAGAAGTGTAAAAATTGCTTTGAGAGGTCTGGACGTGGCTTGTTGGCTAGGCACTACAAGATGGGAATACAGCCAGGTTGGGTCACACAGCGTAAGAGTCCATGAGAACCTACAGACTTAGGACTGTCCCTAACAACCAGGTCATACATAGTGACTGGTACCTTTATGCACTGAATTTGTAATTTGCATTGATAGTGTAATGGATTTCTATGTGTTAAGATAGAAAAAGGACATGTTTTTTGTGGCAGACTAGCAAAATCGGAATGGGTATTCAGCCCTTACCTGACATCTATTACATTGTAAAACATCCCTCCCATAAGGGCTTCCAGTCAGAACTTTTTCAGTAGAAAAGCAGCCACTGTGATAGAATGAGCCCAAAAATGCACTCGCTGGCACTAAAGAGGCAGTATATTTTTAACACCTCATTTTATGTTGCAGTGACAAAGTGTCTGAATCCAGGAGCAAGAAAATCTTAATAATGCCGCAAAGGCAAAAATTCACCTGATAAACTGATTTTATTCTGACAAAAATCTTATAAAGCAAACCAAACCCTGCATCCTTGTAAATCTATACACATTTGCTGTACGTTCTGTCAAAATCATTTTGAACGCATCTATATTGCAGTATGTCTATGAGTGTGCAAACAAGGATGTATTTATATTAGATGTACTTTTAGGCGCTTGTGTGAATATCCGCAGCTTTCATTGCTTGTTCCATTGAGTTTTTACCACGCCTAGTTAGAGTTGGTGTCATTTAGACATAACGTAGGTCTTTTGTGCTCCTGTGTAAGTGGCAAATATTTTTACTTTGTATGAAAATGACTGCATTGAGTTTGGCACACTCATGGGCCAGTGCTTGATTGATAATCATAAAATTCCTAACATGCCCGCCTTCAAATGCATTCTAGTAAGAAGAGTTACAGGAGACAAACTGAAGATAATGCAGGTGAGGGAAAATGTCCCGGGGACACAGGAAGAAAATTTATGAATCATTATTTTAGGATACAAAACTTGGAATTGTTAGGTGTTCGCTTGTTTAGACAAGTTTTGCCCTCTGAAGAGCATTTTGCAGTGGGTCACTAGAAGACGTTTGACAGGTGGCAATGAGATGTTATGTTATCACCTGTTTTGACCCCTAAAAACCTGCACAACCATGCCATAACCACGTGCATGACATGGCCCCTATTCCTTTGAATGAGTTGCGTTCTGCCCACTAAACACAACAGGGGGGATCATCTTTCCACCCCAATGTCTGCTCCCTTTGCCGCTTAGGGGAGAGGCAGTTAAAGGCTAAGTTCACCTTTAGCAACTTGTTATACCCATATTTAAGGTGTAACATGTTTCTACGAACCCTGCTCACCCCAGATTCTGCCCCACCCCGCGACAGCAGGTGGGGATTCTTCTCTCCCACGTCTGTTGTCACATTTAAAATCTGCGCATAATTCATTCACAGAGATATGTGAATGAAAGAATTACAAGTCCGGTCTCCCACCACAGTAGATGGCTTGTAGTTCTCAATGGACTACGTAAGCGCTGATCAGGGCCCTGGTCAGCATTGACACTGAGCTCTGAAATTAACAGCCCATACAGAGGTATGGACAGACAGCTGTAGGAGGTGTCTTCAAGAGACTAACAGTAAGGCTCCATGCACACTAGCATTTTTTTCTGCTCCTACAAGCTAAATAGTGTTATCCTGTGTCCATACTACTTAAGGCCATTAGCGTTTTTTGAGCTTCAGGAGCAGAATTTTATTTTTTTAATTTTTTTTTTAGAGTTACTTGGAGCGTTTTTTCCAGCAGAAATGCTGTTAAACACTTCTAAAAGCGTTTTTTTTCCCCTTTTTCCTGCAAAAATGGCAATAAAATGCTAACGCTGATAAAACGCTACTACAAAAAGCTATTACAGCGTTTTTTATCCAGTGATTTGTCCAGCATTTTTCAGCTTAAAAAAAAACCCTAGTGTGCATGGAGCCTTAACAAACAGAAAAGTTTCCACTGCACTTGGGTTATTTTTTCTAATCAGCAGCTAGCATAAATTGTAGGTGACAACTGAAACAAATATAAAAGAAAATGCAGCGCTAAAAGGTTCAGTCAAAAAAGCTCACAGAAACTAGAAAATCCCAAAGTAAGTGACACAAGCAAATGACAAAAGTTCATGAATATAAAAGTCCATAACTCCTCAAGGGACACCCAAAGTTTGTTGCAGATAAACTGTAGGTGAAATTATTTTCCACCACTGACACCATAGCACACCGGGCCTCTTATAATGGGATATCAACCACTAAATTATAGGTGGTCTATAAGCGCTCCAACACTCCTCTGGCTGGTCCTTGTTCATCAGTCATCATACCAAAAAAGATGCTGTTGGCCCTTCTCAGAAAGTCCACCCAACAGATCCAGTGTTGTCCCGCTGAAATCCTCTTCAGGTTTGCCACCGCTCGGTTCTATGCCACCATGTTTTCTGTGCCTAACATTGCACCCGTGATCATGGGTACGGTGTACTGCAGACTTCTGAAAAAAAAAATATATATATATATATATGTACATTTTTTCACTTGCAAAAAGACATGCATTTATTATTTTTTAAACAAAAGTGAACACAGCCCTTAAGGAGTGGTAAAAAAGCTGCTCAACCCTGTTTTTTTTTTTATCGCTCTCCAACCACAACTGTAAACCTAGCCTTTCGCATATTAAAACCAAACCTTTTTTTTTTTTTTTTGCTGTCACCCCATCAAAGACATTTACTTTCTTTTCATGTTCCAGAGACAGAACAGGAAGTAAAAGGAAATGTCTCCAAAGCGAGAGGAAATCCCCTCTTAATTGTCACCAGAACAGGTGTTCTCTTTACCCACTTGAGTCCCTGGCCTTTTTTTTAGTACATAAGTTGATCGGTAGATCAACTTCTGTTCAACCAGAGTGCCATTACATAGATTGAAATTCAGCTGGTCCCTGCTGAGCTAGCTTGATTTTGATCCTTGTATGCCTGGCTTAACAGGAGGAAGTGCTGTGTTGTCACCTGTGATGTCACATCCCTTCCAGTATAAATGCAGAAAACACTGAAGCTTTGTTTTTACGGTAATGTGCGAAGGAGCTGCTATGGAGCTTTGTGTAGCAAGATCAGAAGCCCAGTAGCTGACCATTTGCAGCTCCTAGGCTTAGCGCTGAAACTGGACTGTCCCTAACAGCCAGCCATTCAAGTGCTAGGGGCTGCAGGGGCCTGCAGGGGCCAATGAATCTGGGTGCATTTTAGGTGGTAAAAGATTTTCCTTCAACGTCTTTCCTTGTGACAATCAAAATTTGTGGATTTCCCCTCAATTTTTGTAGCAGAGAAATTGATCACCAGAACAAATCGAGGGAATGTATCTTCCCAGTAGACACATACAACAATTATTAACCACACAGGGGTGCAACAACTTCTCACGTCTTCATCCAAAACTAGAAAGAAAAGTTTGGCTTTATGAACGTTCCGTTGTAAGCTTCTTAGTTCATGGTTTCTTAAAGCGGAACTTCAGTCATTTTTTTTTTTTCATCTTGCTATTAAATCTTCTGCCCTTGTTTTAACTTTGGATAGTAAAACTTTTTTTTTTTCTGCCAGTAAAAACCTTATACAGCCCACTTCCTGTTTCTTGTCTGGTAAAAAGCCTAGGCTTATATGACATCATGCACAGCTCTCTCTCTCACTCTCATGAGAGTTTGCCAGGAAAGGAAGGGGATGAGTCATAAGAGGGCCAATGAGAGCTGCAGGGCTGGAGGTGTGGGTCTGTGGAAATCCAGGAAGTGAACAGGCAGCAGCTTCAGCTGCCCACAGTTAAAATGGATGCAGTCAGACTCAGTGGAGGGAGATTTCTGCAGCATATTTGGCAAGTACAGAATCACAGTATATATAACATAATATGCAAAGTGGTTGGAGGGAAGCTTCAGAATGGCAAAGATGTTTTTATTACAAATTATGTGAACAGACTGCAGTTCCTCTTTAAAAAAAAAATAAAAAAAGTACATTTACAGCACAGTTTCTATAAATGTAAATACAAGTGCTTGTTTTATTCCTTATGGGAGGTAGACAAGAGCTCTTAAATGATTAAAAAGCAGTTGTGCGAGTTTAATTGAACTTAAAAATACCAGCCCACTGACAGTTATCTTTGTAGATGAGTCAAGAAAATCTGCAAAATATGAATGTCTTCTTTCCTGGCAACTTATTAGCTTAATGAGTAAGATATTAAACATATTTATGTCATAAGCAGCTCTGTTCCTTTCTTCTTCAAAAGATGTTTTCCTCTCTAGATGGGTTCTTTGGTCTACAGATTATTTGTTTATGAAGTGTCTTCAGCTAATACAGTTATTGACCAACTAAATCCTATAGTCATCAGACCATTTCATGTAATAAGTCAACATTTTTTTTTTTTCTTTTTTTTTTTTTATTTGCTAATTTATACATCCATACAACCTGGGTAAAGTAAAAGAAAACAATTAAAAAGGCTTTGATTACTGTAATAACCTCTATACTGCACAGAGGCTGTAGATTTTGGTGCATTGAAGTCCTTTATGTATAAATTAACCCAGTCACTAAATGTTATTTAGGTTTTAACATGTCAGTGCTATTTTTACAAGTATATTTCAGTATTTTTTAAATGTGCTAACCATTTCACCTCTGAAAGATTTACCCCCCTTCCTGACCAGGCCATGTTTTGCTATACGGCACAGCGTTACTTAAACTGACAATAGCGCGGCTGTGCGACACTGTACTCAAATAAATTGTATGCCCCCCCACAAATAGAGCTTTCTTTTGGTGGTATTTGCTCACCTCTGTGTTTTTTGGGCTAGAAACAAAGAACGACCGACAATTTTAAAAAATATATATATTTTTTTACTTTCTGCTCTAAAACATATGAAAAAAATGTAAAAAATCTAATTTCTTCATCAGTTTAGGTCAATGTGTATTCTGCTACATATTTTTGGTAAGAAAAATCCAGATTTGCGTATATTGATTGGTTTGCGCAAAAGTTATAGCGTCTACAAACTATGAGTTATTAAAAAGACATTTTTTTTACTAGTAATGGTGGCGATCAGTGACTTATTGCAGCACTGCGATATTGCAGCGGACACATCAGACACCTAACTGACACTTTTTTGGGACCAGTAAAATTATTACAGTGATCAGTGCTAAAAATATGCACTATCACTGTACTAATGACACTGGCAGGGAAGGAATTAACATCAGGGCTGATCAAAGGGTTAACTGCGTGCTTAGCTAATGTTTCAGTGTAGTGGGGGAGGTGCTTTTACTACTGGAAGACATATATCGGTGTTTCTGCTTTACAGGAACGCAGGATCCATGCCTTGTACTGGTAGAATGACAATCTGCCTTGTTTACAGCAGACTGGCATTCTGTCATTGTAATAAACGATCAGTGGGTGCCAACGGAGATTGGGTCCGTGGGACCTGCTGTGTAAAATCACAGCGTGAGCAAGTTGCCGGCGGCATACACTCGCACCCAATACCCGAAAGTGCAGAAATACGTATCTATACGTGATTCTGCATGGCACAGCCACCCTGTAGCAGTAAATCTGCTATGGGGTGCTCGGCCAGCGGCTAAAGTAATACTAGGCGATCCTGCCATGGAGGTCTTTGTTCAAGCACTTCCTTTTTTAGGGTGACATCGCTCTGTCCTTTCCTCTCAGTTGTGTTCCTCTATTGTACTGTCACTTATGCCATACAAACATCACTGGAGTGTATGCATGTAGAAAGGAAGTGTCTGCGAAGAGACTGCAGGAGATCAGTAGTACTGCAAAGCAACAATGGATGACAAAAGGTGGCAACAAGTATTTTGAAAAATGAATGATTCACACTGCTTTAAGGTTCACATTAAAAAATAAAAAACGTTTTGTTTCCAATTTTAATTATAATTTATTATATTTTTTAAACATTCACATTTAATCAGTACAACCATATATTATGATAACTTGCATGTTAAATGTAAAGTATGTACTGGTAGACATTAGCATACCATCTATGGTAACAGTTGGCACATGTCCTTTAATAGAACCTATTTTTCCATAGTGCAAATCGTGTCTAGGTTAGTCAGGCAGTGAGTATCATGAGCAATGTAAAAACTTTTACAAAAAAAAAAAAAAAAGAGAATACGAAGACAGTTTGAAACTTAAAGTAGATCTAAACCTGATCACTAAAATCTTATACAAGCTTCAACATGCTTAATATAATTTTTAAAAGTTGTTTTTAAACTTTTGAAAGCTTAACTATGCCAAATACTATTTTGTAAAAATAAATCCATGCTAATGAAGTGTGCGACCCATGCGTCTAGGTTAGAAGGCCATGTACAGCTGTGCTTTTCACATGCATACAGTACAATCAGCGCTGAACGTCCAATGCTGAGGGTTTAAGTCCCAGCTGAAGTACTCATGGTGGGTTGCTTGCACTCCAGCTCCTGCATTCAGTAAAAATTCTGCATACTTTTCAACGAATGCAAAATGCTCTGTGATTGGAGGCGGGGAGATTGTGACCATCATCTGCCACACCTCTAATCACAGAGCGCCTTTCATTTGTTAAAAATAATGCAAAATGTTTACTGAATGTAGGAGCTGGAGTGTAAACAACCCACTGTGATCTGAGTAGTCCAGACAGAACTGTAAGGACTTGGGACTGCAAAGTCGCATGACAAATCGTACCTCATGATTTCCAATGAGTACCGTTTATATTTGTGCGACTACAAGTCGCAGAAACTTCAAAGTAGTCCCTGCACTACTTTAGTCCGACTTTGATGCGCCTTGAGCTCCATAAAACTCAAGATTAAACAGGCATTGCTTCAAGTCACGTCAAAGTCGCGTGACTTTCAGGTCGTGCAAGTGTAAAAGGGGCCTAACTCTCAGTGCAGGATGTTCTGCACTGACCGCACTGTACAAGGTGAGTGAAAGTCAGAATTGTACATAATGCTGCAGCCTAGACGAATGGGACACCTAATTAGTGTCCCCCATGACTCCAGAATTTCATCTGTCTTTATCAGCTTGTAAATTTGCATCTCCGTGTTGGGAACAGTTGGAGAGCTTAAACCCCTTATATGGTTCCTCTTGTATATTTCTTAATATTTCAATGGCATTTGTACCTGCTCTTAAACTTGTAAACTTCAATAAGATAGTTTGAACAGAAAAAATGTACCTTTGATAAACTATAACCTGTTAATTCCTGCCATGAAGGTCCATGCTCAGACACCTACTGTTATGGGGTGACGACCTCTCATTTGTGCTACTTTGTTGTGACCCTTTCTCAGTCAACCCTGACAGACTATGAGTGGCCATGCCAACACATATTGCAAAGCCATGGCCGCTTGTTATAGCTACTGTATCAGGAAGCCTTTCCAAAGCAATGATATACAGCTGACGCTGGAGCACGTAACTGGGAAGAGGTTAAAATAGTTGGAGAAGATCAGCAGCATTGATTCAAAAAATCATTAAAAAAAAAATGAATGACAATATTTTATTGAATATTTTATTTTATTAATTAGTATACACTCTTGGGGGTGGTGGAAGGATTGGGCTAATCCTTGCACATCATCTCAGGTGGTGGTAGTAATAAAGCAACACTTCTTCATGACAGCTCAGTATATTTCATTATGGCAGATTCACTTTGGAAATTGGTCCCACTATATAGTATTTAAAAAATGTTCTACCTTCTTCTGCCTCCACATGCATTATTTGGCTAATTGTAGTCCAGCAAGGGAAAATACAGTGATTCCTACAGAGAACCGTTGTATTTTTATTTTACTTACTATGCAACACCAGATTTTACCAGCAGATGGTGTGACATGTGAAATCTTTAACTGAAACACTCTCTTAAAGCAGAGTTCCACCCACATTTTTAAGTCCTCGACATCCCAAGCTGCTTTGTGTGCTTAAAACGATTTGGCATAGATTTTTTTTTTTTTTTATATTCACTGTTATATTTGTGAATGAAATATTAATTTCCTCCTTTCGGCCGCGGCCGAGCACATCATTTCTGGTCTGCAATGCCTCCTGGGAGATGTTTGTCATCAATCCCAGGAGGCAAAAGGGCATCGCTGGGCCATAGCATCACGTTATTTCAAAACTGGAAATGACGCAATGCAAGGCGGCAGCCAGCGCCATTTTAAATAAGGGCAAACAGGCTTTTGTTGCCATTGTTGTGCTAGCTTCCAAAGCAGCGAGATCAGCAGCGGTGGATACGGTCGATTCGTGTGGAGGATAAGAAGGCAAGCATCTATTTGCTGTTTGAGAGCGGTAAGCACGTTTGCCGTTCCAGGGGGACACCACAGCATGTGCAATTATTGAAGAAAAGGGCAGTGTGATGGGTGCAGTGTCGGGGCAATGTTATGAGAACAGTGGCAGCATAGGGCATAGCTAAGGGGCGGCAACTTCCTCTGACACTGCCATTGCTATGGAAACTTGACCTGCAACCTGTTACACTGCTTGTGCTGCACTGAGCATGTGCGAGATCCAGGAAGATATACAGTCTGGCTTCAGATGCCCACACTTGAGATGGCCACGGCCTGCTGGAAGTTTATAAAGTAACAAACTAATGCTATAAACTAACAAAAGGGACCTAATTTACAGACTAACATTACTAGAATACATTAAGCTTGTGTATTATAGGGGTATTTTTATTTAAAAATATCATTTCGGCCGAAACACTGCCGAAACCTGAAAACCTGGGTTCCTGAATTGCTATTTTAAAGTTCACGTGTTGTGCTTAGGACTGGATTTTCATCATTGGAGCTTGTATTCGTGTGATCTTTAGTGCCTAAATGATAAGTTCACCTTTTATTTAACCACTTCAGCCCAGGAAGAATTGGCTGCTCAATGACCAGGCCATTTTTTTGCGATTCTGCACTGCGTCGCTTTAACTGACAATTGCGCGGTTGTGCGACGCTGTGCCCAAACGAAATTGACGTCTTTTTTTTCCCCACAAATAGAGCTTTCTTTTGGTGGTATTTGATCATCTCTGCGTTTTTTATTTTTTGCGCTATAATCAAAAAAAAAGCGCCAATTTTGAAAAAAACACAATATTTTGTACTTTTTGCTGTAATAAATAGCCCCAATTTTTTTTTTAAGAAAAGCTATTTTTTTCCCCTCAGTTTAGGCCGATATATATTCTTCTACATATTTTTGGTAATAAAAATCACAAAAAGCGCATATTGATTGGTTTGCGCAAAAGTTATAGCGCCTACAAAATAGGGGATAGATTTATGCCATTTTTATTATTTTTTTTTTTTTTTTACTAGTAATGGCGGCGATCTGCGATTTTTAGCGAGACTGAGACAGTATGGCAGACACATCGAACACATTTTTGGGTCAATTGACAATTATACAGCGATCAGTGCTATAAAAATTCACTGATTACTGTATAAATGTCACTGGCAGGGAAGGGGTTAACACTAGAGGGCAATCAAGGGGTTAACTGTGTTCCCTAGGTGTGTGTTCTAACTGTGGGGGAGGGGACTGACTATAGGAGATGAGAGATCGTTGTTCCCAGCTCGTAGGAACTCCACGATCTACATCTCCTCTCAGAACAGAACAGGGATTTGTGTGTTTTTCACACACTCATCCCTGTTCTGCCTCTCGTACCTGCGATCGCTCGTGGCCGGCGGTCATCGCAACCGCCGGTCATGAGCATCGGCACCCCCGCTGTGCAGCAGGCATGCGCACGCGCCTGCTATCCCGCTTAAAGGGACCGACGTATAGCTACAACGGTTCACGGGATCGTACTGACCTGCCGCAGTATGACAGTGGCTGGTTGGCAAGCGGTTAAAGAAAAAAACGATAAAGGCACATCTTTTTGGAGGTAAAAAATGTGCATTTTATTATTTTGTTTTACACTGGAGCCTGCAAAGCATTGCACCCGTGGCATTGCAATGGGTGCAATGCCAGGATCCTGCTGGCTCCCACTACACTGCTTGTTTGTACCTTCGATGTGGGCAGGCAGTTACAGGAAGAATCAATGAACTATGTGAATAAATGATGTTACTATGTGGGTGGAGCCCCACAAGGCCACACTATTTTTAAATTGTGACAGTGGGTGTAGGGAGAGGATCCTCTGCCCACTATCACAGGGTGGGGTGAATGAACGGAAAGAAGCTAGAACATGTTACATGTTCCACCCTAAATACGGGTGGAACAAGTAGCATGTTCCAAAAGTGAACATAGCCTTTAAGGGAACACCCCTCTGCTTGGATCACCTATTGTACATTGGTTTTATTTATTTATTTTACTGGTCCTTCCCTAGCTGAGATTTTTGTGACTCTGTAAATAAGTTTGTATGAGATGACAGTATTTTTGATGATGGTAAAAAATGTTAGATCTATAACTGTACTGGAAAATTCTACCTATTTACCCCACAGCCTATAGACACAGGCCTATTGTGGCTAATATTGGATCCTTCTCCTGTGTTTTGGTATGTTAACAATCCTGTTTTACATACAGATAAGTAGGTTAATAGCCTGAGCATTAGACAGTAAAGTTACCTGTCTGCTTTACAGTTGCTGGAAATTATTAATTTGCAACAGAAACCACTTGAGGGTCTTTTATTTTAGGCTGTTTATAGTCAGTCAGAGATAAATAGATTTTCCTAGTGGCAAACCCTTTTCATTGAAAGCCCATGGAAAGAATTTGTCTGTACAATGTGAGATGGGAATATCAGTAAAGCACACAGGGTTGTGCCCATGCTATTGATTATGATGAAAAACCTGCACATGTAACATGGCTTTCTTATGTACAGATACAACTAAGAATGCTACTAAATAGAATGAATAAATTAATAAATCATAAGCACATATTAATATGGTGTATATGATTACATTCTTGTATTGTGCAAATTGGAATACCAAAAACAAAATCTGTGTATATTAATGCCTTACAAACGACTTGCGCCTTTTTTTTCCCCCCATTGTATTGCAGTGGGTTGAGCGCTGATGTTATGTATAAAGAATATCATAACAACAAATCAGATTGCAGCTGTCATTTTGCAATACAAGTCAGAGAATGAACACAAATGCATGTTTGGCTGCTGCGGACAAATGTTTCCTTTTTATTTACTGTTAATGTGAAGCCTAGTAGGATATAACGCTCACTAGGGCAGAATGATCAAGCAAAGGTGGACTGAGAATCCAGTACCTGCACCTATTTGTGCAAATCAGTGAGGGTTTTATCTCACATTAAGTGTACCATGCACTTGTGTTAAAAAGTATCCTGTTCTATTTGTATTGCTTCCTTTCTGTTAAATACCTGTTGATCTTGTCAGCCTCCCTGCTTTCCTATTTCAAACTCACCATGCTAGGCATGAGAGCACATCCATCTCATCATGGTCAGTTTTCTGGCTATGCTTGGAGAATAGCCCAGCCTACCTTTCCAGCAATGATCAGACTTGTGCTGACATGCTCTCCTGCACAGCTATTCACTGGGAAGATCTGTGTAATGTTGTTTCTCCACCTACCCAAGCACACGTTTTGCCCCTCATTTCAGATTTAAACTGAATGGGTTTGATTTACACGGTAAGGGTTTACATGTAGTTTGACTGCATTAGCAGCTGCCTTCTGCAGCCTAATATTATGGCCAAATACACAGCTGTTTTGACAGGCAAAACTTGCATGAAACACTTCATGAAAATAAAATGGTGTCAGCCCCTTCCTGTCCTTTTGGCCAGTAAGGAAGCCAGTAGGAATGTGTTGGGGGGGGGGGGGGCAGCAAGATGCCCATCATGCAACCATAAACGCAGTGACATAAAAGCTGCTGACGTTAGAACTGAGTACCTGCAGCTGTTTGTTTTTTTGAAAGACAGGATCCTTTTAAAACAACCATATATAAGATCTCACCATGGTTATAATATAATATTGCTTGTTTTGCCACCAGCAGGAGATAAATACGTTTTTTTCTAGTGATGAACCCTTTTAGCGAATAAGCTAAATGTTGTCCATTTTTTTCACAAATCAGAATAAATATTCCATCTTTATTAAATTTTTAATTTAACAGTAAAATCGGGCAAATGCAGCAAACGTAGCGTAGTTACAATGCCTTGAAAAAGTATTTATACCCCTTGAAATTTTCCACATTTTGTCATGTTACAACTAAAAATGTAAATGTATTTTATTGAGATTTTATGTGATGGACCAACACAAAGTAGCACATAATTGTGAAGTCGAAGGAAAATGATAAATGGTTTTCAAAATTTCTCTCAAATAAATATTTGAAAAGTGTGGTGTGCATTTGTATTCAGCCCCCGTGACTTTGATACCCCTAACTAAAATCTAGTGGAACCAATTGCCTTCAGAAGTCACCTTATTAGTAAATAGAGTCCACCTGTGTGTAATTTAATCTCATTATAAATACAGCTGTTCTGTGAAGCCCTCGGAGGTTTGTTAGGGAACCTTAGTAACCAAACCGCATCATGAAGGCCAAGGAATACACCAGACAGGTCAGGGATAAAGTTGTGAAGAAGTTTAAAGCGGGGTTAGGTATATAAAAATATCCCAAGCTTTGAACATCTCATGAAGCACTGTTCAATCCATCATCCAAAACGGACAGGCTGGACAAGGAGAACATTAATCAGAGAAGCAGCCAAGAGGACAGTTGTAACTCTGGAGAAGCTGCAGAGATCCACAGCTCAGGTGGGAAAATCTGTCCACAGAACAACTATTAGTCATGCACTCCACAAATCTTACCTTTATGGAAGAGTGGCAAGAAAAAAACCATTGTTGAAAGAAAGCCATACGAAGTCCCATTTGCAGTTTGCGAGAAGCAATGCGGGGGACACAACAAACATGTAGAAGAAGGTGCTCTGCTTTTTGGCCTAAAAGCAAAATGCTGTGTGGTGGAAAACTAACACTGCACATCACCCTGAACACACCATTCCCACCGTGAAACATGGTGGTGGCAGCATCATGTTGTGGGGATGTTTTTCTTCAGCAGGGACAGAAAAGCTGGTCAGAGTTGATGGGAAGATGGATGGAGCCAAATACAGGGCAATCTTTGAAGAAAACATGTTAGAGTCTGCAAAAGACTTGAGACTAGGGCGGAGGTTCACCTACCAGCAGGGCCGCGACCCTAAATATACAACCAGAGCTACAATGGAATGGTTTCAATCGAAGTAAGAATATCACAGTTAAAGTCCAGACCTAAATCCATCTGTGGCAAAAATAAAAAATTGCTGTTCAGACATTCTCAATCCAATCTGACAGAGCTTGAGCTATTTTGCAAAAAAGAATGGGCAAAAATTACACTTTTTAGATGTACAAAGCTGGTAGAGACATCCCCAAAAAGACTTGCAGCTGTAATTGCAGCAAAAGGTGAATCTACAAAGTATTGACTTAGGGGGGCTGAATACAAATGCCTGCCACACTTTTCACATATTTATTTGTAAAAAAAAATTGAAAATCATTTATCATTTTTCTTCCACTTCACTATTATGTGCCACTTTGTGTTGGTCCATCACATAAAATCCCAATAAAATACATTTATGTTTTTGGTTGTAACATGACAAAATGTGGAAAATTTCAAGGCACTGTATATGCTGGCTCCTTAGTAAATCTGTCTGAGATAATAGGCGTTGCCTCTGTGTGCCATGGAGAATAAATCCCCAAGCTTTCTTTGTTAAAGCAAAGTTAGACTTTACCAACTTTCTAATGGAAGTTCTCTACTTGAGATAAATGAGTATCATTTTCTTTTGCAAAGGAATTGGTATAAATTATATAGAAGAAGATTCATCTTTGGTATAAAGAGGTTGCATGCATTAAGTACATTGTTATTTAAATTGTTCAATATGTTATCATTTTTCCATGTGTGCTGTGTTTCCTCCAGTTGCCCTTGTAATAAATAATCAAGTGCACTAGCCTGTCTTTAGAAAAACAGCAATGGCCTTTTTGCCTCTTGGGAGGTGACTTTGATGCCTCTGAACATGTTTACAAAAGTGAATTGGCGATTATCTTAGGAAATCAGAAAACAAGTCTTGTTCCAGGCTTAAGTAGAATGTACGTTTGCCTATTCCTAAGAGGTTGCAAAAAAGAGGTCACACTAGATCCCAGTCTCTTGACTCTGGTACTTTTATGTACTAGGGTCAAAGGTCATATTCTTGGAATTTAAGATGCGTGTGTTGTCTGTAATTACTATTACATCCATTTATTGCAATTCCATCAGCATGCCATTTTTCACACACAGCAAATCCTCACTAAATTACACATATTTGTCCAAGCTGATTTAGTTGTTACCTGTGTTTATCAAATCTGTAAAGGTTTGTTGCATAGAAATAGCTTACATGCTTTTCTAGGATAACACTGTCTGGAAAAAAAAGGGGGGAGAGGTTGCCTAGTATAAATAATAGTTGTGTAACTGTACATGTCAGGAAGCACTGTAGGTCAAAATGTCATTTCATTATTGGTTTAATATGCATGTTTTGTTTATGGACGGTCATTCTTGATAAAACTAATTCCACAGATGCTGCATCATCCAAGCTTCAGTGCCTTTTAGTTTGTTTTAGGGCCTCATGAGTCAAACAAGCTAAAGGTACCTAACCTAACATGATTTTTGGGGGATGAGTGGGTATCTACACAAGAGAGACCTTGCTAAGGCAGAGCAGTTTTCTGGATGGTCTCCATTAGTAACTCATTACAGCCGCAGAAGGACATCACATTCTTCCTCTACCCAGAGTGCTTTATCTGTCAATGAACAGGACCTCAGTGGACTATGGGTTGTCACTAATCCACTGGTGCCTCCCCAGGTCGATAGCAAATGACAACTCATCTCTCTTCTTCTACAAAGGGGGGGACATTCTCTTTAGCAGGCCACCAGATCTGGTAGACTCAATCTTTTCAGATCTCAACCATCTCTGCACACTTATGCCCCGTACACACGGTCGGACTTTGTTTGGACATTCCGACAACAAAATCCTAGGATTTTTTCCGACGAATGTTGGCTCAAACTTGTCTATCATACACACGGTCACACAAAGTTGTCGGAAAATCCGATCGTTCTGAACGCGGTGACGTAAAACACGTACGTCGGGACTATAAACGGGGCAGTAGCCAATAGCTTTCATCTCTTTATTTATTCTGAGCATGCGTGACACTTTGTCCGTCGGATTTGTGTACACATGATCGGAATTTCCAACAACGGATTTTGTTGTCGGAAAATTTTATATCCTGCTCTCAAACTTTGTGTGTCGGAAAATCCGATGGAAAATGTGTGATGGAGCCTACACACGGTCAGAATTTCCGACAACAAGGTCCTATCACACATTTTCCGTCGGAAAATCCGACCGTGTGTACGGGGCATTAGTCTCTCTTTATCCTTTGTCAACCCATTTCATTTGTAGTTGCCAGTACTACCTTCAGATGGGTCATCTTTTATTTTGGATATTTGGAGTTCTCACAGCTGCAGCTTGTTAAATATAAACATTTATTGGAAAGCTTCTTTTTAAAGGCACAAAACATTAGTTCCTTTTTAGTTTCACCATTCATATAGCAGTCTTACATTATCAGCAGTTGCAACCACAGAAGCACTCTTTAGGCCATTCACTGTGCCTAGACCTGAAACTCTCCCTTCTTGCTTCAGCTCTGTAGAGAAGGAAAATTCAAGTGACCATGGCCAGTAGTGCCAAATGCCCATTGAAAAGGGGAACCCAAACACTATCCTAATGGCGACTCCTGCAGTTTTTCTCAAGATGTCCTAGAGAAGTTCCTACATCTCTGATCACTACTACACTAAAGCCACATACACTAGCGTGTCGTCTCTTAATTAACTAAAGTGTGTTTCCTTATTATAATTGATTTAAAATGCTGTACCTGTTGGATGCCTGTAGACTTGTACCCTAGTTGCATAGATCATTTTTAATTCTCAACCTTTTTTCAGTCTAATTGGAGTATGTATGAGTAAGTTACAGCATACCAACAAACATTTTGTGCTTACATATTCTGTTTTCTTTCAGCCACAAAACCTGTCTTGAATAGCATGCTGCGTGATCCATCCTTAATCCCAGATGCTGTCCTCGCCAACCAGGTACAACAGGTAATAACCCAACACTGTGCCAAGGAGAGAAGCTACTTCACTCTCTAATTATGATTGCTGTAAAATAACTGAGATTACAAAGCATCCTAAATGTCACTGCATAACTTGCCCCAGGAATGTTTCATATTTTTAATTGCTGCATTTTGTGTCGGCAATAACTGCGTGTGATCCTGTTTATCATGTCACATAGAGGGCTCTTTCCCTTGGGATATTTAATGTTCAGTGCTGCTTAGTTGTGATGTCTGGTGCTTCAGGTTAAGATTATGCAGTTTATTTCATATACTATAGATAGTTTGGATTTGTTCTTTTTCATATAAAACATACATATTGTATATCTCTTCCCTTTCTCGTCGGAGAGTGAGTATGATTACTTAGCCTCTGTTGTATATTAAAAGAACATTAGATTTGTTTAAGGTCTTTTTTGACCATATAAATATTTTGCACACATGAGAGAGCACGCAGCACCCAATCCCCACCCAGCAGAGCTGCACTAAGTGTAGATACATATTAGGCATTGAGGCAGCCGATTATAGCAAAGAGTAAGAAAGTGTCAGACAGTGTGATATAGTAACAACCTCTATGCTTGAGGCCCCAGGCCTATAAACATGCTGTGACTATTACAAGGTAGTCCAACTAATCCTGCTAGAATTTTTTATTTACTTTACTTAACATGTGGGAACCCTGGAAACACCACAAGTGAGAACAGGGCCAGAAACTCTGACAGCGAGATCTTCCAACTAGAGTCCCAAAGGGTAAAAGAAGCTAGCAAATGCCATCATTGACTAGATTCTACCTTAACCTCCCTGGCAGTATGATTATGTCAGATTTTTGCGTCTCTAAGCGGTACATTGTTTTGCTTAGAAATTAGGGTTTTTAAATTGTAGGCCTGTAATTCTTAGGAATAACTCACTTAAATCTGATCTGTCCAAACAAGAGTCTAGTGGACATCCCAGGTATGATGAAGTTTGAAACACAAAATCATAAATTATAATATAATAAATAACTATAAATAAGTATCAAAAATAATAATATAATAATAACAAAATGTATTCAATAATGTAATCAAATCAAAAACACTGAAACTTTCTCAGTTGCAGAATTGTTGCTGTCGTCACTTTTAGTGTTTGATGGCGAGTTTCCTCACTCTATTCTGCAAGTGTTCTAATTTACTATCACTGTTTTCTAGCTGGTCTAAAACCACTTTTGACGTAAAGGGGTGCTTTTTGGTTGCCATGGACAATCTCAAGTTTCCAGGCAGAAAGAACAGTATATATAATATAAAAGTGCATGCTGGGCACTGGACAAAGCACTAGGAACAAAAGGGAGGTGAAATGATTTGATATAGTAATCTAATCTTACAGATTACAGTGTACTGTATGTTTCACTATTTTGAATTTGCCGCCAGGCTCCACCCCCGTGCGTCTCAACGCTCGCAGGGAATGGAGCCTGGCACAGTAATACATCGGGTGGAAGACACAGCCCACAGGCACAGTGGGAGGATATCGCAGGATCCTGGGGACAAGGTACTCTGTAAGTAACTTTGCCTGGATCCTGCGATGCAATCCCGAGTGTGGCTTGGGGTTACTGCTTTTGGTAATGAAAATTCCCCCCCGAGCCACACTTGAATTACTGCCAGGGAGGTTAATTAAAATATAAATTTTGAATGGGATGACCCACTAATGGTAAAATTATTTTGCTCAAAGAGTTCACCTTTTCATAAAAATGAATCTGGCCCTTATTACATTCTTTATAACGTTTTTATATTCCATTTTTGGGGGGATGGCTGGTAAGAATTTTTCATGGACAGTCTGCTGTAAAAAAAGAAAAGCACTTATTCAGCTCTGTAGAAGTAGGGATTGTGGAAAATGCCTCCTACTAATGTAAATGCACAGCAGAACCCTCTAAGCTGCTAGAAAACAACTGTAATCTAACTTTACAACCTTTGGTGTTATCTTTGAGGAATTGAGGATGAATTACTTCACAGTACATGCAGCTAAACAGGTCAGGGTTGGCTTGTTTTAAAGCTCTTTTACTATTTATTAAGAATATGTAAATCATGTAATGTCCTTAATCAGTATTTGTTTTTTCTGCTAATCCCATAATTTTGTTTTGTTTTTAGTGCATTATTAATGACTGTTGCAATGGACCTTTAGTGGATTGCATCAAACAGTATCCTTTAAGATCCAACCTCATTCCTGAAATAACAAAACATATATGTGGCATGGTTTTGTTCTATACTCACTAGGGTCATGGCCCTTTGAAATATCTCCATACAAGGCTATTCAAATGTAGAGTGTTGGAAAATACTCTGTGTTAAAGGTAAAGAAAACCCCCAACTCGGCTTTCAGACCCACTGGGATGTTATATCTAAATTAAAGTGATTCTAAAGGAAGAGGTTTTTTTTTTTTTTCTTAATGAATTCTATGCATTCTAATAGGGCGTACACACGGTCGGACTTTGTTCGGACATTCCGACAACAAAATCCTAGGATTTTTTCCGACGGATGTTGGCTCAAACTTGTCTAGCATACACACGGTCGCACAAAGGTGTCAGAAAATCCGATCGTTCTAAACGCGGTGACGTAAAACACGTACGTCAGGACTATAAATGGGGCAGTGGCCAATAGCTTTCATCTCTTTATTTATTCTGAGCATGCGTGGCACTTTGTCCGTCGGATTTGTGTACACACGATCGGAATTTCCGACAACGGATTTTGTTGTCGGAAAATTTTATCTCCTGCTCTCCAACTTTGTGTGTCGGAAAATCCGATGGAAAATGTCCGATGGAGCCCACACACGGTCGGAATTTCCGACAAAACGCTCTGATCGGACATTTTCCATCGGAAAATCCGACCGTGTGTACGGGGCATTAGATAATACTTATCTGAGCCCCATCTTGATCCAGCGATGTGCACAAGTGCCTCGGTCGTCCGGGACTCTCCCTCCTGATTGGCTGAGACACAGCAGCGGCGCCATAGGCTTCCGCTACTGTCAGTCAAAGTCAGTAAGCCAATCAGGAGAGAGAGGGGGCTGGCCTGAACCTCGGCTCCAAGTCTGAATGGACACAGGGAGCTGCAACTCAGCTTGGGTGCCCCCATAGCAAGCTGCTTGCTGTGGGGGCACTCGACAGGAGAGAGGGGCCATAAAAGTCAGCGAGGGACCCAAGATGAGGAAGATCTGGGCTGCTCTGTGCAAAACCACTGCAAGGAGCAGGTAAGTATAACATGTTTGTTATTTTTCTGGTCCTGTCATTGGGACATGCATGGTAACCTCCATACATTTATATAACAGGTTGCCTTTATGTATATATTTGCTGCATCCTAACAATGCTTTGTAATGTAATGTATATGTGTGGATCATCTTGATCCTATATTTAGTACAACGTTTTTTCAAAGTTGTAGTTATAGCTGTTTTTGTTATATTAATTCACTGCAAAAATACAATTATCGATATACATTGCATTATTTGCTTTTCTAGATGGCCATAGTTTGCTAAGAATTGGCCAGCAGTCTAGCCATTGTCCATGGACTTGAAACTGAGAACAGAATCATGAATAACTAGCCAGACTGCTGAAGGGATGATTGTTCACTGGCTGTGCATGTTGTGCATGTAGCTGCACACTCTCACTGCTGCTCTCTGCGCTGAATATGTACAGTGTGGTTGCATGTTTGCAAAGCTACTCAACAGCTATTACCAAAGTAAAATGTTAACTTGCTTGGTATGTACGGATTTCCACTACTCCAGCGAGTGGACAAGTGTTTAGAGTATTAGTTTGAGGTATTAATGCACTCCTCTCATTTGCCAAATATAGTACACCTTTTGTGACCCTGCCTAACACTAAACACAGCCAGCAAGCTGCTCTCATTATATCTGCAGCTATTGGCAGCCAGGAATGAGTTATAATGGGCTGTAATGGCTTTGTGGTTTGAAAAAAAAAAGTCATGGCTGGTGAGGAAATAATTGATTAGCATTTGATAGAAACTATCAGGGAAATGCTTGATTGCTCTGTGGAGATATTGAGAAATATCATCCTTGCAATATGAAGTGGCATTACTGTGCTAGCTTTGACTTTGTGCATTCTGAGAAGATTGATTTAAAGGAACTACATGTGACAGGCCTTTATAAAATGTATATGCTTTTATATTCCATTTTACTGGTTGTATAATGTATTAAAGAGAGATGAGCAGGTGCTTTCTGGATGCAATCAGAGGGAGATACAGACAAATGGAGGTATCAGGAAACAACAAAGTGAAAAAAAAATGATCTATGCGTGCCAGTGGGAGAAGAGAGAATTGCCTTGTAATGTATTCAAGGAAACACCTGTAGCATGGTAGAATCCATGACCACTTTTATAAAGAGGTAAATAGGTCATGTACCATTTTTTTCTACCACAGAGATTAAAAAGAAAGGAGCTGGGATTTTAAATGAAGCATGTGACAAACAGCTGGTAAAATTATCAATAAATGAAAACGCTTTTTATTAATTCATATATTTACAGGTTGTATAAATAGTAATGTTTAAGAGCTGATTTGTAATTTAGATCTTCATCAAAAGATTGCAATAAAAATCATTCATGATTACAAAAAGTTAATGTATACATCAGACATATAAACACATAATTGTAATAAAAAAAAAAATCTGCATCTAAAAAGCTTGATGTGTTTCGTGCAATTCGCTCCACTTCCTCAGGACAGATGCAAGGTGCGTATCTGCAAAAATGTATGAACACCAATAGAGTCTATTGATTGACCAAACTGGGGGAGGGGGAAACCCACCAAAGCAATAGAATATCCCTCCTTAGTTTACTCACAAGTCAGCTCTAAGTTCAACATGTGGTGCTATGGAGTAAGGGTTATTTGGGGGCATCTGCACCGGGAGCTGTGGCAGTACTGCCCGTGAATGCCAAGGCACATATAAACGGACTTCAAGGGGAATGCAGATCTCCAGGTTGTGATCAATAGTGATGCAACTAACAATTCCAAAGGATTTCTGCAAAACAATGTGATAAATATTACTAGGAATTAAGCGCTTTAGGAAAAATTAATCAATCAAAGACCAATATAATTATTACTAGCCAAGCTGAATGGCAACAGCTGCTACCTTAAAACATCTATCCTAAATGGTAGAAATCAAAACATAACATGAAAGTCCGATGGACTCAGGCAGCACTTATAAATAAAATACGTTCATAAACAAAAATGATCGATGGTAAAGGTTCATCAAACACATAAAATCAAATCAATCAAAGTCCATGAACTATAATTATTGTTAATATTAAGATCAACACATTAATGTGATAAAAAAACAGATAAAATGTCCCTTTGAAAAAGAAAAAAGTAAAAAGTCCTTTTTAAAAAGGAAAAATCCTTTTGGGAGGAAGCGGTCTTCTAAAATGACCTTTTCAGAAAGAACAGCTGTTACCAGAAGAAAAGGAGTCCAGACACCACACGTGCTCGAGTAAAGAGGGGGTGTGTGTAAGAAAAACCCCCTCTTAGACAAACTCTTACCAGACTCGAGATGGATCTTAGCGTGTATGTCGTTCAAGGTGCTGACACCTGTGATTGGTCAAGATGATGTCAGTTGTCCTAAACGGTCCTCTGGCACAAGCTGTCACCACACTATCCTTGTGTGTTGGGTTGTTTCGCTCACTTCTCCACTGCTAACTTCCTGCTGCAGGACACAAACCAGCTGTTTTCCTGGGTCAGAGCAGAGGCCAGGACTTATGGGGAGGCCATGACTCTTACAAGGCAAGATAATGCTGGATACATAGCTGAGCCCTTCTTGTCTTATTGGAGAGAACAGAAGCACAGGGTGACAGGAAATGACATCATCATCATGGAGATCCACAAGAGAGAACATTAAATTACACAAGGATTAAGCCTTAATGCTTAATGATCCTAGAAAAAAGAACCAAGTATAGCATAAGATGTACTAGCAAACCTTAACCCGGGTAAGGAATGAAAATAGCATAGTATATATGTGAACCAAGCAAGGAGCAAGAGTGAGGTGAAAGATCTATTAATAAACCTCAACTCAGGTATAGAAAGAAAATGGGATAGTATAAATATGAACCCGTAGTGAAATTGCTCTGCAAGGGACTTATGAAAATTAGAGGACTAAGCAGCAAGAAAAAAACGATAAATGAAAAAAATCCACCAGAGTAAATACCTTATTCTGCATAATAAAGCTGTGGTCCACAGTGTGGTACATAATATCCCAAAAGGAAGGAACAAGAAAGAGTATTCTTTCTACCACATGTATCTCCTTTGAAAAATCTAACATCGATTCCACCCTTAAAGTGATACTAAACACACCCTTCTATTTCTGTATGCGGATGATGGCACTGTAGTTATTTTAATAAAAAAATCTAAGTACCTTTTTCCTAATCAATGTACAGTTCTCATATGACCCAGCTCTTTCCCAGCCTGTTTGCAGTGAAACATAAGCTGGAGGAGCTTCTAGTCCTCTGCTGCTGGTCACATGTTCAAAATAAAGAAGAAACAGCCTTTGGAAAATAGATTAAAAATGGATAAATAATATCAATAAATTGTTTTAAATAGTTATACAAATATATATTTGAAATCAAGTCTTTATTATTATGTGGAAATAACATGGTGTGGGCAGATTTCTGCCAGTCACAGGCTGTGTCACACTTTTCCAGCCTGTGTCTTAGAATAAGAGGGAGGTGAAGCCTCCATCAATCTACATGTAATACCCCACTCCTGTTGTGTTTAGCTGGTTAGTGGCCTAGGGGAGGAGGGAAGGAGTGGGCTGTCATTTACCACTGTGTATATGCCCACATAACTCTGTAGTCACACGGGCTGCTCAGATGTGATAGGGAGGAAATTATCAGCATAGAACCTTACTAAAAGCTGAGCATGTGCAACGTTGCCACCACAACTGCAAAATCCCTAGCAGAATTGGGGATGTGGAGAGAAAGAGAGCAACAGGCTTAACCAGGTTTTTTCCAGAATACAGAAAACAAATCTCATCGTGACTGAGCGAGTATGAACAGCAAAAAATACAGCATTTATTGATAGTTTTTATTATGTGGTTTAGTAACACTTTAATATACAGTATCTCACAAAAGTGAGTACACCCCTCACATTTTTGTAAATATTTTAATATAACTTTTCATGTGACAACACTGAAGAAATTACACTTTGCTACAATGTAAAGTAGTGAGTGTACAGCTTGCATAACAGTGTAAATTTGCTGTCCCCTCAAAGTAACGCAACACACAGACATTAATGTCTAAACCACTGGCAACAAAAGTGAGTAAACCCCTAAGTGAAAATGTCCAAATTGGCCCAAAGTGTCAATATTTCATGTGGCCACTGTAATTTTCCAGCACTGCCTTAACCCTCTTGGGCATGGAATTCACCAGAGCCTCACAGGTTGCCACTGGAGTCCTCTTCCACTCCTCCATGAGGACATCATGGACCTGGTGGATGTTAGAGACCTTGCGCACCTCCACCTTCCATTTAAAGATACTCCACAGATGCGCAATGAGGTTTTGGTCTGGAGACATGCTTGGCCAGTCCATCACCTTTACCCTCAGCTTCTTTAGCAAGGCAGTGGTTGGCTTGGAGGTGTGTTTGGGGTCGTTATCATGTTGGAATACTGCCCTGAGGCCCAGTCTCTGAAGGGAGGGGTTAATGCTCTGCTTCAGTATGTCACAGGATATGTTGGCATTGTTCTGTTATACCGCTATATGGTCTTGGCCACCATGCTGTAGCTCAGTTGCAGGGTCTTGGCAATCTTCTTATAGCCTAGGCCAACATTATGAAGAGCAACAAATCCTTTTTTTCAGATCCTTAGAGAGTTCTTTGCCATGAGGTGGCATGTTGAGCTTCCAGTGACCAGTATGAGAGAGTGAGAGCGATAACACCAAATTTAACACATCTGCTCCCCATTCACACCTGAGACCTTGTAACACTAACTAGTCACATGACATCGGGGAGAGAAGATTGCTAATTGGGCCCAATTTGGACATTTTCACTGATGGGTGTACTCACTTTTGTTGCCTTTGGGACTTTGGGACTTTGTTTAGACATTAATGGCTGTGTGTTGAGTTATTTTGAGGGGACAGCAAATTTACACTGTTATACAAGCTGTACACTCACCACTTTACATCGTAGCAAAGTGTAATTTCTTCAGTGTTGTCACATGAAAAGATATAATAAAATATTTACAAAAATGTGAGGGGTGTACTCACTTTTGTGAGATACTGTACACATCTTTTGTTATTGTTATTCTTATCTGCATACAGGAATGTAATCATTTTAATATAAACCATCATCAGAAATACTGTGATCTCATACAAGCTTAATTTCAGAGTTCCAATAAACTCAGCTGGGGAAGGACCAGTTAAAAATAAAAATCATAGCGTCCCTTTACCACGTGATCAGCTGTCAGGCAATGAAGTAAACAGAAGCCAGGTATTGGCTTTTTTCTCCTCACGCTGTTACAGGGATATCTGTTCCAACATCTGCCCATCAGTACTGCTAATCATTGCCCACCAGGGCCACCTATTAGTGCCCATCAGTGCCACCTCATCAGCGCACATCAGTGAAAGAGAAAAATGACCTGTTTGCAAAATTTTATAGCAAACTATGAAAAAAAAATATTTTATTTTTTTTCTCTTTTTTTGTTTCTTTAGCAAAAAATAACCATGGTGATTAAATAATACTAAAGAAATCTCTATTTGTGTGAAAAAAAATGATAAAAATTTTGTTTGGGTACAGTGTTGCATGACCGCGCAATTGTTATTCAAAGTACGACACTGCTAAAAGCTGAAAACTGGCCTGGGCAGGAAGGGGGTATAAGTGCCCAGTAAGCAAGTGGTTAAAGGGTAAGCTCACCTTTGGAACATGTTACATATTCCACTGTATTTAGGGAGGAAATGCTCAGCATAGAAAACTGAGCATGTGCAGAATTGCCACCACAGCTGAAAATCCCCTAGCTGCATTGGGGACATGAACAGAAGGTGGAGATAGAGAGCAGCGGGATCAGCCAGGTATTTCAGAATACGAATCTCATAGTGACTGAGTGAGTATGAACGGCATGTAATACATCATTTATTGATAGTTTTTTCAAGGTCCTACTAGTGTGTTTGCCACAAATATATGTCTTCTACAATTATGGCAGCATCTAACATTTGGACAAGGGATATTACCTACAAATAAATTCACTTGTATGGACTTGTACAAGACGAAAGGGAAAGTTGTTTCATGTAAGGCACTTTTGTTACTACATGATTTTATGTGTTAACTGTTTTTTAAGTTGGTAGGCGCACTTAAAGTAGAATTAAAGGCAAAACCTTTATTTTCATTTTGGATAGAGTAAGGGAGGGTTATGTAAGCCTGTAAGGTTTATTTTTGCCATCTTTGTACCATTGGGGAGACTTACTTTCACGTCCTGTCCTATAGCCAAACAGGAAGTGAGAGGAAATCCCTGCAAATGAAGGGAATCTCCTGGGGACCCCCAGGTCATCGTAGCTAGTGTCCCCATTGGAAGATTTCCGCTATGTTACCTTTCTAGGGACAACCCAAAATTTGGGATTTTCTTATACTTTCACTTTCAATGATAATGGTAAACAGGACCAAGAGAGGGGGTGAATCTCTGTAATGGGGGCACAGACTGCAATAAAAACTCTGGCAGGTGTTCTAATTCACCCCCCCACTATCCACGACTCCAAAATATTTTTGTTTTACTTATTTTTACTTTAATATTTCTTTATATGTTTTTGAGAATTTCAGATGTGTTGTTGATTGTCTGGTAATTGTGAGCATCACACTCACAAGTATCTGACGTTCTGAGATTGCATTTGAGTGCTTCTCTGTTTAGCAGTCACTGGGCTTAGTTTTAAGAAACAACTGCCCTCTGTGGTGAATGCAATAATGTCTGACTCAGTGTTTCTCAACCTTTTTTCAATCAAGGCACCCTTTAACCATTTCAGCCCCGGATGGATTTACCCCCTTCCTGACCGGGCCATTTTTTACAATACGGCACTGCGTCACTGTAACTGACAATTGCGTGGTCGTGCTCAAACAAAATTGACGTCCTTGCTGTGCCCAAACAAAATTGATGTCCTTTTTTTCCCACAAATAGAGCTTTCTTTTGGTGGTATTCGATCGCCTCTGCGGTTTTCAGGGCTATAAACAAAAAAAGAGCAACAATTTTGATAAAAAAAAAAACCACAATATTTTTTACTTTTTGCTATAATAAATATCCCCCCAAAAAAATAATTCCCTCAGTTTAGGCCAATACAATTCTTCTACATACTATTGGTAAAAATTGCAGTAAGCGTATATTGATTGGTTTGCGCAAAACTTATAGCACCTACAAAATTGGTTATTGATTTATGGCATTTTTATTATTTATTTATTTTTTTTACTAGTAATGGCGGTGATCTGCGATTTTTATTGTGACTGCAACATTGCGGT
The DNA here is from genome assembly GCF_042186555.1 of Aquarana catesbeiana. Taxonomy (NCBI): domain Eukaryota; kingdom Metazoa; phylum Chordata; class Amphibia; order Anura; family Ranidae; genus Aquarana; species Aquarana catesbeiana. Next base: position 105,721,036 of record NC_133336.1, on the reverse strand, counting down.
GGACAAATCGGACACTTTTTTGAAACCATTGACATTTATACCGCGATCAGTGCTATAAATAGCCACTGATTACTGTATAAATGTCACTGGCAGGGAAGGGGTTTACACTAGGGGGCAATCAAGGGGTTAAATGTGTTCCCTCACTGTGTGTTCTAACTGTGGGGGGATGGGACTAACTGGGGGAGGAGACCGATCGATGTTATACTAGGAACTATATATTAGGAAAATGCGATCGGTCTCCTCTCCCCTGACAGGACGTGGAATTGTGTGTTTACACACAAAGATCCCCCGTTCCTGCTCTGTCACGACCGATTGCGAGTATCCGGCGGACATCGTGGTCGCGGGGCACTCGCATCGGCTCCTTAGTGACGTGGCGGGCATGCCCTCTATACCCCTTAAAGTGGCTGCCATACAGCTATGGCAATTTGCGCAGGGGAGCCAATCTGCCGCAGTCAAACAACGGCGGGCGGGCGGCTAATGGTTAAAATTGTGCATAATCTCGAGGCATCCTATTTTAAATTATGGTAAACTAAACATAGCCCAGCAACATCCACACTTGTAGGACACCCAATGTTAGAAGTTATTTATTCTTCTAAAGCACACCTTTGCACACTGATACTGACTAGTATTCCAGGATTTCTCTTCTCCCTCAGTTTCTTGCCCTCACTCAGTTAAAGTAAAGGTTTGTTTTTTTCTTAAAAAAAATAACAAACATGTTATACTTACCTCCTCTGTGAAAGGGTTTTGCACAGAGCGGCCCAGATCCTCCCCTTCTGGGGTCCCCCGGCGGCGCTCCTGGCTCCTCCGTCCCATGGAGTGCCCCCACGGAGAGGCACTTTCCATGGGGGCACTCGTGTGGGCACAATTGACACAGACAGCCAGACTCGGCCTGCCCCGGCTCCCATGTCACTCGATTTGATTGACAGCAGCGGGAGCCAAGGGCTCCTACTGCTATCAGTCTACCCAATGAGGACCCGAGACAGCGGTTGGGCTCGTTCTTGCCACTGGAAAGATCGGGTTCAGGTAAGTAAAATGGGGGCTCTGGGGGGCTACTGCATCACAGAAGGTTTTTCACCTTCCATAGAAAGCATTAGGGTGAAAAACCTTGAGACTTTACAACTCCTTTAATGTGATCTCAGTGCTGACGGAGAGGGGCAAATAAGCCGGCTAGAAGGTTGTAATAGTTAACAATGAAAACCTGTGGCTTTGTGTAACTAAAGGCAGGCTCCATCCACCTGCTCACTTGTATACAATTTTGTGGCAATTTTTAGGCATTTTACCAAGGCACCTCTGAAGAAACCTGAAAGCACCCTGGTTGAAAAAGACTGGTCTGACTCTATGCTCTAAAATGGTTCACTTCTGACTTCAAGCTCATCTAGGTCCTTCTCCCAATCATGCATCTATCTCGACTTTGGTCTTCCTTCTTTCTCTATTTCAGGGCTCTTTACCATACTCTTTTATACAGTAAGGAAAAAAGGCATTTGATCCCCTGCTGATTTTCTACGTTTGCCCACTGACAAAATATCCAGAAAAACACATTTCAAAAAAGTTATAAATTGATTTGCATTTTAAGGAGTGAAATACGTATTTGATCCCCTACCAATCAGCAAGATTTCTGGATCCCAGGTGTCTTCTTTAAAGGTAACAAGCTGAGATTAGGAGCACTCTCTTAAAGGGAGTGCTCCTAATCTCTGCTTATTACCTGTATCAAAGACACCTGTCCACAGAAGCAATCAATCAGATTCCAATCTCTCCACTATGCCCAAGACCAAAGAGCTGTCCGAGGATGTCAGGTACAAGATAGTAGACCTACACAAGGCTGGAATGGGCTACAAGACCATCGCCAAGCAGCTTGGTGAGAGGGTGACAACGATTGGTATGATTATTCGCAAATGGAAGAAACCCAAAATAACTGTCAATCTCCCTCGGTCTGGGGCTCCAGGTCTCAAGGCAGCTAGGACCATAGTCATCAAGAAAATAATTGGTAACACACTATGCCGTGAAGGACTGAAATCCTGCAGTGCCCGCAAGGTCCCCCTGCTCAAGAAAGCACATGTACAGGCCCGTCTGAAGTTTGCTAATGAACATCTGAATGATTCAAAGAACTGGGTGAAAGTGTTGTGGTCAGATAAGACTAAAACAAGCTCTTTGGCATCAACTCAACTCACCGTGTTTGGAGGAGGAATGCTGCCTATGACCCCAAACACACCATCCTTACCATCAAACATGGAGGTGGAAACATTATGCTTTGGGGGTGTTTTTCTGCTAAGGGGACAAGCCAACTTCACTGCATAAAAGGGACGATGGACGGGGCCATGTGCCATCAAATCTTTTTTTAATTCATTTATTTGCCAAAGAAAGTTACACGTAACAATCAAAAGAAACTGTATTTGCAGTATCTGAAATAGGTAGGTAATCGGATGCCGAGACTGAAAACAATAGGCCCAGTGTTGTACAAAGTATGTGGCCATAACAGTGTAAAATTATTTGCGTATAGTGCTCAACGCTCCACACTCGGGTGTCTAACATACATTTATATCGATGGTCAATGCATATATGCTTCAATTAAAGAAACATTAATGTTACGGTAGAATAAGGTAACTTAGCTTGGAATTTTCCAGGTAACGTAGCGGAGCATAGTACTCCCCTTGGGCCTAATAAGCCCAGGAATGGGGCAATATAAAAGCAAGATATAAACCAGGATATACAGCATATCTGAAAGGCATATCCCATCACTGGGTTTCCAAAGGATAACTAAAAAGAGGGGGGTTGTAGGGTGGGGGGGACAGCCAGAGAGGGGGGTAGATGTCCCTAGAGCAGAGGAAGCTGGCTGTAGGGGAATGGAAGGAGAGAAAGAGAGAGCATAGGGGGCCTCTCGCCTAGGAAGTAGGGTGCATCCGGGGGGGGCTAACTCGTATGTGCCAACTCCTATAAATATGTGTCGGTGTACAAGTGGTTCCAGGGTCGCCATGTTTTTCGGAAGGTCTCCCGGTTATGCAAGGTAGCTGTGACATTTTCCATGTCTCTCAATTCGTTCACCTTGGAGTACCACAGAGATTTTGTTGGGGGGGGTTTCCGATCTCCAACAGAGGGGGATGCATGCCCTGGCCACATTTATCAGTTGGATTGTGAGAGAGGCCTTATATTTCCTGATCGGTCTGTCTGAGAGATGAAGCAGGCAGGCCGCCGGTTTCCCTCCAGGTCAACCTTGGTCAGGTGCTTGACTGTACAAATCACCTCGTGCAAAAAGGGGGCAAGTTTGGGACAATCCCAGAAAATATACAGCATCGTCCCCTCAGCGCCTCCGCAGCGCCAGCAAACGCTGGGGACATGTGGAAAGAAACGGTGCAAAGTGGTTGGCACTCTGTACCATCTGGTCAAGATTTTATGTGCCATCAAATCTTGATTGAGAACCTCCTTCCCTCAGCCAGGACATTGAAAATGAATCGGGGATCTGTATTCCAGCATGACGATGACCCAAAACACAGTAGGGCAACAAAAGAGTGGCTGAAGAAGAAGCACATTAAGGTCCTGGAGTTAGGTGGAAAACAGCTCCAGAGAGGGGCCACAAATAGAAGGAAGGTAACAATATACACAATGGTGAACTCAAGTGTGGTGTATATAATATATAATAAGCGTGGCGATTAAGATAAATATCTCAAAAAGTAAATATACAATATATGGAGTTGAACAAACTTAAGTGAAAAAACTCAACAAAACATCCCTGTTGCTCTAGTCTCCAGACCAGCACAAATTAACTAACATAAATATGAAAACTGAATACAGTGAGTCCATATGAGTGAATAAATAACAGTCCCGCCACCAAACAACGTGCAACTCTTCAGTGTGAGCACCTCCGTGTCTTTAAGCAGCTCACCTTACTGCTGTAAGGTATACAGCATGTGCTTAGTAAGAGACCACGGGCAGACATATATATCCCATCCGGTGTTGCAAATGGTTCCAATGATGGGTATGTAGAATGATAAATAAAAATGACATAAGCTGTATATTGAATATAACACCGTGACAACCAGAGGGGGGGGGTTGACCAAAGGGAAAAGGTGCACTCACTTGTTATAAGTGAGTGTGGGCATCAATCCACGAACGCAGAGTTCGTATGCCTCAGTAGATGTCCTCAATTGGTCCTAGCTCCGCAATGCTCGTCAGCAAAGGTAGGTGTATATTAGGTATAGAGAGAGAGTATACATAGCATAATCCCGTATGGTAGATTAATTTTATTTAAAACAATAAAGCAGACTCACATTTCAAAGCAGACTGCGGCACATAGCATCCACGAGCGCTCGTGGATGCTATGTGCCGCAGTCTGCTTTTAAATGTGAGTTTTATTATTGTTTGTATTATTTTTTTATATTTTTTTAATTCTAAACTTGAACTAAGGTTAACTGCACCAATTCATTTTTCTTCTGGTCCCCTCCCCTCCCCCCTTTGTTTTTTTCTGTTTCTTTTTTTCTGTGTCTCTCCGTTCATGCTGTGGCCCCGCCCTCTGTCCTGCCTATAACTAACTCCTCCGTGTTTTGAAAACCCATGCTAGAGAAAGGAATGCGGCTATCTCTTCCATCCATAGCCAGCTCATTCAGAAACGCGTTGCATGTTGATGACGTCACGGCTCGGCGCCGGCCTGTGTCTGCACTCCAAGCCTCGCTTTCGATCCACACACACGGCCGTGTCTCTCCCCCTCCACCACACAGGGACAGTGCGAACGCTGTGGAGATACAGCACAGCTCAGCCATCCGCCCGGACATCTTCCCCCCTCCTCCTACGGATATTCTTGTCAGTATTTGACTGATCTCCCCCTTTTCACCGGACTGCAGTCACTACCTGCCAGGAACACTGAATTACATCAGACTGTGTTTGTGCTCAGCCATCTGCACCCTTTCCTGCCTGGACCTGATTGTATATCAGCTACACTGCTGCCGGCTACAGTCCCACATCATCATCTCCTCAGCCCTGATCATGTTCCTGCACACGACTCCTCTTTATTTTATGTGAGTGGATACTGTGTTTGTAATAAAATTGTTTTATGATATATTCTCAGAGGTGCCCCTATTCCTTGTCTAGCCTCAAAATCTTAATCACTTAGAGAGGATCTGCAAAGAGTGGGAAAAAATCCCTCCTGAGATGTTGTGCAAACCTGGTGGCCAACTACAAGAAACGTCTGATATCGGTGATTGCCAACAAGGGTTTTGCCACCAAGTATGAAGTCATCTTTTGTAAATGGGTCAAATACTTATTTCACTCATTAAAATGCAAATCAATTTATAACTTTATTGGATTTTTTTTTTATTCTGTCTCTCACTGTTAAAATAAACCTACCATTAAAATTATAGATTGATCATTTCTTTGTCAGTGGACAAACATACAAAATCAGCAGGGGATCAAATACTTTTTTCCCCTCACTGTATGTCCTAGGAATCTTAGATGCTGGCTTCTTATATAAAAGGGGTATCCAGACCTGGGTAATATGACAGTGAGCATTTCCACTTGCATTAGGCCAGGACAATTGCCTTTGTAGTTGACACTCTTTTGCACCGTGCCCAGGGGCACTGAGTATAAATATGCTCACTTGGTTCCAGGCGCACTCTCCAAAGTTGTATGAATGCAGGTTATTACTTCTCCATGTGACATTGCAAGAGCTTTAGGATTATTCAATAAAGCAGTGTAAGAATAGTTATATACAAAACACAGTACCCATTAGGCTCCATGCACACTGGATGTTAAAATAACGTTATAAAAACGCCAGTAGCTTAGCAGTGAGTCTTTCAACGTTTTTAACGTTTTTGCAATAGCGTTTATTAGTGGTTTTTAGCGTTTTTCCACATCAGCGTTTTTTTTTTATCAATGATGTTAAAAAACGCTGAGCATTTGGTGTTTTTTGTGCTCAGAAAATCAACTCCTGAACGCGATTTTATGGCGTTCAGAAAACAGCCCATAAACTCCACTGCTGATAAACATCCAAAAATGTCCATGTGTGCATGGACACATAGGATAACATAGAGGGGAGTTTATGGACTGTTAAAAAAAAAAACGCCCAGACTCCCAAAAGGGGCGTTTATGAGCTTCAGTGTGCATGGAGCCTAACAAGTAATAATTTTATGTTCAGTGAAAGTTGAATTTTTAATACCTGCGGTAGGTTACTGTACTTTTATTTAAGAAGCCCGTCTATTTAAAAAGAAAACCAAAAGCAGAAATACACTTGGGATGAAATTGCATAGAGACAATGCATCCTAGTGGCTAAGTAAGTCTACAGTTTGGCTGCTTTGAGCTCTGTGATAAGCAAGGAAATGGCTCATGTCTTCAGCCAAGAACCAGGAGGTGTGATCCCTGTGCGGCCTTTTTTGGCACAAAGTACCAGAGCCACACGCGCCCTGTGACTTATGGCCATGTGGAAGTGTTATATCAGGGCGAAAGTTTTCAGAAATTACATGTTAATTCCAGGGCACATAAAATAGTTAAAAATCAATTGGAAGTTTAAGGTTTTAAAAGCATAATGTCTTTTGAAGGATTGTGTATTGATTTTAAATATAACTCTCTAATTATATATGCACAGAGTGAAGCGCAGAGACAAGCTCTTTGCAAATGGCAGGGGGCTGTTTCACAGGAAGGCTTCTGAGGATTACGGGAAGCCGGGCCTCAGTTTTTCACTGGGCGGAAAATGGCCTGCGAGATTATTTACAAGTTTTGCCTGCTGGTCAGCGGGATCCATCAATAACAGGTAGTAACATTATAGACCATCACTAAGTGTTTCGGCCACTATCGCATTAGGAAATCACTTTGAAGCTCTCATTTTATTCCCTGTTTGTCTTCGTCCTCTGCTTACCTTCTTCCTCCCACTCTCACTCCTTCACTTTCTGAGAACCTGTCTATTTTTATTTTTCTACTCCCAGAATTGTAATTTTAGCCAGGCAGTTTCTGTAATAATTTTATGTTTATATAGAAATTAAGGTAGAATAAATAAACATAATAACAGCTCCACTGACACTTCAGCTGCAGAGACCTTAAGCCAGAATATTATATGCAGTCCCATACCTGCAACTCTGGTAGGGTATCCTCTGCAGTATAACACTGCCGCTAATAGTAGAAGCACTATCTTGCATCTAAGGTCTTGACAGCTTTTGATATGCAACACCATTTGCAACGTCCTTTAGCACTTTGTGCACTTTTTGGTGGTATATGATCCCTATTTATGATCCCTATTTATGGAGCTCTAATAATGATTTCACAGAATGCATTATTTGTTTACATATCAGAAAATACAGTGCAGCACACATACAGTGCAGTACACCCTCCATCCATGTCAGTAAGTGCCTAAAAAAATGTGAATGTATGAGGAGCAATACTTTATGGGACATGTAGTCCTGATCAGGAGAAGGAAATTATTTAAAGTGATTTTAAAGGCAGAAGTTATTTTACCTTGCTGTAGAGGCACTCTATACTATACTTTGCAGCTTGCTATAGGGCACTCTGAAGGCAGGAGGAGCCAGAAGTGCCAGGGGGGGACCCCAGAAGAGGAGAATTGGGGCTGCTCTGTGCAAAACCATTACACAGAGCAGGTAAGCATGACAAGTTCGTTGGTTTTTTTTTTTTTTTCTTAAATCCAACGTTCACTTTAAGGACTCTGTACAGGGAAGATCAGCATCTGAACCCAGAGAAGCTGGAGGCTGATAGACTGAATCTAATATAAGGCAATACAATTACATTTAAAGGAAACGTTTACCATTATTGTGCATTATAGTTAAAATGATTATATCCATTAAAAAAAATTCTCAGCCTTTAATACTACTTTAATATAAAAGATTTATTTTCCCCCCACCACCCTTCATATAGCTTCATGTCTGACTCCCAGTTAAAATACCCTGTATATCCAACTTCTGGGTATATTTATAATTATATATATGATATACTGTGTATATATCTATAATTGTTTTCCCTGTTTCACAGTATAAATTAACCCCTTAAAATAGTGATTATTTGCTGATTTTGTACTATAAAGGGATCATTTTTGTTTTTTTTAGCCCTATTAGGACAGGTGATGAAAAAAGCATACTGCTTCTGCTAAATGTCTTATGCTGGCCATACATGTATCGATTTTTGGATAAGAATATTTGTACGGATATTCTTAGTAAATTCGATGAATGTCATTCGAAAATTTCACTTGCTTTTTAACATTCCATTTTAAAATGCATGCATTTCTGAACAAAAACCACATACACTGTCCGAAAAGTCATTAGATTGAGAAAAGTTTCCTATTCTGCTCCTTTTGAATTGTCCTTTCACTGTGGTTGAGAACAAACATCAATTTGACCCTACTAACGTTTAGAAAATTGAAGGAACGTACTTAAAATGAAGGTTTTAGAAGGTAAAAAAAATTTGTGTATGGTCCACATACATGACATCGCAATTAAAGAGACGAGAGGAAACTGACCAGGATAATGAGACCCTACATCTTTGTCACATCCCAAGTATAGACTTATATGGAAAGAGTGTTCCAGGGATATTACGGACAAAGAGAGATAGTAGAACAGGGTACACCAAAGAAAAGTATTAGTTGTAGTATAAAAAAATCTATTTTATTTGTACAAAAATTGAACACGGTAATATATGTATACAAAAACACCTAAAAACAATACTGGAATATATGCTAAATAGTGAAAACAGCTGCTGATTTTTGGAACACACCACAGTTACAGACTTGGCGTCGAATCAATGCGGTGTGTAGACCAAGATTCCCAACATGTTTCAGAAAGCGGGAGAGGGTTTTTTATTGGTACGTATATATTTCCTTCTTCGGGGGTTATATATGAGCATGCTGTTCTAATTCTATTAAGAAGAGAAAGAGGGTGAATCAATGTTGTGATATATTGAGTAGCATTTAGCATTTTCAACATTTACATTAGCTGATTTGGCATGACAGCAATACAGTGGGGACGGAAAAACACAGAATTGTTGACATTTTTGCAGATTTATTAAAAAAGAAAAACTGAAATATCACATGGTCCTAAGTATTCAGACCCTTTGCTCAGTATTTAGTAGAAGCACCCTTTTGATCTAATACAGCCATGAGTCTTTTTGAGAAAGATGCAACAAGTTTTTCACACCTGGATTTGGGGATCCTCTGCCCTTCCTCCTTGTAGATCCTCTCCAGGTCTCTCAGGTTGGATGGTAAACGTTGGTGGACAGCCATTTTTAGGTCTCTCCAGAGATGCTCAATTGGGTTTAAGTCAGGGCTCTGGCTGGGCCATTTAAGAACAGTCACGGAGTTGTTGTGAAGCCACTCCTTTGTTATTTTAGCTGTGTGCTTAGGGTCATTGTCTTGTTGGAAGGTAAACCTTCGGCCCAGTCTGAGGTCCTGAGCACTCTGGAGAAGGTTTTCGTCCAGGATATCCCTGTACTTGGCCGCATTCATCTTTCCCTCGATTGCAACCAGTCGTCCTGTCCCTGCAGCTGAAAAACACCCCCACAGCATGATGCTGCCATCACCATGCATCACTGTTGGGACTGTATTGGACAAGTGATGAGCAGTGCCTGGTTTTCTCCACACATACCGCTTAGAATTAAGGCCAAAAAGTTCTATCTTGGTCTCATCAGACCAGAGAGTCCTTCAGGTGTTTTTTTAGCAAACTCCATGTGGGCTTTCATGTGTCTTGCACTGAGGAGAGGCTTCGGTCGGGCCACTCTGCCATAAAGCCCCGACTGGTGGAGGGCTGCAGTGATGGTTAACTTTCTACAACTTTCTCCCATCTCCCGACTGCATCTCCGGAGCTCAGCCACAGTGATCTTTGGGTTCTTCTTTACCTCTCTCACCAAGGCTCTTCTCCCCCGATAGCTTAGTTTGGCCGGACAGCCAGCTCTAGGAAGGGTTCTGGTCGTCCCAAACGTCTTCCATTTAAGGATTATGGAGGCCACTGTGCTCTTAGGAACCTTAAGTGCAGCAGAATGTTTTTGTAACCTTGGCCAGATCTGTGCCTTGCCACAATTCTGTCTCTGAGCACTTCAGGCAGTTCCTTTGACCTCATGATTCTCATTTGCTCTGACATGCACTGTGAGCTGTAAGGTCTTATATAGATAGGTGTGTGGCTTTCCTAATCAAGTCCAATCAGTATAATCAAACACAGCTGGACTCAAATGAAGGTGTAGAACCATCTCAAGGATGATCAGAAG